>NC_040909.2:2444874-2744874 GCF_004126475.2 Phyllostomus discolor
TTCTTCTACCTTTCTTTCTTTTCCCTTTCTTTCCTATTCCTTTCTTTCTCTCTCTCTCTCTCTCTCTCTCTTTTTTCTTTCTTTCCTCCTTCCTCCCTCCTCCTCCCCTCCCTTCTCCCTCTGCCTCTCCCTCTGTCCCAAGCTTCAGACAGGAGGCTGGTTGGCTGCTGCAGGGGACTGCAACCTGGTCCCAAGATGAGAGCCTGCACCGCCTCTCCTGCCCGAGGAGCTCCGACAGCACCCCACCCGCGTCCCCGTCCTGCAGGTCTGCCCGCCACAAAGCACAGTGGGAACCGAAAGCCCGCTGTGTGCGGAGCCCGCTGGCTGCGGCCTCTCCGGAGCCCCCACAACCCCCCACCCGAGGCGTCCGGTGTGGCCGCGCCCACAGCTGATTCGGCAGCACTGCCAGCAGCTCCCCCTCACTCGCTCTCTGTTCCCAGCCCTCGTGGACGCCACAGCTCTGTTTTTGCACTTCCGTTACACGAGTGGTGAAGCGCAGCATCCGAAGGACGTGATCACACGGAAAAGAACAGGCCTAGCTAGTCGTGGCAGCGGTGGAGTGGGTGTGGCAGCGGCGGAGTGGGCGTGGCAGCGGCAGAGTGGGCGTGGCGGCCTGCGGCTGCAGCTGATAGCGCGGGAGACCAGGAGGAGGCAGGGGTGCAGCGCTGTGGGGCGCCGGGCAGCCAAGTGGCCACCCTGCCTTAGTTTTTTCTAGCTCTGCCAGAGAAAGCCGGGTGCCAGGACGTCACCCTGACATGACACCCACGTACCAGGCCGCACCCCAGTCGCCGAGCACTGAATAACGCCTGTCACGTTGCTCTAACCCCGACCAGCACAGCAAACCCTTACCCCTGACACCTCCCCCAGGGAAGCGAGA
Organism: Phyllostomus discolor; assembly: GCF_004126475.2. Taxonomy (NCBI): domain Eukaryota; kingdom Metazoa; phylum Chordata; class Mammalia; order Chiroptera; family Phyllostomidae; genus Phyllostomus; species Phyllostomus discolor. Next base: position 2,445,752 of record NC_040909.2, read on the forward strand.
GGGGTGTGGAAGATACCAGACCCTCATTAAAGAAAACCCATCCCATGTGACGCCACTTCTCCTTCTAGCAGTCCGGAGGGGTGGGGAGAGAGGGCGTGAATTTAGCATCTCGGCTTCAGCAGAGACGGGGATTTGTTCAGATCCACAAAGCTATGCCCCGCTGTGAGAGCCGGCTGTCTTCTGTAAGCAGGGGAGAGAGCAGGCCCACATGAAGTGTCTGAGCTAACGATACTCCTCAAAACCAAACTAGACTTCCTCCAGAGATGACCAGGCCAGCAGGCTGCCACGCTTGGCTGAAAGCCACCTTGTAGAAACTCAAAGTCTCGCTGCCACCCGTGCATAGGATATGTGTCTATTAACCACCTGCCCCCCCCCCCCACCAAGCTCTAGGCTTTAGGCATCCAGGAGTGAGTGCCAGTGCCCGGCCCCAACTGCCGGCTCTCCGCTGTCCTCTCTGTGGGGCCCACTTCATACGGAGGGGCCAGGTTCTCCCAGGCCGGCCCGCGGCTGGCCCGAGGCTGGCCCACAATGAGGCATCCGTGAGCCTCCAGAAAGCGCAGGCAGACTGCGGGTTGATTGCATGTTTACTTTCCCAAGGAACAGGCTCGTGGCTGGTCCTCGTTTCTCCAGTTCTCAGTCTTAAAAGTCAATGACAGGCCCTGGCTGGCGCAGCTCAGTGGACTGAGCGTGGGTTGCGAACCAAAGTGTCACAGGTTCGATTCCCAGTCAGGGCACATGCCTGGGTTGCAGGCCATGAGCCCCCGCAACCGCACATTGATGTTTCTCTCTCTTTCTCTCTTTCTCCCTCCCCTCTCTAAAAAAATAAATATATAAATATTTTTAAAAGTCAATGACAACAGTACAAGAGCCGTCACTGAACTCAGAGAATACACAAGCAGTTATTGTAAGTGACGGCCCCCTCCCCTCCCTGACTCGCCCTCCCACCCCAATCTCCAGTCACATGTTACCTGACGGGTCCCCATAGCTGCGGGGGTGTGACACGGTGACATACATCTTGTCATCTCTAAACACGACATATAAATCAGAGTCAATGTCAGGGTCATCGCTAATCAACGTGTAGGTTTCTTCTTCCAACAGTCCCAAAGAACGACAAGTATGTAATGACCAGCCACAGTGTCCGAAAGGCATGACCTCGCACCGCAGGCCACGTACGACACGCGGGAAGAGGGACCACACAGGCCTGGTAGTGGGTCTGCTCTCCATCCTCTGTCTCTTTCCTTCCCGCCTGCCTCCCGCCTCCCGCCTCCCGCCCGTGTGTCCTCTGGAAGGACACAAAGACACGCGACAATTTCGGTTTCTGAGGGATTTTTCAACGGCTATTAATTCTGGATATTTCAAAACGATAGCGGTGCCTCCTGAGGCTAAATGGGAACAAGTGGTTTTTATGAATATATTAAATAAATAAATAAAGCGCCTCCCCGCCGAGCCGGGAGGAGACAGCGGGATTCCTCACAGACACCCCTAGGGACGCGGGGAAGTGATGGTTTTCATCACAGGAACCCTGGGTGCAGCGTCCAGATGCCCCCCGGAATGGCACAGGGTGGGCTGTATGGGGGGGGTCAAACTCATGTTCACCGGGGGCCACAGCAGCCTGGGGATAGCCTTCAGAGGGCCGAATGTAATTTCAACTCCTTAACAGTTAAGGAATGCTGACACTTACACAGTCCTCAAATTATTTTGGCCCTTCGAAGAGCACCACGAGGCTGCTGTGGCCCCCGGTGAACATGACTTTGACAGCCCCGGGCTAGATGGTCTCCTCCGCTCCGCCACTTGAAACGCACTTCAGAGAAAACCCGTGAAGAATTTAAGCCAGCCCTGCGAGGTCATCGCAGCTTTGAAGACAGGCCCCCGACAACAACCATAGCACGCACACGGGCATACACACAACACACAGGCACACACACTTACACATGTGCACATCCACACACGCGTATGCACACACAGATACACAGGCGCACACACACAGCTTTCTCTAGCTGCCATTCCAGACCGCTTCTCCTATAAAGATGGCTCGTTCTGGAAAAATAACTGCACTCATTTCGGTTAGTCCGGCTATTTAGGCGATTTCGTTACGTTCGTTGCGAAAGCATTCGGAAATGAGCTATTTGTTTCCTCGGCCCCAGCACACGCCGTGCCCCTTTCGTCTGGTGCTTAGCACAGAAATAACGCCCCCCCACCCCCCGCAGACCCTCCGTCTCCCAAGTCAGGGAGCTGTGTCCCAGCTCCGGACTCATGGGATTAGAGCGAGGTCTGCCCGCGGAGAGCGGCCCGTCCTGGGCCGCCGCTGAGCGCAGAGGTGACGCGGTGACAGAGTGACTGAGCAGCACCCTCCCCTGACACCTCCCGTAACACGGGGGTGGCTGCAAGCCCCTCACGCCAACCCGCTCTGCAAAGTCCGCCCCGGGGGAAGCGCACTAGGACCTGCTAGGGTGCGTGTTTGGGCCCAACTCACAGACTCCGCCCCCAACAGGCCAGACGCCCCGCCCCCAACAGGCCTGACGTTCCGCCCCCAACAGGCCTGACGTTCCGCCCCCAACAGGTCTGGCGCCCCACCCCCAACGGGCCTGACGCTCCGCCCCCAACGGGCCTGACGCTCCGCCCATTCCTGTCACCAACCCAGGACGCCAGCGGGTCAGGAAGCCTCAGAGTCGCTAACAAGCCCCCGCGCAGGAGCCCGTGGGGTCCGAACTTAAGATGCACTGGCTTTCGGTTTCTAAGCAGAGTCCGTTTCCCGGGTTTTGTGGGTCGGTCATTCCCCTGCAAGTCCCTTGAGCGTTTCGGCTTGCTGCGTTACGTCGGAACGGCCTGGCGCCCAGCCCCAGGGGGCGCAGTACGGACTCAAGTCTAAGCCCAGAAGTCCGGCCTGGGTGAAGCGGCGCTGCGAAGACGCGCGTCTCTAAACCCTGGCCCACGCCCCACCTCGCGGGGGAGGCGGCAGGGGGCGCTGTCGTCCCCCTCCTGATGCCCCTGAGGTCCAACCGCCGCCGGACACCGCACCCGCCACTTAGCGCGAGCGGGCAGCTGGGTTCTTCGGGCCAAGGGGAGATGTAGCCTGGGGGCATTCAAGATTCCTTTTCTCTTACTGCATGAGACACACGCTGATGGGCGAACGTTTCTAAGCGGTCCAGCCTGACGGTTAAAAGTGCACGTTTTGCCATTAACCGGAAGGCGCTCGGGCATCTGTCCGCATGAGCTGTGTGGCCTTGGGCAGGTTACTGCCCCTTGCTGTGCACAGCCTTCGACTTCGGGCTGTGCAGGAGATCACCGCGTCCCTCCCCGGGTCATTGTGAGGTTGCCTTGCGGGACGCTCCAGCCCCTCCTTCCAGGGCTGCCTTTGCAAACGGGACACTCCCCTGCCTGGGCACACAGCGGTTTCCGTCCTTCCAGCTCTCACTGTGGCCCACAGCGCGTGAGCTGTGGGGAGAGAACACTTCTCACACTTGCAGAACAGCGGCCACTCACCATCCCGGCTTCTCCTGCAGTAACCACCACTTCTGCCCCTCACACCGAGTGCAGCCAGACGCGGGGGGCTGGGCTCCGCGCACCCCCGCCAACCCCACACCCGGCCTGCTTGCGGGGACCCAGAGCTCCTGACGGTGTTTGGGGAGAGGCTGCCCCTGCCTTGTCGGCTCTGGCGGAGGACGGTTCCACTCCACTCTGGCTCCTGAGACTGGTCCGCTGGGGGGGTCGTGGCCCGGGGACTCGGACCCAGCTCTGCCACCTACACCCGACAGGCTGTGACACTGTCACACCCCTGCCCTGCACTAGGAATCAGGAAATCCAGGCTGCGTCCTGGGTCCACTCGCCCGTGAGCTTGGCCACAGGACTCTTGATAGGAAGTCGCTTCCCAAAGCGCACGGATGTGTGAGTTTGCTGGGCTGCCACCACCAGGGGCCGCAGCCCGAGGGACTGGAGGGAGGTGAATCTCCACGCTGCTGCAGGCTGGAAGTCCCAGGTCAAGGTGTCAGCAGAGCTGGGTCCCTCCCAGGGCTGCAAGGGAGGGTCTGGTCCACGTCCCTATAACTTCTGGAAGCTTCAGGTGCTCCTGACTTGCAGACGACGATCGGCCCCCGGTGTCTCGTCATGCCCTCTTCCCGCTACGGGTGCTTGTGCTCCCTCCCCCTCGTCACAAGGACATCAGTCCTGTGGGACCAGGGGCTCAGCCCGCGGCAGGGGGACTGCATCTTCACCCGTCACATCCGCGGAGGAGACTCGGTTCTAACTGAGGCCGCGTCTGGGGCACCAGGGGCCACAGCTTCGGTGTGGGAGTGGGAGGGGCGATGTGGCTGACCCCCGGACCGCTGGCGAGGCCGGTTTCAGCTACTTGCCGCAGTCGACGTGAGAGAGAACGGACACCGCCGTTCGCGAGCTGCGGAGCCCACGCAACACGGGGGACTGTTAGGATTCCAGATATTCGGTGGCTCCCGTGCGTTCAGACTGGCAGCTCAGGGCCACCCTCCCTGCTGCTCGGCCTGTCCCTGAGGACCGTCTGGGAGTGGCCTCGCTGCTCCCATGAAAGTGGATTTATTTTTCTGCCAGTGCGGCTTCCTTCCCCGTTATTGATTGGCATGAAATGCCACTTCACGGCTTCAGTGCTCCCATCACGGGGACTCGGTGGTAGTCCGTCTCCACCAGCGGAGAAGGTCACCGTCGCTCACCACGCAGGCACGGTCCTCTCGCCACCGTCGCCGTCCCGTCCCCAGGACCGAGCTGACGGGAGTGCCCTGGGGTCGAGCGCGCAGAGGCAGGACGGAGAGAGGCTGGCACGCCGACAGTGTGTGCACCTTTCGCTCACGCGAGTGTCTCCAAAGCCTGTGTTGGCAGAGGAACCCGTGGGCGTGGAACTGACCGAGATGATGGGGGTCCCTGAGCGCCCCCCGAGGGAAGAGGCAGGACGCTTTCTGGCTCCGATCCGCTGCTCATCCAAGGGGTCGGCACAGCCCGTCTTCTGCCCCCGGACGGGAGGGCAGGAAACCACCACTGTCTTCACAGAGCAGCTGTACAAACTCCTCACACCTTGGAGGTGTCTGTCTGTCTGTCGTGGCGCGGTGGGTGAGTGTCCTGTGGCTGCTCCAACAAGTCACCACCAGCCTGATGGCCGAAAACAACAGAAACGTATTCTCTCCCAATGCCGGAGGCCACACGCCCCCCCCCCCCCCGCCCCATCCCTGTCTGGGGGACCACCCTCTCGCTGGGGGCTGTGGAGACAGGCCGCCCCTCCCTGCTCCTGGCGCCGCCCTGGCAGCAGTGGCTTTGTGGTGGCCTCGCCCCATCCTCCTCTGGGGGTGCACCCTCTGTGAAACTGTGTCTCCCCTTCTGTCTGAAATGCCCTCCCCTCCCCCTTGTAAGGACACACAGGACGCCACTCGGGCCAGCGGAGCGACCCAGGGGCACGTCCTCATCCCAGAGCCCTTCACTGAGCCATGCCCGCCACGGCCCTTTTCCCCAGGGAGGCCACCGTCGCAGGTTCTGGGCCCCCGCCAGGCTGGGGTGGGGGGACTTGTGGGGGCCGCTGTGCTAGCACCACCGGGGCGGAGCTGTGGGACGTAGTTCTCAGGTCACTCGTTTTCCAGCTGCTTCCAGAAAGCCCCGTGGCCCTGGGGGAGTGGAGCAGGAGCCGCAGAGGACGGCGAGCAGCACCCGAACCCGGGGCCCCGTCGCCGGTCGGCAGCCGCGGCTCCGCTCCGCGCTGCTGCGGGAAACCAGGTCCCATGGGAAATGTCACTTCAAGGAAGGACTCGGTGGCCTGGAAACGAGGCTGGAACCTGCCGCAGGGGACGGCCGTGCTGGCACACGGAATGGATGTGGGGGAGAAGCTTCTCCACCAGGGCGGGTGCTCCCAGGGCGCACTGTGTGGGGGCTTCCGGCCGCAGGTCTGGGGCGGACACGTGCACCCCAGGCTTTCCCGGCACCTCAGCCACTGGGTCTTGGGCCATGTCTTTTTGTTTTTTTAAGCTTTTATTTGTTTTTATTTTTAGACAGAAGGGAAGGAAAGGAGAAAGAAAGGGAGAGAAACATTGATGCGAGAGAGAAAAACATCAATTGGCTGCCTCTCCTATGCACCAGACTAGGGGCCAAACACACAACCCAGACATACCTATGCCCTGACCGGGAATCGAACCGGCGACCTGTCGCTTTGTGGGATGATGCTCAACCCACCGAGCCACATGGGCCAGGGCAGGCCCATCCTTGATGGATTGTTCAAAGCTGTTGGCAGGGTAGAAAGGGTCTCCAGGTCCCCAGTAGGAACCAGGGCGGGTGGGAGAGGCCATTTCTGTGACGTGAACACGGCAGGCACTGCTTTTAACAGGACTCTGGTGTCCGTTGGAAGCATCCCAGCTCCCCGAGAGGGAGACGCCCAAACAGCCCCACTGGCCCGAGGAGCCCGGAGCAGGGCCTGGAGCTGGGGGAGCGGGGAACGGAGGCCTGGGCTCAGTGGGAAGGGAGCTGCCGTTTCACCAGATGACAAGCGCTTGGGAGATGACGGGGTGATGGTGGCGTGACAGTGAGAACATACTCAGCGCCACCGGCCTGGGCGCCCCGTCAGTGGCCACAGTGGCTGACTTTCTGCCGTGTGCCTCTGGCCCCGATTCCTGAAGGTGTCCTCTGAGGCCGGGTCCGGGGCCCTGCTGGTGCTCCACCCAGCTAGACGGTGCCCCGGGTTCCCCTCTGACACCCGCACACCCTCTTCCTAATGGCTGTGATTCGAGCGGCCAGCGCCCACAGCTGCTCCTCTCGGGGGACTCCCTGCACTCGGGGACGCCCAGGAAGTGCCCGGGGGCCTCACAGGTGGGGACCACGCGGAGGCACAGCCGAGGGGCCAGGGGGATGGTCCATGCAACCTCGGCTCTGCCCGGGCTCCTCCCGGGCCCGGCTGCCTTGCCGTGCCGACCGGCATCCCCTAGGAGTCTTCTCTCAAATCATCTGTGCGCCGGGGGACGCACATGTGCACACGCGTGTGCACAGACAACAACATCACTGCTGCCAGTGGGGCTGAGTCGGCAAAACAAACCCACACACCGGGACCAGGACCGACCACGCAACTCTTCCAGCAAAACACAGAATTATGCTCTTCCTTCTGGAGTTCGTTCCGATTTTAAGAATGGGAGCCATGGGAAGCAGGGCAAGGGAGAGATACAAAATGTTGAGGATCCTCTGGGCAGGGAGCACGTGACCCAGGCTGGAGTCACCGAGGGTCGCTGCTCAGAGGAGGGGGTGGACCTAGGGGCACAGCAAGGATCTGTGAGGGTTGGAGGGTGGCTGCCCGGGACCAGGAGAAATGACGCCGGAGTGGAGTTGGGAACAGAAAGAGTGAGTCTGGGGGGGGCCAGGAGAGAGCCCTGGCGGAGCGGTCTGCTCCCGGGTTCGCTGGCCCACCCATGGACACGTGGGAGAGGGCGTCCTGAGACCCAATGCCCTGGTTCCGGCAGGACCCGGGCCTCAGGGTGCCGGGGGTGCAGAGGGGAAGCCGGGCCCCAGGCCAGGAGCACGGGTGTGCGAAGAGGTCAAACTCATCACAGACTTGAAACAAAATGGAGTTCTGAGCACAAAAGGTAATTTTTTTTTAAGAGAAAAAAATCGTGCTTCTCCTGCAAACACACAGGAAGTGAAGTGCGGGAGGAATTTATCGGGAGCACTAGGGAGGCCCTGGGGAGAGGTGTGGACGGCACAGAGAAGAAGGGGAAGGACAGGCCTGTGGCGGGGGCGTGAGCGGGGCCACGGGCCCAGGGGCCACACACACGCTCCAGGGCCACGCCCGGCAGGAGCTCGCTGGGAGGCCACGGGAGGCCCAGGCGCCTGTGACGGCGGTGACCCCGACGCAGGGGGCGGGTTTGCCTCTGTGCAACCAAAGGGCCCCCCAGACCCCGGACACCTCCCCGGCAATTTCCGTCTCGGCTCTTCCCGACAGCGTCAGACAAGGTCGAAGGGCGCCGGGTTAGACGGCGTCGTCACGCACCCTTCCTCGGCGCCTCTGCCGGGAGACAGGTCGGCATGCATCACCGACAACAAGCGGCAGGTACAGTTCTGACCGTTTCCCAGAGACGGTTGCTCTTGAGACCGGTTTCACGGAGTCCTTTCTGAGACGTCACCTCAATGTTCTGTGGGCCCATATTCCGTAGGGCCGGCCGTCAGGGACCCTGCCCCTCGGAGCTGCGGCCTCCCAGAGTGACGGAAGGAAGGGGCCTTAGCATCCTGGTGGCTAGAGGGGTTTTTCCTCATTCCTCGGGGGGGGGGGCGCCGTCAGCCATTCTGGGCTCCCCCCCCACCCCATGCTTCTCCCCCTCGCATTCTGACCTCCCCCCCCCACCCAGCACACGGTGCGCAGCCCCCATTCAGAGCAGCCGTGAGGACTGAGAGGCCGAGACCCCGGGGCCGGCACAAACTATTCTTGGCCCGTTCCCCGCCACCCCAAACTTATCCCGACATCTGTTCCTCGCGTCTGGCATGTCTGGGGCTCGGCGACAGACCCAGACACGGCTCACGAGAAAGGAATCTTGGCTGAGCCGCACCTGCCCCGCGTGAGCCCGCCCGTCCGCCCGCTGCAGGGCCCGCGGGGAGCCGCGGGGAGCCCAGCCAAGGTGGGGGACAGCTGTGCTCGTCAGCTGCGGGCCGGCTGGAGATGGACACCCCTTCCCCCACCCCGGCTGGGACGGCCGAGCCAGGGCGCCAGCCACTGCGGCGCCTTCGTTCTGGGCCCGATAGGGCGCCCAGGGGCCCCGTGGGCCGAGCTTGGCCGTGGAAACCAAGAAGACGTGAACTCAAGCCCTAACTGTTTTGTTCATTAATTGTGTGATTTCGGGTATTTCCTTTCTCTGAGCTCCCACATTTTTATCTACAGGACAAGCAGAAGCATCGCCCAGCGCAGAGGGCTACTGTGAGCATCCAAGTATCCACCGAGAAACACCCACGAGGCCCTGACCACGGCTCAGTAAACCGCCCCCTGCAGGTCGGCTCACGTCATTACACGAGACAGGCCTTGCACACACAGGCAGGCACGCGGGGCTGCCCTTGAGGGTACACAGGCGGGGTCGCCCGGCCCAGGCATGACTTCTACGTCTCCTGCAGAAAACTGCACTCGCCCTTTAAACACTTGGGTCACAGGTCATTTTGCTTAAGACAGCATTATCGTTTTTACGTCCCAAAACAAACAAGCCCGTGCGTAGAAGGAAAACATTCCATGGGTGGGATTACGGGCACCGCACAGGTCCAGCGAGCGCGAGCCACTGAGTTTCGGAAAACACTGAGATATCTGTGCTGAACGGTCTGACGAGGGTCTGGAAGCAAAAGATGGAAGCTTCTGGAAGAACGCTTCACCGTGGAAGGAATTCCTAAGATTCCCGAACAAAGATGGGTGGGCCCAGGGGCACGTTCTGGGGCTGGACACGGTCCAGCAGGGACCAGGGACCTGCTGGCCGGCCCACCCGGCTCAGCGGGGTTCGGACACAGGATGGCGATGAGACCGCGTGCCCAGGAAGGCCCCCCAAACCGCACAGTGGACGGCAGAGGGGCTTCCGCTGTGGAAGCCACAGGGCGCACGCGAGAGGCCCGGGCCACAGGGAGTGGGGGTCCTCGGCAGGTGAGGTCGCGGAGCTGCTCCGCGGGGTCCTGAGGGCCACCTGCCCGAGTTCCCAGGGTGGCCTTTCTGTCTATGTCCCGGTCCTGCCCCTTTCTCAGGTTTTGCCGCTTCTGCTCACCAAATGCTTCCTTCAAGCGAAGTCTGGGCCCTGGGCACCACGGCACGGTGACCTCCCTGGAGTGGGAGCGTGAGGTCGGAAGCACGCGGGCGGTGACGGCTCCCAGTCCCGGGACGCTGCCCGAGGCTGGCTGGCTGACCGGCCGTGTGCCCCCCCGGCACTGATGACGACCACCCTGGGACCCCACGGGGAGCCTCTGTGCAGCGTCCCCACCTCCGGCCTGGCTGCCCAGTCACCCCACACGGCGCACAGGGTGGAGACAGTCAGGGCTGGTGGCCGCCCGGCGGGCACGCTCTCCGGGGAGCTCGGGCAGCCCTGCAGTGCTTGCTTCCATCCAAAAGTCCTTTAGCAGGTGACCAGGGCTGTGTCAGCAGCCGCCCCTTGAGAGAGAGGAATGACCAAGCTGAGCGTCCACCGGAGGTTTCAGACCACGGCCACTGGCTGCTATGACCAGTACGACGCAGGCACCGCCCTCTGGGACGTGTGCTGAGGGCGCCACGCCCCGAGGACACCTGGACCCCTTCTCAGCACCTCCAGCAGGGGGGACTTCCACCATTTCTGTGTCACAAAGGGGAAACTTCAGCCCCCAGCGAGGCCGGGGCGTGCCCAGCGTCACACACCTGGGGACTCTGGACCCTTCCGTCTGCCCCCGAGCCTGCCACGTGACACTGGGGAAGAATTCACAGGGTGTCCCCACCGGCCCCTCCTCCTAACCCGCGAGACACCACAGTGACGCAGGAGGAAGTGAGGTGGCAGACCCCGCCCTGCAGCCCTGAGGGCCGGGCTGGCAGCCAGGCTTCGGGGGAACCAAGCCCAGGTTCTCTGTAAGCAGCAGGGCTCAGGGGTGCAGGGCAGGGCTGCCAAGGATGCGGGGCACATGTGGGGCAGGGCGGGGTGACGCAGAGAACGGAGTGCAGACTCGGCTCCCTCACGGTCCTGCCTCAGCGGCGGCGCCGGGTCACATCCCGGAGCGGGACTTACGGAGCCGTCACCACGGTCGGTCGGCGCCTCCCACAGAGGAAGCAGCGTGGGCTCCGGCGCCCACAGCCCACCAGGCCGGGGCAGGACCCCAGCCAGCCAGCGAGCCGTGTGCCCCGAGATACAATGCCCGGTCGCCTCGCCTGCAGGATGACACACGGAGGCTGGGCAAGGGGAGGCCGCCCGCCCACAGTCAGGCAGCCAGGGCTCCGTGGGATGGAAGTTCGGGTCCAGGTTTTGGGTACAGCAATTGGTACCCAAATGGCATGGTCATCGTGTGGGTTCTGGGGTGGCAGGAGGAAGGAGCGGAAGGGTCCCTGGCCGTCGGATGCCCAGTGCTGGCCGGCGGTCAGACTAGGGCTGACACTGCTGCTTCCCCGCTCGTCCGAGGAGCCCGGTGCCACGGGCCCCTCCAGGCCAGCCCAGCAGGGAGCCGCTTCTCTGGCATCCTGCGGGAAAGGGGGCCCTGTGAGCTGGGACAGACAGAGGGGTCACTCGGAGACCGGAGACTGGAGTGATTAGCTGCCTGGAGGAACTGCCTGGTGGTGACCAGGTGAGGGAAGGCCGGAGCCCCCGCCCCAGTCCCAGAGGGGGCCGGGTGGGCGGGGAGGGTCTCGCCCCTCTAGAGCTAGCGGTGCCAGCAGCTACCATTCCCCCAGATGCCAGGTTCCTCCCCTAGCCCCCCGCAGCCCCTGTGCTGGGAGGGGAGGGATCAGCTGTCAGTGACCGGCTGGCTTGGAGGGAGGAGTGGGCAGCGTCCTGGGGCGGCTCAGGGCCGTGGCACCCCACTACCCCACGCTGGGGTCCCAGTGATGGGCCGTACCCACAAATTAGACGCCTGGCGACACTTATGGTTCCAGGACTGGAATCCTTAAGTGTTTTGTCTTTTTTTTTTTTAATAAACCAAATCCTTTCGAAAACCTCTGCCTGCAGACGAGGAGGGAGGCAGGTAGCTCCGGGCAGAGTCCGGCTCTGAAGCCGAGCAGACCGGGTGCGGCCCCGGGGCCCCGGGACTGGTCAGCGTGCGCTGCCCCCGGACCGCGCCTCCACCTCTCCGAGCCCCGGGTTCCCGACACAGAAACGGAGACAGCAGCGCTGCTCACTGCGGCGTCGGACTCGCTTCGAGGCCGCCCAGCGCACGCTGGCTTGGCTGCCTTCACTGCCAGCCCCGCTCCCGTGGCCGCACCGGCGGGCGGCGGCGCCCCGTGAGAACAGAAACCCGGCTCCCCTCCGGCCGCAGACCGAGCCGCCCCAGAGGGTCACGGGGGCAAGGGTTTGAGGCCAGAAGCCCAGGTGCTCCCAGGAAGGGGGGGAGGGGGCAGGGAGGGGGCCTGGCCGAGGCTGTGAGATGCCACCCTGGATGGGTCTGTGGGACGCAGAAGCAGCCCGCTGGCCACCCCGGCAGGGGTCCGGTGCACGAGCCCTCCGCTCCCCCAGCCCTGACCTGCCGTGGCGCACACGCTGACCAGGGCCGCGCACCGGCACCCTCGGGTACGTCGCCCCAGGGGGCACTGGAGGGGGCAGAACAACCACACCGTCACCGAGTGCCCCCACAAGAGGGACCAAAACAACAGGATGTGCCAGTTAGGGTGGGGTCGGCAGGGCAAGCGACTCCAGGGTGGCTGGGGCCGCTGCCAGGGACAGAGCCAGGCCCGAGGCCATCGGGGCCAGGTGGCTGTCACTGCTGGGCCCTAACTCTTCCCCCCACCCCACCCTGGTGACAGCCGAGTCTTGTAGCGAGACTGGAAGGTAAGGGGGGTTGGTGGAATTCTTCTGACTGCAAAGCTAAGACGCGAGGCCGGGGCAGGGAGGAGGGTGGGCCGCTGCCCACCGCCAGCCGCCGCTGCGCCCTCCTGCCCCCTCTAAGAACCGGGCACGTCAGACAAACCCGCCCTGGAGCCCGGGCCCCACAACATCGCCCCTCGCCCGGGAGGGCCGCCGAACGGACCCAGCCACCCCGCAGTCCCCCGTCGCAGCTCCGGGCGGCGGCTCTGAGCTGCGTGTCGCTCGCGTCCCACACGTGGCCCAGCCAAGGTCACGGGAACCGTGTGACATTCCCGGGGCGTGAAAGCAAGCCGGCGACAGAACCGAAATTAGAAACCGTGTCCCCGACGTCCTGCCTGTGGCTTTGGCCACACGGCCGCTCTGCCCTCACTTTTCCTACCCGCCCCCCACAGGCGGGGGTGGGGCTGGTTCTCGAAACTGAAAACACAGTCGCTTTATCTCCGGCTGAAGCCCAGTGTACCCGTCAGCACGCGGACCACGGGCGGCTCTGGCCCCAGTGCAGGGCAGGGAGAGGAGGCAGGTTTGGGTGGGTTCTGCTAAGCTTGCTTCGCCTTAAAGAATGATCACAACCCCTTGAGATTAAGATAAGGAACCCCGAAATGATTCTCTGCCCGCCCCCCCCCCCCCACACACACGCAGCTCTGTGACTTCCAAGGGAGCCGGCTCTCCGAGTCCCGGGAAGCGGTGTGTGTGTGGATGCGTGTGCCGGGAGCGGAGTCTCCGTGTCTCTGCGGAACCAATTATCTCAGGCCGGGAAAACGGAGAAGCTGAGTGATGCTTCCGCGGGTGTCCGTTCAGCAGCCAGACGGCAGGGCAGAGCTCGGGGAGCTGATAATTCTGTCCGGGTGAGCCCCGGCCAAACGCGGGGCCCTGCAGCCAGCCCCCGCCCCTTGCTCAGAATGTAGGGCGTCGGGTTTGGGGTGGCGCTCTGCACGAAGTCTAAATTTAGGGGTCCCTTCCCACGTGCTCTCTGACAGAGTCTCAGATGTCTCGTGCGGACGGCCGAGGACACATGTCCTTAAGTAAGGACGATCTGGCGACCGCACTTGGCAAGCTGCTTCGGCACACATGGCTGACTTCATGTGCGGCAGGAGTGAGAGGGACAGGTTTTTGAATCCGCGGTGAGTAAGCCCAGCTGCGGCCCAGGAGATGGCTAACAGCACAGGCTTAGGTGGAGGGAAACAAAAGGTTACATTTGAGCCCTGAGAGAAGTTAACTGTTGCTGCTCGCAGGGCCACCCACGAGTAACAGCAGGCGACATTTAGCTGAACTCTGGGCAGGTGGCTCTGCCTCGCCATCAGCTCCCCCACCAGCTGTCCTGCTGACCTTGGAAAGTTACTGTATCCGCCTCCCAGGGCAGCCGCAACAATGTTCCAAAACCCGCGGAAATGTATCGTCTGGCAGTTCCGGAGACTGGCGCCTGAAACCAAGGTGTCAGCAAAGCCTGGCTCCCAGCCGGCTCCAGGGAGAGGCTTGCTGGCCTCTGAGAGCTCCTGTGATCCGCCAGCACTTTGAAAACCGCTGGTTTTCTGCGGCTTGTCGAAGCCTCACTCCACTCACATGGCCCCTTCTTCTCTGCATCTCAATCTGGGTCCAAGTGTCCGCTCTGTACAAGGGCACCAGTCACCCTGGATTAGGGCCCACCCCAGGGACCTCCCTGTGACTTAATAGTTAGGACCACAACACAGCGTTATGGCGGGGGGGGCGGGGGGATGGGGCACACATTCCAACCCACCCAGTTACCTAGCCTCTCGGCGAACCTCACCCCCACTTTGTACGGTGGGGAATGGGGAGTACTGGCCCAGAGGGCTGCTGAGGGGGTGAGGTGGGGTCCTGATGTCCAGTGTGCAGTGTCCCGCCCGGCCCAGAGCAGGGGCCGGGGACAGAGCTTCAGACCGCTCGCTGTCGGCCTGGGCTTGCTTCCCTGACAAGCAGCCCAGGCTGCTAATACTTCCCTCCACCTCCGAAGGGCCGAACGATCTGTACCCGTGTGTGAGCTGATTTTCACACCTTGTATTTTACCAGGGAACTAGGTGCTTAGGAAAAAAATCCACTTTTTCATTTGGATGTGGCCATCTATCCACACTACGAGAAAACCGCTTTGAAGAAATGCCCTTCTCCCAGCAAGCAAATAAACCTCAAAGGTTAAACACCCAATCAATTCAGAAAAGGTTAGCCAACGCTCCTTCTAGACTACTTCCACGAACAGATGAAGCTCCAAAACGCGACCTAAAGACCCCCCATGCCCCCCGCCGAGCCGGCACAGGTGAGGCGGACCGCAGACCGGGGACTGCGGCCGGGGGCCTGGGGAGACAGCCTGATGCTCTGTGAGCAGCCGGGGATCCCCCGACGCTTCTCGTCCTCATTTTTGTCGTTCCTGAAAGGGGGCTAGCGATGGTCCCTCGGGAGTGAAGCCGCCCAGCACGGGTGGGCGGGGAGCAGCGTGTGATGGGCCCAGACCACGGAGCATTCTTCCACGGCAACCTAGAAGCGCCTGCTGGTCAGCTCGTGCGAGGCTCCTAGTGGCATCGGAGCCACACGTCGTGGGGGGAGGGAGGGAAGATCAGGGGAGTGATTTCCAGCCTGCCGGGGTGGCATCACTGAGCTCGGGGCAGCGAGAAAATGCCCACCATCAGCCCTTCTTCTAGCCAGCCCCTAACCGGCCTCGGCTAGCCAGCTGGTGCCCGGGGGGACTAAACAGCGGTGGTGGGACACAGAGCCCAGCGCAGGTGACAACAGAGATGAGTGAGTTGATGAGCCACCGTAGGAGGCTGACTACTGTACAGGGCATGGCCACGGGAGAAACAGCCACGGGAGACAGGGGACGGCAGGGCTTGGGGAGACGGGCCTGTGAGTCCTCCCCCAAGGGGTGTTTAAGCCCAGAACCGTCACCAGGAGGGGCGTGTCCGGGGAGAAGGGGGACACATCGCAGGCAGGACCGCAGCAGCGCGTGCGGAATCACAGCCTGCAGAGCCGGTGTCCCTCGAAGGCACCGACACAGCCGCCGCGCCTGGGCGGGACGGGAAGGGGAGAGAGGGGGCGGGCGCCCGGGGGCAGCCCTGGGCCGCCGCCGGGCAGGGAGTTGGAGTAGGAAGAGGGACCCTCTGAAGGGAAGGTGAAGCAACCTCAGCAACTGGACGAGCCGCCTGGACAGCCACGCAGAGAAGGGCCGGGGCAGCCCCCCGCCCAGCCCGCAGGGCCCCGGCTGGGTCTGCGGGTCTCTCGCCAGAGCCCCCCCCACCCCGTGGCACACTCTGGAACTGCCCCACGAGGAGCTTTAGAGAAGCGTGAATCCGCTGCCCTGGCGTGTCCGCCTCCCACGCAGCAGGAAACACGCCGTGCCGTGTGACGGGGAAGCTCCCCCCCTCTCCTGGTGCTCCCAACCGGGCCACGCCGGGCTCCGCCCATGGGCTCCGCACCATCTCTACCGTCCACACACCTGGTGGGCGCACAGACAGCTCAGAATTAAAGGCCCGAGCGACAGGCCGGGAGGCGCCGTGACACCCGGGCCCAGAGATGCCGGCCGGCGGGGGGGCGGGCGATGCCTGGGGCCTGCCCGTCCTCAGGAGACCAGGGACGCCCCGAGGACAGGAAGTCCAGGGTCTGCTCTGCCCAGCAGCAGCGTCACCAGGCCACACGCGTGTCTACCGAACGTGAGACACGCAGTCACGTGACCGGGGCACAGAACTTTACCTTGTACATAGTTTTAACCCCCTGAAATTTAAGCAGGCCACAGAATGGCTTTGGCTACTGCCACGGATACTGCAGTTCCGGGGACTTTACAGGTGAGACAAAAATCAGTGACTTCCTCCTGTTTGCAGTTCAACGAGACCCCTGCTTCCAAGTAAGCGTATCCCCCCTGGGGCGGCAGAAACTCACTCCGGGCACGTCCAAGGTCCCTCCGCGCCCTGGTGTCTGGTGCCGCGCTCCTGCCCCTCCCCCTCCCCCTCCCTCCCAACTCAACGCCGCTCATCCACAGGAGAACGTGTTACTGTCTTTAAATAATAGATGAGCGTTATTTATGACTTGAGCTTGCGGACTCACTTTCTCCTTCTAGACGTAAAGGCTTTTTCCTCTGAGGGAGCGAGCACGTTCGATAGAGAGCAAAATGGTCTGCGACCCGGCCTCATCGATACGGAACCGCAGCCATCGACGCCACGCTATTAACTCCCCCACCCCCCGCCGCCGAGTTCCTGTGCATCTGCCTGATGCTCCCCAGCCCGTTCCGATTACATCACCCCGAGTCGATGGGTGGGAGACGGGGCCAAGGATATGTGGTCCATTAGCAATTCCCCACTGGCCTCCTCAGACGCTCTGTTTCTCAGACGCGTTCTGTTGTTTTGCAAGATGAATCTTCCTTACGGGCGCCACTCAACACCCCCGTCACGAAGAGCCCCACTTGGAAGGGGTCCAGCTCAGGGGCTTGTGCCGCGCCGGGTTCAGACGATGCTGCCTGTCGTGTTTCGGGGGGACCTTCCTTCTTCACCCCCTCACGTCACCCTTCCTTCCTGCATCCATCCAACCCCCTTCTCCCGAGAGCCTCCTCCTCTGCGCCCAGCCCGAGGGCCGGGGTGGGGCTCAGCGCTGGAGCCAAAGGCCTCTGTGCTCAAAGGGGACTGTGGAAGCTTCCAGACCCGGGCGGCAGCCTGGGCAGCACCAGGAGCTCTCCCGGAGGACAGGTCTGGGACACACCAAGAGACCCGTCTGCAAGGAAGAGAGGAAGGGGGGGTGGGCTGAGTGAGCCGGCACACTGGGCTCCCAGTCCAGCCAGAAATGCGGCCTTTGTGGAGGAAAGGAAACCTGGTTCTCAGAATCACCTTCGAGAGCCACAGGAAGAATTGTCTGGAAATCAATGAAAACAGAATCTAAGCAAATCTCACTCTGTCGTTAAACAAAGCAGCCCCCCCTCCCCACGCTCACCCTCTCCCACCTCTCTCCCCCCACCCCCACCCCCGGGAGCAGCGGAACGGGCACAACCTCCTCCAGGAGGCTGGCGGTGCAAACCAGACTCACAGCCAATCGCGGCTCCGACGGCTGACCACGCGGCCTGGACGGCCAGCCAGGCGTCGAAGACCCTCCCAAACCCGGTTGCAGAGGGCTTCCCAGGCTCGCCTCTCTCCGGTTTCTCAGGGGACCCTGGTCACAACCAGGTGGCTCTGGTCACAGTGCCCTGAGACGTCTGGGGTTCTTCCTTCACTCTCGGCGATTCTCCAAAGCCTGGCTCAGGCCCCCCACCCTCCTGCCGACAGCGCTGCCCGCCCCCTCGGCCTCCGACCTGCTCCCTCTCTGCTCAGAGAGGGCGAGTTGCCCCGTAGATACGACGCTTCTTCGCCGGCGACAACTTGCTACTTCGCAGCCAGCAAATGTAGCAGGTGCCTCTAAGTCCGCAGAGCCGCGTGCCTGACGCCCTGCTTCTCCCTGGTGAGACGCGCGTGCCCACCCCTGCAGAGCGTCCAGCCGCCTGGCAGACAGTCTGTCTCTGGGAAGACGTCAGCATGAATTCCCCTACAATTTATAAATCAAACTCGACACATGTTGCTGTAACCGCACGAAGGCGTTACGACTAGCTCTGGAAATGATACAGAAATACGTCGGAGCATCGAGAGCTGTGGGTGGTGGGAGCGTCGTTCCCGGAGTTCGGTCAACGCTGCAATGGCAGCTGTTTTGTCCACGCTTGAAGGTAGAGTCCCATCCAATTTTCATCGTAATTCGCACTTTCTACGAGAGGTTAATGACTTGCGTCTGTAATAAATGCTGCGTGTTCTGTCTGATGCTCTGTGTCCCGCCCACTGCGTGTGTACCTTTGCTAAACTGAGTACATCACAAACCATGGATAGAAGTTTATTTTCCTCTCTGCCACCTAAGTCCCAGGGAATTAAAGAATCTTACCATCAGGCTGGATTGGGAGTAAAAGGGAGAAAACTGGACTTGAACAATGATTAAAATAAAATTAAAAGAAAAAAAATCTTATCATCAGGCTGGATTGGGAGTAAAAGGGAGAAAACTATACTTGAACAATGATTAAAATAAAATTAAAAGAAAGAAAAGAATCTTATCATCAGTAGGAAGTCTCACAAAGGCGAAGCCATCTCCCCAAGCTCACACCACGCACTTAGGCCTGGATGAATCTAAAAGCCTGTGTTTGTAGCTACTGCACCCCGACTCTTGGTAGACATGCTGGGGTAGCCTCTCCCCCACCGTTCAGAGCACTGATTTTCCCCGTGACAGCAGATGACGCAGGGGCACACAGACACCGCTGTTCAAGGAGACTCCCTGTGGGCTGACTCAGCCGTTAGAACTATGGGTGGGGACATAATTTTTTATTTATTTATTTATTTATTTATTTATTTATTTATTTTTAGAGAGGGAAAGGAGGGAGATAGAGAGAGAGAGAGAGAAACATCAATGTGCGGTTGCTGGGGGTTATGGCTTGCAACCCAGGCATGTACCCTGGCTGGGAATCGAACCTGGGACACTTTGGTTCCCAGCCCGTGCTCAATCCACTGAGCTACACCAGCCAGGATAATTTTTTAACAAAAGTAAAAGAATCAGCTGATAGTATTTTTTAAGTAGAAGAATTTCCCATGTAAATGTAGATGTAGAAATGTATGTTTTTAGGTTCTCTGGACATAGTGGCTGATCTGCAAAACAGGCTTTGGTGTGACAAAAATGAACAGCAGCAGTGGGCTGAACCCCCCGGGAGTGAAGCCCCCCACCTCAGAGGCCCCAGGAGGACGGCTGCAGGGAAGGCTCGGCTTGAGGAGCGCGAGTCACCCTGCCCGGTTCTCCGTTCACGCCGGGAATTGTCTCTCTCTGTTCAGGACACTCCCAGGGGCGGCGGGTGTCCCTCCAACTCGGAAAGCAGAGAAGGGAATGGCAGCAAGTTGGGGTCTGTCGCCACATGCCCATGGCCGCCCCGCTGTCCCAGCCAGGAAGGAAGGGTGCTCAGAGCCAAAGGGAGTCTCTCCTCTCACCTGTAAGGAGTCTCTAAAGAAGGGCCAGCCAGTCCAGACTCTGGCCCATGCCTCACCTGCGGCTGATGTCCTGAGTTGGAGAGGACTCCTCTCTGCCCCATGGGGCAGGCAGTCCCTCCCAGCAGATGAGAGCGGCCCCAAGAGAAGACATGGGCCCGGGCACCCCAGACAAGGGCCTGGGTGGTCCTCCAGCACCCTGTCCCTGCGGGGGTGAACCCCAAATCCACCCTGAGCTTCGGGGTTCCCAGCACCCATCCCGGCTAGATTGGGATGGGCATGACATCATTCTAGAAACCACACCACCGCTCCGGGGAAGTGTCATCGCAGGGTGGCCGGGGCGAAGGCCCGAGTGGCCCAGCACCCGGGGGGAGGATGCGTGCTTGGGGGTGGCCACACGTGGCCTCCCCCTTTCGTGCGGAGGTGAAAGGGGAAGGTCCCAAAAGGGAAGACGCCGCCCCTGCCAACCAGGAGGCGGGGAAGACGGAACACTCCCGGTCAAAACGCTCGGAAGGTTCAAAGGACGGGTCTCCTGACACCCAGGGGTGTTCCGCCCTCTGTGGGCGGAGGGACGCGAGTGTGCAGTGCGCCGTCTCACCGCCGGCTCCTCCTCGCCGTGGAAAAGGGGGTTTCACAGAGACAAGGGTCCACTCGTGTTTCCTGGGCGAGGGAAACTGTGGGGAGGGAGTGACAGAGCAATGCGCAGGCGACAAACACGGCGGCTCTGAGGAACGCCGAGTCCGTCCGTGTTTCCGTGGATTCACAGGCGGCCTCCGGCTGGCCGGGGAGCCAGCCAGGGCTGGGCTTCAGCACGAGGCGCGCCGGGAGCCCGGGCCTGGGGCGGGGGGGGGGGGGGGGGGGGGGGGGGCGCCAGCCCGGTCTGGAGGCTTCTCGCCGGCTACATTTCCAGTTGCTCCACTGCAGCCACTCCGCATGAGCCGCCGGTTTCCTCAGGATGCGGCAGGTGAACGGGTGTCTTGAGTTATCAAAACAGAGAACTTCCAAGATGGAGAAACTCTACGGAGGGATCTGCCCCGGCTTCCCGCCAAAGGCGTGGTCTTGCTGGGCCTGGGCCAGCGTCTCCTGGGGCTTCGCCTAGTCCCCCTTTACCCCAGGCCAGAGCCTTCGCTGCCCAGGACCCCATTGCTCAGTGTCCGTCCTCACCCCCCAACGCACCTACTCAGTGGACCAGGTCTTCCCGTCGCTGCTTTCTGCTGCCTCCCGCCTGCGCCTGTTCCGACCCCAACACAGGCTGGGAGGGAGAGAAGGAGGCAGAGAGGGGGTGGGAACGGGTTGCCGGGAGGGAGCTTTAGGAAGAAAACACAGCCCTGGCTGGTGTAGCTCAGTGGATTGAGCACGGGCTGTGAACCAAAGCATCGCAGGTTCGATTCCCAGTCAGGGCACATGCCTGGGTTGCAGGCCACGGCCCCCAGCAACTGCACATGGATGTTTCTCTCTCTCTCTGTCTCCCTCCCTTCCCTCTCTAGAAATAAATAAAATCTTTTTTAAAAAAATAAAAAAGAAAAAGAAAACACAGAGAAATCAGGAAATAGCTCTTACTTCTGCTCCGGAATTAAGAATGCATGAAGTGCTTCTGATGACCATCGGCTGGCTGCCCCCCTGCAGCAGGAGGGGAGCGCCCGACCCAACGACCGAGATGCTGAATGCCTTTGCTGTGGTCTCCTCTTCCACTCATGACGTCGCCCCCACTGCACGGTCTGGGGGTCGGCTCCCAACCTGAGTCGCCCGACACGAAGGCCTCACGGAAGTTCTGGGAGAGGAACTGTCCCAGGCGGAGGAGCAGAATGAGAGGAGCTCACTGCACATGAGAGGGATCATTTTTCTTTTTCTGCCAGAAGTTCTCAACGCATGTGCGTATCTCAGGTTATTCATTTTAACCATGTTCAACATGTTTTATTTTATTGTATAATGATGCTCCGCACAATTATAATTAACGTGAACTGATAGGTTAGGCAAAGCAGTGAGTACATGTTGATGTTTGTTGCATTTTTTGCCAGGCTTAATGTCGTTTCAGTGATGAATAAATAAACCTTAAATGATAGAACCACAAATCAGAGGCACATGACATGTTGGTTTCTAAGGCTCAGACAGATCATTCAGAACTCTACAATTTTTTTTCTTTAATTTTGCAACTACTTTTACAAGATTTTATTTATTAACTGGTTTTTTTTAGAGAGAGGGGGAAGGGAGGGAGAAAGAGAGGGAGAGACACATCGATGTGCGAGAGAAACACCGGTGGGTTGCCTCTTGTTCGCACCTCAGCCGGGGACTTGACCTGAACCCAGGCAGGTGCCCTGACCAGGAATCGAACTGGCGACCTCTCGCTTTGCGGGACAACGCCCAACCGACTCAGCCGCACCACTGGGGGCAATGTTGCAATCATTTTTAGCTCAAGAGTAAAAAGACACGAAGGGCAGCCTTCATTTAAAGAAACCATCCCTTAAGGAGACTCTAAAGCAGCCAAGGCCCCATCGGCTACGATTTCCGCCTTTGGAAAGACTCACGAAGCCTCACATTCCTCCTCCTCACGCCAGCCCCACCCCCATCCCTGTCCCTTTCACAACACGCGTGTGGGTCTGTGGGCGACGACTCGAACACTGAGCACGCACACGGGTGGCACAACACAGGATGGCGTTCCCCCCCGGCGCGGCACCCAGTTCCAGCTCGTTACTCGACCGAGCATTCCACCCCACTCAAGTCTCCGTTTTAGGACTGAAAACGCAGAGGCACAGAGGTGTGGCCGAAGTGGGGGGTCCAGTGTCCAGCTCCTGACCACGCCCGCACCTGTCGCCGCCGCGGAGCGGTGGGCTCGCGAACAACCGGGCACCGTCCCGGCCACGTCTGCAATCCAAGCGGGAGTTCGGACCCCTGATCGAGAGGGGGGCAGGGTTCCAAAGGACAGCGGGCGGGGCCGTGCACCAACACTGACCTTGGGGGGAGCTAAAGCGCCCACAGAATAAAATAAGAATAAAAGGCACTTCGGAGAGCAGCCCCTCGCCGCCTCTCTTCTCCCTTCTGCTATGGCTTCTTCATCCACGAAATCTACCCCCCCCACACACTGGCCCTGGCGGCAGGCCCCTCCCTTGGCCGAGTCCCTGCGGAGCTCACGAGCCACACCCTCATTGCCCTGTGGACCCAGGGGGTGCACGGTCCCAGACGGCTGCCCCACCCAGACGCCCCACCCCCCCGCCAGTGTTCCTGCGTGGGCGTCACACATCACTTGTGACACAGCGCTCAGCCACCAGGAGGGACTCCTGGGAGGCACTGGGCGGGAAGAACCCAGTTTACACAGGAAGGAGCCGGTACCGAAAGGCCGGCCAGCCGGCCGGAGGTCACGTGGCGGCGGGGTAAGGAGCGACTGAAGCACCGTGTCTAGATGTTTCCATCCCGGATCCCGAGCTCCCGGCCCCCAACCCACGCCCCCAGCTGCAGAGAAGCCGCATAGGAGAGAGCGGGAACCGGAGCGTCTGGCCGCCCCGTCTGTGCGAGTCTGAGAGCCCGGGCGGGCGACAGAGCAGGGCCTGAGCAGGGGAGGCGGCCGCCATGCTCAACAGTCCCAGCGTCTCTCCCGGGTGCGCCCGAGGCGCGCCAGAGGGCGGGGCCAGACGCCCGGGAGGGCACGGAACGCATCTCGGCCCAACCCCGACGGGGCGTTCGGTACGGAACCCAGGCGAGCGACCCGGACCGAGGACCAACCTGTGATACGCGGATGCTCAGAAACAAGCGTCTTCTTCCCCCGGTGCCATTCTGAATTGGCTGAGAATTAGTCATTCTGGCATGGTTTCACTCCCTTCTTCACCGTTCCACTACCGACGGACATTAAAGTTGCCATCTATGGGGGAGCTGATTTGGGGGTGCTGGGTTCTGCTCACCTGCGCGAGGCCAGCCTCAGTTTGGGGGGCCCCACCGCACTGACCGCCGGAAAGCACTCCCCAGGGGCAAGGGGCAGGCACGGAGTGTGAACCTGCTCTGACTCCAAAACATCCTCCTTTGACCCTGCTGTACTCCCAGACGGCCGTATGGGCGTGGGGACCGGCTAGGGCGCAGCCCCTGCCCACATCAGCAAAGCCCCCGCCCCCTCTCCCAGGACCACCGTGGGTAGTCACGGGGGCCAGCACGGTTTCCGATGGGTGGGGCTGAACAGACCACTCGTGACCAGGGGAGGGGTGGTCCCACATGGCTCTCTGGGGGGCCCACCTCGCTCGGATATTTGGACCAGTGCCCCAGATAAAGATGTAAAGTGTGTGTGTGTGCACGTGTGTGTGTGTGTGTGTGTGTGTGCACGTGCGCACAAAACAATCTGTGAAACACAGGATTCTGGGAGAGACGGCAGACGACGGCTGACAGCGGAGGGGGACCAGCCGGTCTGCATTGCAGGCAGCCAGAGGGGCCGCGGCCAGTCGGAGGGGGTTTCCCGAGTATGTGCGAGCAGGTGCCTGCACAGAGTGGAGGCGAGACGAGGGGGGCGGAGCCTGAGGGCTGTTCCTTGTATGTGAAAGTTCAGGACCCACCTTCGTCGTCCCAGCCGCCCTTCCAGCAGCACCGTCCGCGGGACGCTGCCGGGGACTGAGCGCTCGCCGCCCCCAAACGCAGCCCCCCAGCGGGACGGTCCACGGAGCAGGGGCCTTTGGGGGGCGATGCAGGCGTGAGGGTGCAGTCTCGGGAACTGAGCTCACTGCCCTTGAAAAAGGGACCCCAGATCCCCCCTGCCCCTCTCACTGCTCAAGGTCACAGAGAAAAGACGGCCATCCAGGAGTCGGGCCCTCGTCAGACACCAGCTCCTGCCAGCGTCTTGACCTTGGACTTCCAGCCCCTGGAGCCCTGAGAAGTAAGTGCTGGTCACACCCCGCCGGTAGGGTGGCAGTTTCCTGCAGCAGCCCTGGCCGATGCTGTGCTGTCCAATAAACAGGAGTCGGGGGGCAGGGCGTGAGGGGGCATGCCGTGGCTGCAGAGCTGTCTCAAAAAAAGCAAATCTGGGACCCCCTGGAGCGTCCCACAAAAGGGGTGGGGAGAGCGAAGCTGAGCAGATGCGATGGCTACAGGACACGACAGGAGGGAGAGGTCCCCAAGGATGCTGGGGGCAGGCTGACCTCCGGGGGGCGCCAGAGTGTCCCAGGGGCGGGGACAGGCCATGACCCGCCACAGGGAGTAGCGACCAGCGGAGCAGGGCCGTGTTCCAATAAAACTTTATCTGAACACTGACATCTGAATTGTACATCATTGTCACAGACCACAAAATAGTCTCCTTTTGCTGTTTTTTTTCCAACCATTTAAAAACGTGGAAAACATCCTCAGCAGGTGTGTAGCCCAAACACGCCAGCGAGCCCTAGAGTGTCCACTACGACGGTCCAGAGTAGACGGAAGAGTGAATGGAGGGGACGGGGACGGATGACAGCAGGGGCCACGGAGGGTGGGCGTCGGGAGGAGGACAGAGCACTGTGACGGTCCAGCCGTGGTTGGTACATTCTGTGGGGAAATGCTAATCTGCAAAAACCAAACAAATAAACAAAACAAATACTAAACAAATCACAACCAGTGTGCGGTAGTGACCTGGGCCCAACCATCGCACCCCGGGAGCTGTGAGACCGCTTCCATCAGAGCAGGGGCTTGTCATCCCTCCAGAGCTGACGGCGCCCCTTGACCCTGAGGTCAGGAGGGACAGCATGACCGCTGGACACTCACAAAAGGACTGGGGGACGCCCTCTTTTCGAGGACGGGACTGGATGGCCAGTGGCATTGCCGCCGGCCAGCGACACAAAGCATCTTCCCCAGAAGAAACGCTCCCTGGAAACACCCAGAAAGGGAACCGGGTCTCTTCTGGGGACACGTCACGTCTCTCTCTTTGGACTCAGAGGCTAACTGTGCGGCAGCCACGGGAGCTGCCCCTTGTTGAACGAGAGAGAGACGTGAACGGCGAGAGCCGACCTGCGTCCACGTCACGTGCACGCGAGCTGCCCGGGGACACTCAGCGCCTCCCTCGCGCCCAGGCGTGAACGCCACAGGATCGCCTGGACCGGAAGATGTCCCCGTGAATCGCACACGCAGCGCCACACTCACACCTGTCACCGACAAATACCACGTCCTCGTCCAGCGCGAGGCCCCTGAGCGCGGCGAGCAGCCGACGCGTTCCCGGACGGGCGATGCCCGTGAGGTCTGGGGGCCAGAGGGACTGCCGGCCCGCAGGGCGCACCGCCACGTGCGCCGTCATCCTCTTCGCATTAAAAAGTCATGAATCTGGTCTCATTTGCAGGTTCTTAAAAGCAAGCACCACGCGGCCCCTCGGCCCTCGGAAGCCACGGCTCATGAATAGTAAATGCAGACAGCATTGTCCTGCCTTCCAGACGAGCACGACTAAAAGCTTCCTGGTCCTCCGGGGACCCCACCTTCTTCTCAGAACGTTCCCCATCTCAGGGCGTAAGGGCTCATTTCTGCCCCGCCTCCCAGAAGCCCGCCAGCCAGGCCCCAGTTCCGACCCAACGAGACCACATTCTGAGGTTCCAGGGCGGGGGTATCACACTCACGTTCCCCGGGGGCCGCGTCAGCCTTGAGGTTGCCTTCGAAGGGCCGGAATAATTTGAGGGCTGTAAAAATGTAACTGCTCCTTAGCTGTTAAGGAGCTGAAATTACATTCAGCCCTCTGAAGGCAATCACGAGCTGACGTGGCCCCCAGTGAGCATGATTGTGACAGCCCTGTGCTAAGGGCTAGGACTCCAGCCTCCCTGCTTCGGAGACACAGTGCAACCATCATGTAGCTAAGGAGCCGGACCCCAGAGACTCCGGGTCGTGTGAATGCAGGATCCTGAACGGGGGCCTGGACACAGTGAGCCCACGCTCACGGTGACCTCCGCCACGCTAGCCCGCCTGCCTCTTCCGGAGCATCTCCGTCGCCACCAACGCGCCCCTCACCCCACACTGCAGTCCCACCGCCGCGCCGTGGGGTCCCTGTGCCGCAGTCAGGGCTACAGGGGCGGGGGGAGGGGACAGGGCCCCAAGGACAGTGAGCGCCCGAGGCCAGGTCCTCGGAGCAGGAGAAGAGGTCCGGCGTGAAACCCGGGGGCCAGGAAACGGCAGAGCCGCGTGGTCAGACTACATGATGAAACGAACGGTCGTTCTGAGCCAACAGTGGACAGTGCGCTGCTTAGAAGGGGTCCGACGCTCCGGGGAGTCGGCGTGGGGGCTGGAGGGCTCCGTGTGCCGGACCCCGAACCCCCCGAGGACTGGATACACGGCGAGAAGGACCCCGTTCCGGAACACTTACTCACTCTCGCCGCGAGGCCTCGCAGCACACGCTCGGGCACGAGATCAGACGGGGTGAAGCTGCATCCTGCAGCCGGCTCGTGGACAGGCAGTGGAGACAGACAGGCGAAGGGCAACCACGTGTGGCACCCTGAGGTCAGCACGGGCAACCCCACTGCGCACTAACTCCATTCCAGGGTCTGCCACGCGCCCGTCACGTGCACCAGCAGGGTCACCCTCACCTGAGCCTGGGAGGAGGCACCGGGTCAAATCTCCGTCTCACAGGTGAGGAAACAGCTTGGCTGGCCCAGGGCAGTGCAGCCAGAGCGTGGCGGGGCCGGGCTTAAAACCACAGAGTCCGGCCCCAGAGCGCACACCTGAGCTGCCGGACTCCACCGTGCTCCCAATCGGTTAAGGAAGGAGAGAGGAGAGAGAGGCAGATGACCCGGGCGTGTCGCCGAGGCAGGAGCGCGTCGCCGAGGCAGGAGCGCCTCGCTGAGCAAGCCACACGTGAGCAGAAACCTCGGAGAGAGTGCGTGCACCGCAAAGTCAAAGACGGGGGTAAACTGTGTGTAACACCCTCACCTCGCTCCTGAGCTCGTTATGCGCAGCAAACGGCGCGGGTCCGCCAAGCCCTTCACTCGGCGCCGAACAGCTAACCGGAGGCACCCAACGCACCTGGGCCTCCTTTGCCATCCTCACCCACGGTCCCCGGGGCCACCGCCCAGGGGGTTCAGGCACGGGAGGCAGGCGGGGAGGGAGGTGGGCTTGCTCGGCATTTCCCAAACCAGAACTGGCTCACAAAAACGCCGTGCAAGGGTTTAAAAGAAAAAGGCAGATTTCTGGATCGCCACAGCAAGCTAGTACAGTGAGAACCTTGGGCGGAGGGGGGGGGGGGGGGGGGCGCCCGAGAAGGCAGGTTTTGAACCAGCAGCGAGGACACTCCCGCCTTGCGGGCCTGGCGCTCCTTGGCTGCCGGGAATCGGAGGGGAGGAGGCGCAGGAGGGAACGGGGGTGGGGTGGGGGGGGTGTGCGAGAGTGTGTCCCAGGCAGGGTCGGGGACCCAACGTGGGTCATTCGGACGCTGCTCAAAGCGGAAGGCACCACATCTTCTTCCAAAAGTGACAGAGTAGCACACGGTCACACGCACCCAGCACCGAGCTTCCACCCGGGCCGGGCGCTGTGAAAACGCCCCAGTGTTTTTTGCCGGTGACAGGACGGAGGGTGAGAGGGGGACTGTTCCGGCCTGCCCTTCCCTAGCCCTCCAAAGGGGAGCCTGGTCTCGGATAACTCAGTCCCTGGGTTCTGTGATGGGGCCAGAGCAAGGCTGCCACCGCAGAGAGGGGCTGAGTTGAAGGTTCAAGGGAGTGACCGGCTCGTGGGGGAGCAGACACTCGAGGTGGGGGGGCAGGGACGGGGTCCGGCTGTGGACAGAGGCGCTCGGCGGAGAGACGCTGCCTTGAGGGAACGGGGGAGGGGTGGTTTTCGTAAAAACTGGTGGGACGTCGGAGGGTATCAGCTGCGACATTATTCAGGGGCGTGCAGGGAAGATGTGGGTCGTCCCAGTGACATCGGTGGGGGGGCTGTCTCTTTCTTCTCAGGCCACACTGGCCCAGGGCAGACTGGGGAGGAGGGCCAGCTCTGACCCCACTGTGCCCCTTGCGACGCGGCCGCCTTGGTCAGATCGGACCCATACGACCTGCCGGAAGTCCCAGGAGCCAGGGCCCCGGGGCGGTTCTCCACACAAACCTCGATCGAGATCAGAAAGTGAGGCCCCGCCTGGATCCGACCACTGCTGCCCCCATAAGGAAGAGAGGGATTCTCCACTAGTGACATCCATTCGCTTGACCGAAGACACGGGTGTTGATCATATTTTTGTTCGATTCTAAATGTAACGCAAACCCAGGTCTGTGCCCTCTCCTTGCCCACCGACCCCCCCACCCCCGGTTTGAACGGGTTTGCGGAACGCACCTGGACTCAGACAACCTGTGCCCGGGGTCACAGTAGATACAGACGTAGCTTTCCTGAGACCCGCACCAGCTCCGTGGGTGCTCACGGCTGGCCCTGGGGTCGCTGAGGAGACAGGCAGGGCTGGGCGCGGATCCCCACTCTCGCCAGCCAGGCTCTCAGGCCGGTGTCGTGGTCACTGCCGCCTCAGGTCCTGCAGGAGGCAGGGGCAGGGCGCCACCGCTGACCCGGGGGACGGCTGGGACGGGAGACGGGCCGGGTTTGGTGAAGGGCTCAGACAGGTGCCCATGGACGAACTTGGGAAGCCAGACACCGCACAGACACGGGGGAAAAGGGCACGGAAAGGTCAGCTCCTCGCTGGAAGAACAGTATAAAGGCTGAAAATGGAACAGCTTGTCAGAAGTGCATCGCGCTGCCCACAAATCATTGTGCAAGTCCCTTCGTCTTCTCTTCATTCTGTAAAAATCAGAACTGTCTGCCGTTAAGGGGGTAACAGCAAAGACTCCACAGCTGGTACAGCTTCGACTGCTCACCCCATGAAGCGTGTTCCTCGCCACCCCCAGCGCCCAAGCGTGTGGACGGCGGCGCTGCGGCTGCGGCTCTGCTGAGGGGCTCGGCCTGGCGAAGAGGCTGCCCCAGCTGGGGGCCACGCTATCAAGGTCTGGGGTCTAGGAACCGCACCTCTCAACAAGTTTGCCGCCCCATCTTCGCGTCTCTACGCCTGGCCAGCGACCTCCCCTCCCTGAAAACGGCCACCACGACCCCACTCCCTGAGCTGACGGGCATGTGGTCGGCTGTCCCTGCTCCACACGAACGGGTCGAGTGGTCACCAAGACCAGATTCGGCACCCCAAACACGGGGCATGATTCGGGAGGGAGGAGAAATGGCCCCTTGCCTCCTCGTTAAGGGGCAAGACCCTGAACGTGGGTCCGTGGGGCGTGTCTCTATTTGGCCTGAAACAGGCAGCAGGGAAAGACACGGAGTTTCGCTGTGGCCCTCGAGGACTGGAGGTCCCACCCGGCGGTGCCGGCAGGGACTCAGGACCCCCGGCCCAGTGGCTGACCGCAGCGTGTGCCCCCGGGACACGGAGGAGGCCAGATGCTCTGTCCTGCATGGGAGGCTCTGACAGAGTTCAAAGTGCCACCCGAGAACTGAGCCACCTGGATCCACACTGAGTCGCCTCCAGGGACAGGGCTGCGGCCACCCCAGAAGTAGCAAGGGGCGTCCCGGAGCCTTCCTCCCCTCCCCCGCCCCAGGGGAAGCGTGCGGTGCTCCCAGGGGCGGGCAGCTGAGTGAACCGAGACCGTCCACGGGGCGTGGAGAACCTACCCCCTCCGCCAACATCACATACAAACACGCGTGTCACTCGTGTACACTCAGCTACTGATGACACTGAGGACCCGGATCATTCATGTTTCCAGTCCTGGCAGTCTGAGCCAGCTGGTCGCTCACCTGAGGTCTCAAGGCAACCCCCCCAGCCCCGAATACGGGCCAGCGTGCTCCCGCTGGGCGAGCCCAACCCACGAGAGCAGAAGTGACGAGCTGGAGGCTGAGAGCAGGAGGGAGCCGGGGCCACGGCAGAGTCTGCAAAGGTTTCAGACACTCCGACCAGCCGTCTGGACGGACTTTTACCTGAAATGTCTCACGGCCGATTCTGGGGCTCCTGTTTCTTTGGCAGAACCAGACCCACATCCCCACACGGACCAAGTAGCAGCCGCCTGCTGTGATGGGCGGGTCCCCGCCCAGGCTGCCTGCCCCACCTTCCAGCCAGCCTCCTGCAGCCCCCCGGGTGGTTGACCAGTTGACCGCTGCAGCGAGATTCCGGTGGCACCAGGAGCCAAACCGGAAGGCCCAGGCCCCTCGCCAAGGAGGGCTCACAGGGACGCCACGTGCTCACTCCTCACATCTGCATCTCGCTCAGCCCAGAGCCTTTCACACCGTAGGTGTCATGCATTTGCAGCTGAATAAATGAATAATTTCCTTTGAAGACACCTGCTCATAGTCTGTGAAAACACAATTCTTTTAATAGCACCTGAGGTCACAGCAGCTCTCAGCAACTATAAAGAGTCTGTGGGACCCTCCCCCCACTCCTGCCCTGCAGTGAAATGCTGGAAACGGGGTCCTGCCCTCTCTGGGCACACATGCAGGAGTGTCCTTCCGGCCTCAGGAGGGGCAGCTCTACTTACACGATTCTCGCAGATCCTGGTTTGACCTGGTTTCAGACCCGAAGTACTGCATCGTGGGAAAGCCCTCAGACCCAGGCATGCTGGAGCGTCACCCTGCCTGTGGCACTCCCACGTGCGTAGGGACCAGGTCAACCCCAACATCTGCTCTCTAAGACCACTCCCCGGTGTCTTCTCCCCTCCCCCCCACAGCCCGCCCCTGCTTCTCCACAGCCTGGCTGAAGCTCGGAGCCAGACCAGCACCTAGAATCCAGCAATAGCTGCACAAATAATCACCAAATCAGGGTCTGGGCTTGTCCAGGCTCCCAGGTCATGGCCACCGGGCTCTGGGCATGGTCCGTGTCCGCCCGTGTTCACTGGACCCATCCACTGCAAAGAGCGAGGCGAACTCAGAGAGGCGAAGGAAGCTTGCAGGAAGAGGAGCGGTCCACCTCCATCAGCCGGCGGTGGCGAAGGCACACACTCATGAACATCACCTCCGTCTCCTCTACAGGCTCCACCGTGGCGGCCGCTTCTGTCCCCAGCAGCAGCCTCCCCAAGTCTCTGCTTGGCTGCCAACCCCAGACGGGCTTCCAGAGGACCAACGGCCAAGGTCAGCACCCCGATGACTGTCCTAGACAACATTCCCCATGTCCCCAGCAACGAGCTAACAATTCACGATCTGCAACAACGAGATGCAGCTCCCATCCCCACTCCTGTCTTACAGGTAAGCGGACCGACACTTCTGTCAGGGAGGAAGCCAGAGCCCCCCACCCCACTGCATGGCACACCCCACGCGGGCACCCAGCTGACGGGTGCGCCACGCTGAGGACGTGGTGCCTCGCTGGTTCCGATGTCTCTGGGGCACTTTGATGACAGCCGGAATCATTACTTTGGGTGACTGAAGGAGGTAAGAAAACACAGGATTGTGGGGACCTGTCCGTACAACTGGAGGTGACGTAAGGGTGCCTACTCTTTCTTTCAGGTTCCGGAGCTTCGTGCCGGGAGTCTGCAGGTCCGAGCCTGGGCCACACGCGGGGAGCCGTCTTCTTACAACTGCGTCTGCAAGCACCACTGAGAGACGCGTCTCCAGAAAGGCTCCAGATAGACCCTTCTGGGGGAAAAAATCCCACCCAACATCTTTGTCAAACTGCCCCCCTTTTCCTCCCCAACTCTCCTTGTCCTTCCCGCTTGCGAGAGCTGGACGTTCTTTACTGGCACGGCTCACTGGGACACCCAACCCGGATGCAAAGGTCCGTGAGGCCAGACCTCTCGGGTGTGATGTCCTCACTGCCAACGATGACCGAGCATCCATGCGGACTAGCCAAGTCCTACAGGGCGACACCCCTGAGGCACCTCCACTTTAATGTGACCTCCCGACCGCACGGAATCCAGGGGTTGTAGCACAAGAGGGAACCTACCTCTAGTTTGGTGGCTGTCTAACTTTGGTCTACAGAGCCTTGGGGGTCCCTTTAGCAAGTGACCAGCCAGCAGGGCCCTGTCCTTGTCCAGGAACAGTGACAGGTGCTCCGGGGGGGGGGGCCACCTTCCAGGTGCACCAATGGCAGCTTCTGGGAGCCGGCCCTCCCCACACGCAGGCCGACACCTTCCCTGCCCAGCTTCCTGTCCCAGTGCGGGGCCTGGGTCCCTCCCATCGAGCAACACCCAGGTGCGAGGGACATCCAGGGACAGGCAGCCGCAGCCTGGGGGGCTGGAGTCCTTGGTCAAGGACAATGGCAGCATCACAGGGTAGGGCTGACCGAGTTTCTGGAGGCCAGGCCATCGTGTGGCGGGCATCAGGTGATGGGCAGCGGTGACGAGGTTGCAGCCTGTAGAATAGGCGCGTGGCGGCGGCAGGGGAGGGGGCGGGATCTCCAGCCCCTTCGTTCCCGCCTGGGCCGCCTCCACGCCCAGCTCTCCAGACCTCCCCAGCGCCCTGCAGGCCAGCCAGGACCTCTGTAAGTCTCTTCCTACCTAAAGCACCTGGGGTAGGTTTGGTGCTGCAGCCGAGAACCCAGGCAAACTGGCTCGCATGTCTTGACCAGGTATTTCCTTGTGATCTGATTCAACCAAAGAACTCTGGGAGGAAGCAACCGTGAGAACCACAGATCCATCCTATCAGCTGCTTCATTTCACACATGAGGAACTTGGGGTTCAGAGAAGGGAATCTCTTCGTCATACCGCTGGGTTTAGGGTCCAGTGCTCTCCTCTCCGTCAGCTCATTGAGTGACGTTTGAAGAAGGGACCCATAGTGGCCGGTCCCTGGCAAACCACATCCCACGCAACTGCTCAGCCTGTAGAATCCTCTTCCTGCCTTCTGATCCCAAACTCCTCTCAGACCCTGAGCCGCACAGCTCAGCTTCGCCACGGTCACTGATGCCGACGCAGATGCGGGCAGAGACGCCATCTTCCTGCCCTCAGTGCGAGGAGGTGACACGGATGATTCAGGGCGAGGTTACACAAATCTCCCAGAGATCGTCGCGGGGTTGGAATGGCGACTTCTCAGAGCCACGCAGCGGACTCTGGAGGGGGTAGCCACACACTTCTGGGAGACCGGGCCCCGGTGAAGGTCACAATCAAGGTCAGAAGAGCCAGAGGTAGACCGAGCGCTCCATCACCCAGCAGCGCGGCCTCGCGTGGAGCGAGCGTACCTGGGGCCCGTGCTTGCTCATCTGTGAAGCGGAAGGCCCTCGGGCCCCACGGACTCACTGAGCCGAATCGCAACACGGCCTCTCCCTAGCGACCAGCGTAAGTCGCCAGCTGTGTATCACACCCCCCCCCCCCCCCCCCCCCGCAGCTCTCCCTTCTCCCAAGGTCACGGAACTCAAACACTGAGGCCTCTTCCTGAGACGGCCGTGTGGGGGATGCTTTGGGCGGGGGTGCAGACAGACTCAAGGGTGCAGCGTGAATTGCAGTTAAGGGAATAAGGGCCCAACAGATGGTTCATCTGGTGTCCGAGACAATGGACCACGGGCCTCGTCACACTCAGAAGCGGCTGTCAACCTACTCAGGGACCGAAATCGAGAGCATCTCTACTGACAAAGGGGACGTGCAGGCAAAACGGAGACGAACTTGACAGAGGACGGCGTCAAGGGAGATGTGGGGATGGTTCCGCCGTGGGTGTGTGTGTGTGCGTGTGTGTGTGAACCAGCCGTGTCTGCCCCACCCGTCTGTCCTCCTTTACAGCCCACAGGCGTCCGGGACTGGGAGCGGATGCAGACATTAAGTTTATGGTAATGGGGCGCTGCCTTGCGGGACAGCTCTCGAAGCGTTTTCTTAGGAGGGGCTTCCTTGAAGCGTTACGGCCTGCGACAGGACAGGGAGGCTACTGGAGGAGAAAGCAGCAGACGTAGCTCCTCCTTTGGATGGGGCGGCCGAGAGTCCGCCCTCCCTCCCTGCTCCAGGTCTGTGGGGGCTTCCCGAGGCCGCGGGGGAAGGAGGGGGACGGGAAGCAGCTGACGATCACCTGAGAACAGTGTGAGGGGGAACCCGGGGTGGAGAGCCCTACCTACGAGGTCTGCTCTAAGGACGGCTCCTCCCTGCGGCAGGGCCCTGATGCAGCCGCGGCCCCCCGCCTGCCTCGCCAGACCCATCACGGGACCAAGAACCGTGAGAGCCGACACAGAAGAGGCCGCGGCACTTCTCGCACAGGCTGCTCTGGTTTTGATGTACAGGGTCCGGCACAAAGAACGTCCCCCCCTTTTTTTATCACAAAACCTTTTATTACAAAATCATAAGCCTGTCGTTCTGCAACATAACAACATCCCACTCAAGCACGGCACAGGACATTCTGAGTGACATGTTCACATTAAAACTATGAATCATAGCCCCGGCTGGCGCAGCTCAGTGGATGGAGCTTGGGCTGCGAACCAAAGTGTCGCAGGTTCGATTCCCAGTCAGGGCACATGTCTGGGTTGCAGGCCATGACCCCCAGCAACTGCACATTGATGTTTCTCTCTCTCCCTCTCTCTCTCTCTCTCTCTCCCTTTCTTCCCTCTCTAAAAAATAAATAAATAAAATCTTTTTTAAAACTCGCTAAAAAAACCTTCAAGGATGATCCTTTCTTTAAAAAAAACCAACAAAACTATGAATCATTGCACCCGTGTTACTACCCCACCAACCTCACTCCCGCAGGCGTCACTTCCGCCGGACCCTGGAGCTCCCTAGTTGTGCGATCCCCCTGCACCTCTCGGGCGCACGCCTGCACTGTACCCACCCCTGCCACCCCCCCCCCACTGCGGCGTGCGGCTGCGTGTCTGCGGTCTTCCCAGTGGAACACACGCAGGTGGAGGTGAGGCTGAGCCGTTTCTCACCAGCCTGGCTCCTCGAGTTTTCCACGAGGTCCTTTCCCCTCCCTCTGTCCGAGTCCTCTGTCCGCATCCTGTGTGTGTGCGTGGGAAGGGGTCTGCGGACGTCCAGGAGGAGAAACCAAAGGATAGACGCAGACAGGGCCCTGCATGACCACGGGGTGGCCGCCCAGCCGGGAACACGCTCTGCTCCCTGCGTGTGAAGCAAACGTGCCTTAATCGAGCCCCGGGGTCTCTTCAGCTTACCTGTGTCAGCAACCGGCGTTACGTCCCCTGATGCGCTGAGAGTGAGCGCTTGCCCTGTGCTGGGCGCACACACGTCTTTACCCCTTACACGCCCCAAGATCATAAACACAGGGAGCTTACTACGCAGCTTGTTCAAATTCTCGCAGCCAGGTTCAGGGGGACCTACCCCCGCCCCCGTGGCATGAATCAAGAGCCTCAGCGCCTAACCGGGGTACCCCACGGCCTCTCTCGGCATTGGAGCCGCTACCGACCGAAGGACCTGGCACAGAGCATGCTCCTGCGTCAGCAGTTCGAGCACAGGCGGAAGGGGCTCCGCATGGACAGCAGATAACTGAAAACAAAGAAACGTGATTCTCAGATTCCCCTGTCGACGAAAATCCTTACAACCTAAAAGCAAAAAAAAAAAACCTAAATAATTTTTTATTGTTGAGGACCACCTGGCAGTCACAAGTTGTAATGACCATAGAAATAATCGAATGTGTTAAATTTATAATGCAAATTGTAGTTTGTGCATCTATAGTTAATAACCCAAATGGGCATTTCTGATAAGTGCATTCGCTATATTACAGAAAATATTTGATAAAGGCCTTGTTTCTTGCCAGCAGAAGAGCGATGGGATTATACAGCCATGAAGCATTATGGTTTCAAAGACTTGTTTAACACAATGAATAAGATGCTCGTGATATGTGATGCATTCAGTTACATAAAGATGTTCATCTACTGATTGATTCGATGTATGCACTCAAAAGACATTTGCCGAGCACACAGCACATGCCAGGGGCTCGGCTGCGGCCTGGCCCCTCCACCCACGGTCTCTGTCTCCACAGTGTCAGGTGCCCACGGCTACCGCGGCCCAGCACACCACAACCCTCGGTGGCCTGCCGCTCTGCTGGGCGTGATGGAACCTCGCGCTGTCGGTCCCGCGGTGCCCCCGCCCAGGCCGTGACCGACTCAGCCCTTCGTCCCCCGTCTGCGCTCGGCAGCCCCTGTCTGCCCGTCAAGTCACTCCGCAGCCCCCGGGCGATCGGGTGAACCGCCAGCCCCAGCACCACGGCGCGTGCGTTTCAAAGTCACCCTGAGTTTACTTCGTAACAGCCCCCGAGTGCAAGCCCAGCGTGACCGGCAAGTCGGACGTGCCAGAGGGAAGCCGGGAAGAGCTTCCTTTAGGAGAAAAAGTGAGTCCAGGACAGTAAGAGATTGACTGAGAGAGAGAGAGAGAGAGACAGAGAGAGACCAGCCACACTCACATCACGCTGACTACAGTGTATTGTTATAACTGTTCTACTGTATTGTTAGTTTCTGCTGCTAACCACGTACTGTGCCTGATTTATAAAGCAAACTGCATCATACGTACGAATGCATAGGGAGACGCAGAGCATGTATACAGGGTTCAATACTACCTGACGGTTCCAGGCATCCCACTGGGGGGGGGGGATCCTGAATCGTGTCCCCCGTGGGTAGGGGCGGGTGACCGCAGAGCCCAGCTCTTTAGTGAGGGCTCCCTTAGCACACGGCCAGGGCCCCCTCTGGGGCTCAGTGCCCTTATTGGCAGAAGCAGGAGACAGGGACTGGGTGATGCCAAAGGCTCTGCGGCGGTTAAGCTCTGCGAGGTGGAAACCGGACTCGGAGCCAGCCAGGCCCGAGGGCATCCCTCCGGTGGGCGCGAGGCGGTAACTCAGCGACAGTCATGTCAGCGCCATCGACCTCTCCGTGCACGTGCAGGTTTGGAGCCGCAGACCACCCTGCCGGGCCCAGGGCTGGGGACGGAGGGGCTGCCGGAGAGACGCCAGGCTCTCAGCACGGACACCCAGAGCCCCAGGCGCACCGGGTGGGTGGGTGGTCCCCTGACTTCCGTGTCAAATGACCAGACACTTATAAATGCTGAAATAATGTGAATGACAGAATCCTCAGCCAAACCCTTTTCTGTGCTGGGACGATTCTGAACGCAGTACAGAACCAGAAGAACGGAACGTATGTGTAAACATGCGTGTAAACTATGGAGCAAACGCACCCACGCGTCACGCACGCTCAGAAAGACACGTGCGGGGTGAGAGCACCCACAGGTCACCTGCAGCGTCACCGCCCCCCCCCCCCGGGAGCTGGGTGGCAGTTGCTTTGAAACTGTGCCATTAACTCAAAGTCTGGAAGGAACACTGGCGACCAGCACCCTATTAATATTTCCGTTAGAGAGAGACATATGCCTTGCTTTTTTTAAACGTGGTTTTAAACGGCAACATTATAATTTTGTTCTCAAGGTGCAGCTGTTCCCGCAAAGACTGTTCTAACACGGGCGCCCTGAAAAGTTTCGGTTTTCTTTCCTCCCCTTCACTCGCCGCACAGACGGTACAAGCAGGCGAATACCAGCTCTGATGTTGCTTCGGACCGCGGCTGAGGAACCGCAAGGGGGTGGTGGCCGCCAGGCGCTGGGGGGGACCACGGCGTCCCCCGTGTGGCCGGCTCCGGGTCTCCCTTGTTATCCGGGCACCCCACTTTCCTGGGATCTCTCGGGCCCTCCTACCCGCTTCCACTCTCCTCCAAAGCCCCCACCGTCTTCCACGGGGACCAAAATAAACAAAGGTGAACATGAGGTCCTTCCAAGCAAGCACAGTCAGGACCCCCGCACCGGCTGGGTGAGCTCCCTGGGAGTGATTCGGGGAGACATGAGGATTCTGAAACAGACACCAGTGAGTTTGGGTGAGCTTCCTGGGACCCTAGACTGGCTGTTTCCCCTTCACTCGTCCCAGTCACAAAGTGCATCTGAAAGTGGCAGCTCACAGAATAATCCTGAAACGCCTTTGCAGAGGTACAACATGGCAGTTCCTAAAATCTGGGACCAGTGAACCATTTGGGCAGCTCCTCCTGGTTCCAATATGGATTTTCAGACTCCTTGGTAAAGCCCAAGCGTGCGTGCATGCGCGCGTCCACCTGTGACCCATAGCAACCCTTCCAGGGCATAGCCCCGCCCCTCCCGCCAAGCCCCGCCCACCCATGACCACGCCCACCCCTGCCGGGGGAGGCGCCCCTCTTTCTAATGACACGCTCCTCTATCCAGAGCCAGATAAACGCAGCGATGGCACAGAAACAGGCAGAGCTTCCGCTCTCACCCTCACCTTGGCAGGGAGAGAAATCAGTGTGAAGAGAAGGTAGGCCGGCTTCCCAATAAAGGGACAGTGGGGGGACCGCCTGTGCCGCCCGCTGGCGCTGCCGAGGCCCGTGAGGTATGACGTCACCCGCCCGTTCTGTGAACTCACCGTCCCCCTGTCTGCCCTTCACCTCTCGCTTCAGCCTCTCCACCTGGCTAACGAGGCCAAGTGCTCACATTTGTCACGTGCTTCCTGCACGCCAGGCAACACAACGTCTGGCCAGGGTGCGGCCACAGCTCTGTCCCAGCTGGCCCCACGGAGGACACACCGCAGTGACTGAGGGCCGGGCCCATTAACGCACCAGGAACCAAAGCGGGGGGAACCGAGCAGTGAGCACGAGCCGGCTAGTGTGTAACACCGCCCGCCCGCCGCGGGTGGTGACCGCGTGCATGCAGAGGAGTCCAGGTGCCGGTGAGAGACCCACGTGGGTGCACCGTACAGTCCGTGATGGACAGCCACGTGTGCCTGCGGGGTGGTCCCTTCTTCTCTGGTTCTCTGCCTGGGCCTCCCCCCCAGCCTTCCATCCCACCTGGTTAGCAAAACAACACTGAAACAAAAATTGCACTAAGTGTTCTACTTGCTTCCTCTCACTAAGCGGCACAGCCCCTCGGAACAGCTACTGCTGTGAACCCTACTTTATCGCCGAGGAAACGGGGACCTGAAGTGGTAGAAGGACCTGCCCGGAGACACACAGCTCACAGCCCCAGCGCTGGGGCGCACAGCAGGGCCGGCCCGGTGTCAAGGCTCAGAGACGCTATCCGTTGGGAGTTCAGCTACCCCGACGGGCCAGCGCTGCTGACCCGGCTGCCGCGTCTTCACTGGGCCTCAGCCCGTTTCCGGGAAGTCTCTTCCCAAACCTGGAGACCTCTAGGAGCCCGCCTCCTCCCAAGAGTAACTCCCCACCCCCATTACCTGCTCCAGCTGCCCCCCCATCCCCACTGCAGGAGCGGGCGAGCAGGCGACACCGCGCTCCCCCAGAAAGATGGGCTGGGGAGCCTGAAGGAGACACCCCGAGAAACCTGCCGTCCAGTCTTTCCCCGATCAGCCGAGTTCTGCGTTTCGGCCCGGGGTCTGTCTACCTTCTCGCCAACAAGCCCAGGTGAACCAGGTGACCAGCACTGGAGAAGGGGGCGAGGCACGAGTGGGGCTCAGGGAACGGTTCTGGCCTCGGCTTGCTGGGGAAGTTCTTCCATCTCATTTCTGGGCAGCCCCCCCCCCCGCCCCCTCATTGCAAAGGTCGTGAGGGGCCTGCTGGGAGAGGGGTCCTCGGCTCTGCCCCCCTTGCAGCCTGAAGCACAGCACCTACCTTCCCGGGCAGGGGAGTCCAGCCTTCTGGCGCCTCGGGGCCACACTGGAAGGAGAGGCATCTCGGGCCATGTCACTTTAAATATATTGGGACATGTAATCTCACACACACACACACACACCCAAAAAACTCATCGTGTTGTAAGTAAATTCACGATTTTTGAGCTGGGCCACGTTCATAGCCAGTCTGGGCTGCAGGTTGGACACGCCCCGCCCTCGAGTCTTCCAGGACCCCCGGGGGTCTCTCCGACAGTTTCAGGAGGATGTCAGCAGACAAACACACGGGAGCATCGAATGTTCGTCAGTCATCTACGGAAGACACCGGGAAATGCCACAGGGATCCGAATACACAGTAATTGTTTGGTTGGGTCCAATTCACACTGTGTCTCGAAGGAACTCAGAGAGGACTGTGTAGTGGCGTGTCCTTCCGCATCCCCCAGAAGTTCTGAGCTGGGGCACCGAAGAAATACCACCACATTCTCTTGCCCAAAGCTGTCCAGTGCTTAGAGGTCAACGGGCTCCAGCTGGGAAGCCTCCGCAGTGACCAGCCCCAGGCTCCTCTGGGGCCTGCCTCTCCCGGGGTCGCCGGCAGTTTCTGCGGGCCGTCCATCCCCATCCCTCGCTCCCCACCCCTTCCCGCTCCAAACAGACCGCAGTCTCCACCCTCCGCTTCCCCGAACACAACTTTCACACCCAACAAATCCAGAAGCTGTAATTACAAAGTTTCAGAAAACGCATCTTAGAGCTTCGCCATCCACGGAATCCTCCTTCTGGCGGCAAGGGCGCGGACCAGGTCCACGGCCACGCGTGTCGCGCCCAGGCACGTACACACAGCCCAGGGAGTCAGCGTGCCTTGTAAAACAGGGGAGAGATGGCACGTAGCGCAGAGGTCTGGCCCCATTGTGCCTCGCGGGCCCCCCGGCACGGGCCCTTTTTCCGTCCGCTTGCCCTTTGCCGGGAAACGGCGCAGCGCTTCGCCTCCTGGCCCAGCCGCAGCCCGTCGTCCCCCAGACAAAAAGCGGCGGCCCGCTGCTCCCTGCGGGGGCGGCGCACGGGCCACCGAGCCCCGCGCTGCGCCTTTGTTGGGCCGGCCCCAGATGGTGCCCAGCACGCGGCGGAGCCGGGCGGGGGCGGGGGCCGCGGGGGCTCGGGGTGGGGGGAGGCGGCGGAGCAACCAATCGGCGCGCGCCCGTCAGCTGACCGCCTTTGCTTACACCAGGTGCACGCCGGCTGCGCCGAGCACAAAGCGGGGCGCACCGAGGGTGCCGGCGGCGGCGAGCGCGGAGCCAGCGAGGCCGTGCGCCCGCGCCTGGAGAGGGGCCGGCGGCCTCAGCCCGGGCGGCGGCATCCCTCGGCGCCCCGGGCCCTTCCTCCGGATCTGGCTGCACGCCGCCCCGCCCTCTGCACCCCACTTCTCCTACCATCTTTGCAGATCCTGCCTTCCTCTGCCCGGTCCCCGGGCGCTGGATCGAGCCCAGGCCGGCGGCAGCTGTTGCTCGAGTGGCTGCCTCGCCTCCTGTCTCGGGGCTCTGACGGGGCCCCGCAGGATCCCCGCGCGCTGCGAGCTGGGAGGGAGGCGCCGCTCAGCCCGACCTCCTCCGGTTCCTCCCGCCGCTGCCGCTGCTGGTCCGTGCGCACCCCACACCCCGCCAGCCGCACCTCGGGTAAGTGCCCTCGCCCGGCCGGGCAGCGGCGGGAGGTGTGGGCTGCAGCGAGAGCAAGTCCAGGCGAACTTGGCCGCCTGGCGAGCCCAAGAGGGTCTGGGGAACCGCGCGGCGAGATCGCGGGCCTACGGGCGACCAGGGGGCGCGGCTCCCCGAGCTGGGGAAGATGACGAAGTGGTGGAAACCGGAATCTAGTAACCCCTTTCCCACCCCCAAGCCCCAGGGGCGTGGGGAGAGCCCCAGTTCGCGAGGAAGGCCAGGCAGAAATGGGCCAGAGGCAGCGAAAGGGGAGAGCTGGACGCGGGGGAGGTGCCGCCCGGGGACCGGGGGCGGAGGGCTGCCAGCGGGGAGGAGGACTGGGAAGGCGCCCGGCAGAGCAGAGCGCAGAAAGGGGGCCCCCCGGGCGGTGGGAGAGAGGGCCGGGAGGAGGGAAGGGGGGCAAGGCCGTGGGGAGAGCGGAGAGGATGTGCTGGCGGTGGCCTTGTGGGTAAAGAAAGGACAAGGGGCGTAATTCACAGAGCACTAAGTGTGCCGGAGTCCCAGGGTCCTCACAGTCCGCCCCGCTGTGGGCGGTCGGAGTGGGGGCCAGGCCCTCGCCCCGCCGTCCCGGAGCTGGGCCGGCTGCCAGCGATGATGAAGTGCCGGGGAAGCCTCGGTCAGCGCCGGGAGGGAGCCGTGCCGGGTTCCCCGCGCGGCCGGCCCGGTGCGGGGGAGAAAAGTTTGCCAGCCCTCGGCCTTTGTGCCGCGTGGAGAGGGGTGCGGGCAGCCGCCGCCGCCGCCGCCTCTGACCCGGGAGTCCCTGCCTGATGGACAGGGAAGATCCAGGGGTGCGGAAGGGGCGCCCTGCACCTGGGACAGGTGGGAAACCAGGTCCCGGGAACGTGGTGAGGGAGCTGGCCGGGGTGTGAGCCAGGAAGGGGCACGCAGCCCCCACCCGCCCCCGAGAGGGCACCTTGCCTGCCGGCCGGGCGGGCGCACCGCCGCAGCCGGGCCCCAGCCAAGCACAGGACCTGGCCCTGGGCGCCCGAGTGAAGGGATGAGCCGGTGGGGGGCGGGGGAGCGGTGGTTTGAGTAGTTGTGAGGGCGGGCTGCAACTGCTCAGGCAAAGGGCAGAAGCCAGGGGAAGGGACCCGTCCCTAAACCTCAGCCACGCGAGCGTCTCCGTGCCCAGACCCGGTCGGTGGAGGGAAAGTGGGATTCCGGCGGCAGCGAGCGGGTCTTGCTGACCCGGGTCTTTGCCTGCAGGGATTTCCGAAAGACGATGGGTTTTGTACCTCCGGGTGCCTTGGCGGGACGCAGCCGTCCAAACCACGGATCTGACTGGGATGGGCCCGCGACCTCCTTCTCCGGAGCGGGGACTCGGGAGCGGGAAGTTCAGGAAGGTGCCGGGGTCGGGCTCAGTCTGGGGTGACAACGGTGGGGTGCTGGCTCTGGGGGCCTCTGATTTGCATGCAGATGTGAGCGGCTCCCGGCAGATGTGGGGCCCCTCCTCCGAGGGAGGGGCTGTGAGAGGGCTAGGAGGCGGCTGCCCACAATAGACCTCCAGAAAGGGGATAAAGACGCAGTGTGAGCGGCTCTGTCTGGGGGCACCGGGCTCGGGACACCTTCACTGGGGAGCCCGGGTCCCCGAGAGCTGCGGGCCTGGACCTCCCCGAGGCCGGGCCTGCTCCTGCGCCTAGCCAGGCGTCTCCGGCAACACACGGGCGGGCCACTGGGAGCCGGCGAGGAAAGCAAGGTGGACGGTGACTTCCACCAGCTTCGGGCGGTTGGAGATGGTTTCTGAACTGACCCCTGGACTCTTAGAGTTGTTCTTCCCTTTTCCTAATAGTCCCCTCCTGCTCCCACGCGCTGCCCACCCTCCGAGGCCCACCGTGCGGGGAAGAGAGCTGTGGCTGAGCGACACGGATCGCACTGCCCAGCCGTCGGTCCCAGTGGTCTGCACGGTTAAGGCCGCAGGGCTGTGGGCCCGCAGGGGAGCAGCCCACGGGCTCCCTAGGCGCCGGAGAGGTTCTCGGTCACTGGGACAGAACAGCCAGCGACCGGGCAGGGCTGCTGGGGCATGGACCCCAAGCAGGGAGACTTCAGCCCCGACTGACCTTAGCGAGCAGGCCGCGGTGTGGCGAGGCTCACCCCCTGGCGTCGTGGGGCCTCCAGACAGACAGGTGGCGGGGTGCGGGCCGCATGGGAGCCCCGGGATCACAGCCTCTGGCGAGCCCACCCAGGGGCCTCCCCTCCTGCCCGTCTCCAGCGTAAAGAACATATTCACGGAACAGCGTTCGCCCCTGGATTCTGTATGTTCGCTGAAAGGGACGTTACAACATAACAACAACAACAACAAAAAGAGACTGCATGTTCGGAAGGCTCAGTGTCTGGGGGGAGGGTGGGCCACAGAGGGTCCTCGGCTCCCCTCCTGAGTTTCCCTGAGATCTTTCTGCTGCCTCAGTGACTTTGACACGTAAAACGGCGTTTTCCCAGGAGGGGAAACACGAATCGAGTCACAGTGAAGTAAGAAGGTGTCAAGGCCAAGGCCGACCTCTCTGTCAGCACTGCTGAGAGATCAGGAAGTAACGCACGATTACAATGAACTCCCGTGTGACGCAAGCCTAGGTTCTGGCGTCACGGAGACTGGAAGAATAACCGTAAAACACGGTTGGTATCTCAAAACT
Organism: Phyllostomus discolor; assembly: GCF_004126475.2. NCBI lineage: Eukaryota > Metazoa > Chordata > Mammalia > Chiroptera > Phyllostomidae > Phyllostomus > Phyllostomus discolor. The sequence goes on from NC_040909.2 coordinate 2,489,920, forward strand.
AGGTTCAATGCCCTTTTATTGTCAAGTTCGCACCTGGAGATTCTTTTTTTTAATTTAATAGGCTAATTTTTTAAGAGTTTTTATTTATTTATTTTTAGAGAGGGAAGGGAGGGAGAGAGAGAGAGAAACATCAATGTGTGGTTGCTGGGGGCCGTGGTCTGCACCCAGGCATGTGCCCTGACTGGGAATCGAACCTGCGATGCTTTGGTTTGCAGCCTGCGCTCCATCCACTGAGCTACGCCAGCCAGGGCTTGCACCTAGAGATGTTTTTAAACACACCTTATGACTTTTAAAATAACCCGTTTGTGAGAACAGCTCCCTGGCCGAGACCCAGCCAGCGTGAAACCTTCCTTCTGCGGGGCTCGGGGGAGGGAAGGGGGCGCTCAGTGCCCCGAGAACACCAGCGGTCAAGGGTGTGGTGGCCAAGGCTCACCCGGCTGACGGGAGTCTGACACCACTGCCCCGCACAGACTCCCGTCTCCAAACAGTGACATGGGTCATTCTGGGCCATGTCTGGGGTCCTCCCAGAGCGAGGGGACAGCCCCCGTGGGTCCCTCCCTGGCGGGGACCTTGTGGAGGTTCTTGACCTGAACTACTGGGGAAACCGCCATGTGCTCCACAGCTGTGACATGGGTGGGGACAGCCCGGTCGGGACTGGAGAAAACCTGCAGAATTAACGCTGCTGCTCCCCACGCCCGCTGGGTGGGACTCCAGACCCACCGAACCCTGGGCTTGTTATCACCCGCAAACAAGCCGTCAGCCGGAAATAAAATGTGATGATACCCTGTGGAACCCGGGTGCTGCTTTCGACCAGATTTTCATAATGTTTCTGTCATTTATTTTGAAGCGACAACATGGTCATCCTCCAGATGACTCACCGGAGCACTAATCGAAGGTTGCTCAAATATTGTGTTTCATTTTTGAAATTGTGAATTGTTATGCCGAACATCTATTTTGGGTTAAGCCAATCTGGAGATAAAGCCCGTTCCGTTTTAGGAAGATATTTTGGTTCCTGGGAACAATGGAAATATCTTCGACTCATGAACACAGCTTTGATTAATATTTTATTCAAGATGAAATTGTAATTATGTAGATGAATTCAGAAAAACATGGATTGTCTTTTTCTTTTTCTTTCTTTTTTTTTCTTTGGCTCAAAGCGCAGAACAGAGACGAGAGATAACCCTTTCTGTAAAACTCAGCGCTTTGGTGGTCAAGGGAGCCGCCCTCTCCACGAGTCTTCTTAACTGCAGTCGCTTTGTGACGCCCCTGTTTTCACTCGTATCCCTCACCCGCCCGGTGTGGTGTGATGTGGGGACAGGGCGTAGCCCCGGAGTCTCAACATACAGACAAACGCACAACAAACGGTTCGCCATCGTAGCACAGAATACAGTCCCAGACTTCACGGCTGCCCGCTGGAGCCGCGAACTCTGTTTGCAGGGGACTCACAGTGTTTTTTGAAAGGACCAGGACACAGGCTTCCACGTCCTGCTTTTCACTTTGAGTATTTTCGCGTGGTTTACCGAAGGTAGGCGGTTATCAGCGCGTTCATCCGTCCCTGGGGGGTGGGTACGCCGGCTGTCCCCGAGTCACAGCGAGGCGACCTTGGGTCACTCTCCTAACCCCACCGGCGTCCTCAGTCCTACCTCGACAGGGCTGGCAGCATGGGCGGGGGAGAACTCGCTACCGGAGTCGGGGAGGCTGCCCGGAGTGTGTGGGAGCCGGGCCTCCCAGAGCACAGCCCACCCACACGGTGAACTTGAATGGAGCCCTCGCCCTTCAAACCCAACAGTCACCCCCGAGAGGCACAGAGGCTGGGCCCCGACCAGCGGTGATGCCCGCCGGAGGCCCGGTGCCTCCATCCGGGGAGAGTCCTGCGAGGACTGAGGACACTCAGTGCTGAACCCCGAGGGCTAAACGCTGCTGCCCGGTCACTCCTTGGCCGGCAGGGGTCGGGGCGTCACTGGAGAGCTCTGGGGGAGACAGGATGAGAGGTAGTGTTCCGGCCCGGGCCGTCCCCGCTGCCGTCCATTCTAACCCGGACAGACAGGCGGACTCCACAGCTGTCCCCTTGCTTGTGAATGAAACACACACATCGGGGGCATTTGCGGGTTTCCATGGTGACGTGAACACATACACGCGACTCCCCGCCTTTCTGTGTGAGAGGTTTCGGTGGCAGATGTCTCGTAGACCCGGCAGTAGAGGACAACCAGTTCAGGGGGAAACTGAAGTTCGTTAAGGACCACTAGTTACAGTTTGAGGGGAACATGAATTGATCGGCTGTTTTCTGGGTCCCCGCCCCCCGCGGCCCCTGGCAGTCACGGGAGGAGGGGTGTCCCCCCAATGGCACCCGGGAAGGGGCTTCCCAGGCCTCTGGTGAACACGGGTCCCCGAGGGGGGCTGCCCCTGAACGTGCCCTTCAGACTCAGCGCCCCTCCTCCTCTGCACGGCCGCCGGGGAGTGGCGACGGCACCGTCCCTCGGGGTCCGTGCGGGACGGACGGGCGTGGCTCCGCGACCCAGGAGGTCAGCCGTGGGTTTGCGCGGTCAGGCAGTGAGCACACGGAGACTCTTCATTCGGGGACATCTAGGAGCTCGACGAGGAGAGGGAGAGGGGGTTTCATTGTTCTCCTGCCTGTAATCTCCCCCACCCCCCACCTCCGAGAGGTGAGCGTGGCCTCCTCTCTGAAGACGGCCATGAACCTGCACGGTCAGCGCACCAGCCACCGCGTCTTCATTGGCGTGCACCATTGTCCCTGTCACCAGGGGCCGTGCTGTGTGGGAGGCCGGGGGCGCGGGCTCAGTCTCCCAGCCCGGACGCCGGCGGCCCGTGGGTGAGCTCCCCGGTGCCCCGTGGCCCCGCTGGGGCCAGGCCTGCCCGCCCGGGTGTGTGAGGGACCCAGGCACGCTGGCGGATGTTTCCAGCATCCCCGCGGCAGAGAACTGGGCTTCGCCCCCGAGGACCCCACCATGAGACGGACAACCCAAGGTCCGGGGCGCACGGCCTCCGCGTCCTTCTCGGCGAGGTGCTTCCTCCGGCTCCCCGTCCCGCAGCTGAGAGACCCTTTAGTTCACTTCCTTCTTTAAAATCCCCCCCATAATCCGTACAGCACTGTCCTGCCACCTCACCTGGACCCTCTGGAAGGAAAGAATCGGGGGAACCCTGGTCACCCCCAGACACACACACACACAGAGCACCGAGTCCCGGGCGGGACCGGAACCCTGGGCAGGCAGCTCAGGTTTCCCGCAGCTTGTCCGTCCACGTCCCACGCACACTCGCTTCCCACCAGCCACGTGGTCCCCACAAACACTCTCTGAGCCCCCGCCATGCAAAAGCCACGCCCCTAACTCCCACTCGGAGATGCACAGCCCCAGGGGGACTTTGCACCCCCTGGGGCAACTTGGCAGCATCTGGAGACGTTTTTGTCAGCGAATTGCCACAGCGGAGGGTGGGGGTGGGGCACGGTGTGGTGGGGGGTGGGTGCAAGCAGGGATGCAGCTGAGCCTGCTGACAGGCACAGAGAACCGCCGGCCCCCGCGGCAGCCGTGCCGGTGGAAGGGCCCTGGGCCGGCGGCGGCCGGCTCTGTCCTCAGTGAGGTCAAGGCCAGGAGGGTGACAGGAAGGAGACGGGCGGGCACAGCGAGGGAGCTGTGTGGCGGGAGTCCAGGGCAGCCTGCTGCAGAGTCTGGCTGCCCACGGAGGCTGCAAGGAGCGTCCCGGTTGATTCAGAAACCGGCTGTCACCTGGGACACGGGTGCTCGGCGGGAGGTGATCCCTGGAGGTCACCTCACTCAGCACGGTGGGCTGGTCGGGGAGGGCAGGGGGGGCCTGCGTGTGTCGGGACCTCTGCTGGGGGGCCTGGGTTGCCGACTCCTGGGGGGACGGGGTCAGAGTGCGGAGGCCAGAGAGAGGGTCGGGGAGGAACCCAAAAACACGGGGTGGCCAGGCTGCGTGAAGGGTTTTTCTTTTGGCTGGGCTGCCAAAGAAAAAGACGCCCCCCGCACTACAGCCTCGGAGTGTGCGGGCTCTTTAAATACGTAGCTCCTTGGCCTGTAACTTTCTGAGACTCCAAGCTCCCTCGTTCCTGCTCCGTTTTGTCCGTAAGGAGTGGTCGGAGGCACGAGAGGTTCCGCGTGACCTTGCACACACGTCACCCAGCCCATTTCCAGGTTTGGCACTGAAGGGAGCGGTCACAAGTTCCTCCTCTTCCCAGCGCGAGCGGCGCTGGTGCCGAGTGCGGTCACACGCCCGGGGAGAGGCTAGAGCGGCCGCACACCTCCGGCCGCCTGCTGCCCTCGGACCCGCGCCAGACCCACACACCCCAGGCCTCGGCCAGCACAGGGCGGTCAGACGGGCAGCAACAGGACAGAGACTCCGCCCTGGGTGACCAGAGGGGACTCGGACCCGGGACGCAGCGAGTGACATGGACCCCGAGGGGAGACTCAGACCCACTTCCTGGCTCCCCGGGCCTAACCAGACTTCCCTCCAGCATCTTCTCTAACCCGACCTTGGAAGGGACAAGCGTTCCCGGAACAGGCTCCTCGGACGGGGGGTGGATGGGCCGGTGACACTAGACTAAGTCAGTGGGACGCCCCGGAGCAGGTGGAAGCCACCGCGGGTGTCCTGCCCGGAAGAGACCGGGTGGCTCTCCGGTATGTGTCGGACGTCTCTCCCGTCTCGGACTGCTCTGCCCGGAGGACGATGACCGGTGTCCCCGAGTGCATGCCCACGGGTGAGTGACAGGGGAGACACTGAGTCCCACAGGGGAGGCCTAGCTTCTCGGGTTTGGCAGTGAGACCTGCACGTCACAACGGGTCTTGGTCGCTCAAGGCCTGGAAGATGCAGCGCCCGTCACTCTCCGCACGGTGTCCCGTCCCCCTGAGAGAGGAAGACGGGGGGGGGGGGGGCTGTGTGCGTGCCGGCTCGAGGTTCCTCCCGTCTCCGTGATTCTGCAGTTTCCAAGAGAGTCCCCCGGCACGTCAGCCCCGTCCCGAGAGAGTCCAGGACACTGACGGACACGCACTGGCCATCGGACCGCGGTGGACGCTGGCGAGCCCCTGACTGGGTTCCCCCCGCCACCGGTGCCTCCAGCGGGTTGTGTTTGTGTGCGGGCAGGGCGACGTGGAAGGTTCGGCCCCGGAGGACCGTGAGTCAGCCCTGCCGTGCCCCACGGGACAGCCTGGCTCTGGGATCCCGGCCAGCCTCCTCCCGAACTCATAGTCAAGTCCTGTCCCACCTGGGAGGCCAGGTGGGCTACGTGGGTCTCCTCAGAGCCACCTGGAGGAAAAACACTAAGGGCATGGGCCAGGCCGGTGGGACGCGCCTCCTTAGGCAGGAAGGGGCAGGAAGGGGAGCCCCGTGGGGAAGTTTCCGGGTGGCGTCACCCTCCAGGGGAGCAGTGGGTGAGAGACTTGCTCCGTGCCGGTGAGCCTGCTTTGGCGACAGGAGGAGAACCTCACCCAGGGCTCCCAGACCGCACCCCTGGGGCCTACCGTGTCCCCTGATGCAGAGCGCGTCAGCGGCAGGGGAAGGGTAGCGATGCCAGGCAGTGTCATGGTGCCTTTCCAGCGTGCCGGGGACTGTTTCACCCCACTCATGAACTCACGGAATCTCTGCAGCGACTCTGACACCACCTTCCCCATCCCCGCAAGGAAACTAGGACACAAAGCAACGAAGCCACTTGTCCAGGGCCACACAGCCAGGGTGTCCCAACCAGTCCTTGGCAAATGAATGAACGAATGAATGAACGAACGAATGAGTGGAAAAACGGCCCGTCCAGGGGAGAGTCCTCAGCGCACCGGGCACCACTCAGCCCTGGCCCTGTGACCTTGGATGACAGATGCAACTCAGAGCCTCGGGGTGGCAGGGCACGGCTGCGCACCTGGGCCTTTCCGACTCGGCACCTGCACGGTCAGGGCCCCGGGCTCCGTTCCCTGCCCTTTTCACTGCGGCCACACAAGCCAAGGACTGCACCAGCCTGGCTGCCGAGGCCCACCCAGCTCCCCACAGTCTGTGATTCCGTCATACAGTGTGGCCGCGTCAAACAAAACGGGATGGATGTCTTTTTGTTATTTTAAATTTTGAAACATGGTGTTTTACTTTAACCAGTCATCGCTGGGTTATCCCTCCAAGTTATTCTGGAAATTAACAGGACGTCTTTAAAGTTGTATTGAAGGTACGTGATTTTAAATGGAGGAACGTGCCTGTTTCCAGGTTTCGTTTGCATCATCATTGTCGAAGCTTAGATGGCTTCTAAACGTTTAAAAAACATCTTTCGACAACACAGAGAGAAGGCCGAAGCAAAAAGAGCGATCCTGCAAAGTGGCTGTGTTAGATACTTGCAGCGATCAGAAGATGGCTGAATCTCCTGCGAAGTCCTGAACGGTTCTGCGCGAGCTCGGAGCGGCCCGCAATAATAAAAGCACTGGAGACGGCTTCCAGCGACGGGGTGACGTGGCCCTCCCAGCGTGAGGCCGCGGACCGGCAGGGCGCGCAGCCAGGGGGGCAGGGCGGGGACTGGGTCCCTCGGCAGGTGGGGAGAATCAGGTCCCGCACCCCCTCGGCTCTGGAGGGCTGGGCTCTGAAGGTTGCCTCGAGCCTTCTCTGTCCAGGGGAACAGTCGGTGGGGGGGGGGAGCAGAACCTGCCTTCTAGAACCCCTGGGCCGGTTCAGGGGGATCCCGCACGTGAACCCCCGGCACGGTTGCCGGACCGCAGGCAGTGCTTGGTGAACAGCAGCCATGAGGAGATGGAGTGTTCGTTCTCACATCGATACCGGGCGTCTCTGCCTGCCGTGGGCCCCGCGTCACGGGATGCTCATTCCCAGGCAGGCAGAGATTTTGAGAGACGAGGTTCAGACCAGACGCGTGTGCAGGTTGGTCATTCACACCGAGGTTGTCACCCTTGAGGGACAACCTCAAAGAGAGCGTTCAACCTGCCCAGGCGTGCGGGGACGCTGGAGTCGGCTGACGCCCTGGGGAAGGACTGGCAAACGCCCAGCCTTCTGAGTCTAGGGTCCGTCCTGTGTCCACCCCCTTCTCTCTCTCTCCGAAAACGCTCTAATACCCCTATGCTGGGGTTCGCAGACCCACGTTTTCTAGCCAGAGAGAGCCGGTTCGGTGCAGATCCACCACTCCGCGAAGAGCAGCTGAGTTCGAGACACCGGCGGGTGTAACAGCACCGCTCACGTCCACCCTCTGGACCCGCTGGTCCGTGATGAGCGTGCCGGGCACGCGGCGCTCTGCAGGCAACGGCCTGCCTCTCGGGGGCTCCACACGTCCCCCCGCTGCCCTGGCCGCTGCCCTGGCCGCTGCTGACTCTCAGCACCAGCATCTGCGTAGCACCGTCGTCACCTTGCTGCTTCCCCGAACCGCAAGGCCTCTGGTGGGACCGAGTGGAGCAGTTGGGCGGTGAACGCAGGAGGGAGCTGGGCCAGACAGGAAGCGAGAGCTTGGGGACCTGTACGGAGACCCCCGGTCTGCTGGACTGCCCCAGGGGCAGGTGGATGGGCCTTAGCCTCTGTACCAGCGGTCCCCAACGTTTTTGGCACCAGGGGCCTGTTTCGTAGGAGACAGTTTTGCCAGGGACCGAGGCACGAGGGGAGGAGGTGGCGCTCAGGCGGCAGTAAGAGTGAAGCTAGTCCCCTGGCCTGCCGCTCACCTCCTGCTGTGTGGCCCCGGCTCCTAACAGGCCCCAGACGGGAACCGGTCCCCAGCCTGGGGTGGGGGACCCCTGCCCTGCACCTTCCTCCCGTTTCAGCCAGCAGGTTTCCTTTACACGGGAAAAGGAGCGTGGAGCATGCCTCATTGTCTGTGAATTCCTTGGGAGCTGAAACAATTATTTACAGGGAACTTCATATGCATGTTCTTGTCTAATCCTCCTAATCAGAGCACCCTGATGGGTGGGTGGCGGCATCTGCAGGAAACTGGAGACCGATGCTCCGGGGACAGCCAGCTAGTCACCTCTGCCCACCCTTGGAGGCCAACAAGTTGCATTTGCTAATAAGCTCACTCGGGGGGGGGGGGGGGGGGGTGGAGAGCAGCTCCGGCAGGCAGGCAAGCATCACCCCCAGTTTGAAGGAGGAGGGGGACACGGAGATAAGATAAGGAACCCCCTCGCCCTGTCTCCGGCTGCTCCCCGTGTGAGGCCGGGTCCTCGCCCAGCTTCTCTGGGCCGATGCAGTCTCTCTCCCCCGACTTCCCCGCCTCCCCTGCCACCTTGTCCTCAGGTCCGGGCGGAGCGTGCCTTTTCCTAGTTTGGGGTCAGTTACTCACAGCACAGCCATGCCGCCGACACTGCGCAGCTTCCAGAGGGACCGAGCATGGTCACCCGGCCTGGGCCCCCTGGCTCCCGGAAGACCCCCGGCACTCGGGAAAGACACTCAGCAAACACTCAGTGACGGGAAGCCAAGAGGGCCCTCCGTGTCGCGTGTCCACTTTGTTCGCCCTGTTGCTGCTTCCGAGTCACTGTTGCGGAATTACTCCCGGTCCAGGGCAGCAGAATGAGGAGGTCATAAACCTGTATTGCTCGCAGACGCACCAGCGCCTTATTTCGTTCGGAGAGGTTATTACGGTGGGGGGGGGGGGGTGATTTTCTGGTGTGAATGCCAAGGAAGCGCCGTTAATCGGGAAGTATTCGTTAATCGCGTGCAGACTACCGCGTGCTGTTGGAGGGGCGGTGTGGGGGTGACGGAGGGGCTCCCTCTGTCCCAGATGAGCTGCCCGCCTCCCTGGGGGGAGAGAACGAAGAGAGGCAATGATCGAGAGGTTGTCCGTGGAAATTCCCAACAAAACAAAGTGCAGGGGCTCAGGCAGTGCAGGGCTGGGTTTGAACTCTGCAACCCTGTCCCACGTGAGCTGCGTGATCTCCGTGGAGACGCAGGCGACTTGACCCCGAGCTCTCCCGTCCGCGGAGGGCAGGGGCGGCGTCAGCCCGTGGGGCTGCCGCGTGGGGAAGCCCCGGATGCAAGGCTCGACCCCCACACACAGCGGCCACGGGCTTTGGTCCCTGGGCAGAGGCGGACTGCACCAGGTCTGTGCAGATCGGTTCTGGGGGAGCTGGGGGCGCAGCGGGGAGCAAGACAGACAACGAGCCCACAAGGAAGTGTGAGAACGCGGCTGCATCACGTCCAGGGCATGGCGAGACGATGCTGCCAGGAGACGCACCAGCCCTCGTGGGCCGGGCCGGTGCGAGCTCCCCGGGCGCCGGAGGAGGGCTCCCAGGGACCAAGAGAAGACCCGTGGGGCCGAGACTAGGATGGGGGGGGTCACTGAATATGGGCCTCCCTCTGCCCTTCCCCCAAAGTCCACGCGGGGTTCCGAAAAGGCAGCTCCGGAATGAGGTCCGCACGGGGAGAGTCTGCGTGACGGGCGGACAAGGCGGGTGCGTGGGCTCTGCTCCCGGAGGCGGGGGGGGGAGGCGGCAGGAGGCGTGAACTCCTGGAGCGTGAGCAAGGGCCCGGGGGCCGAGTGGTGGGCCAGGGCCTGGGCGATCCGCTAAAGGGCACAGGGGTCCTTTCCACGGGATCTCGGGTGTATTGCTGCCCTCCTCGGACCCTTGGCTGAGGACACAGCTTAGGGGGAGTTGACGCCCAGTCGTGTCTGGTTTAGCTCACCTTTTTTTATTCTCCACTTTCTAGCGTGCCCCCCACCCCGTAGTACACTTTCCTTTCACTGTAGGTGAACCCCTGAGTAAGTACACAGGCGGGCTGGTAGCTCACCACCCGTGTGGCCCGCAGATGTGAATTGGGGGTGCCCTAAAAATCACTCTTGTTCGGGGTGCAAGTGCTTCGGGGACAGAAGGCGGTTCTGGCCCACCATCTCCGTTTGTAATCCGCACAAAGGCCACATCTGGCCGGCGTCACGTGAGGGAGGTGACTGATGCTGAGTGTGTCAGGTCCGCGGAGAGACTTGGGTGGCGAGTAATCTGATCAGGGCGCTAATGGCCACAGGACCTCGTTGTCATCGACGGGTCGGCCCCGGAGAGCGCTGCCCACCCGCCCGCCCACCCGCTCTCACAGAGGAGGGCCCGTCATGCAGACACGATTTCAGCGCGTGCCCCTCGCCGATCTGTCTCGGCTGCATCTTTGTACTGACGTGGAACCTGAGTTCACACGTTGTCACCAGTTATCAAAGCAGACGGGGGGGAGATAGGCTCTAATTTCTTCAGCGAGACGTGGAGTGCTCCTTCCCCCTTGTGACACGCACCATCGCCGGGCAGTTCGGGGTCCCCCAGCCCTTGAGTACTCCCCTGCCTCCTCTCGGGGCCTCTTGGGACCTGAGGCTTCTGTACTAGACCTTCGTGAGAAAAACACCCAAGTTTCCCTCCAGCCACAACCTCACTCCCAAACTCCGGTCTTCTGTCTCCAAATGCCCGCTGGGTGTTTGCACCCTAAAAATCACAGCACGGAAGGGTCAAGAGGCGGCCGTGGTCTCTGGAGTCCATGCCGAGCTCTGGCTGTGCGAGAGGGCCTGCAGCCCCTGCACACTGGGACCAGAGGGACAAGCTGTCCGACCTGTAACCACACGGGCGGAAACCCATCGCCCCTCAGAAAGGGTTCCCGTTTCACTCGTGGGAGTGTGAGAGCGGCCGCCGTCCCCAAAGCCGTGCGGGTTCACACCCTGGTGTCATTCCACCCTCTTCCCCTGCCCCGTCCCCGCGTGGTACCGCGTCGGCTGCAGTGCCCATCCGGTCCCTCCCTCCTTGTCGTCCTCCGTCACCTCCTAAGCACGGCCCTTCCTCCCCGCTCCCATCAGCACGAGCCCAGCTCCACCCTCCATCACCTCCGATCTAGCTCATTGCACGGGCTTCTCAGTGGGGTCCCCGTACCCACTGCCCCCTTCCCCAGCCTGCCTCAGTGTTTCTACATTAACGAAACGGTCCCAGTTCCTTCTGTGAAGACACTTAGTGTCCCCGCTGGCTACGGGATTGTGCTGGGCGTCCCCGCACACCCCTCCCAGCCCCATCCTCCCCCTTTGCTTCGTGTTCCGGAATCTGACGGGTACGGTCTGTGTCGGTGGGTCCTTTCTTCCCCCCCTGGTTTCCGGTCGGCTTCTGCGTCCTGTAGTGGCCGGCACAGGTGTCTGTCCAGCCCGTGTGAGTTTGCCTCAGCCTCGCCCAGGCCTTGGCAACGGTTCCCTTTTAAAACGCTCTTTATTCACTCCCTTTAGGATGTAGCACCTGATTTCTGCTCGGCGTCTGCCGAGCGTAATAAAGGAGAGGAAACTCCTTGGCAAAGCACTCAGGCCCCCCCCCCCCCCAGCTAGGCACCTTCCTGCCTCCTGTCTCTCCCTTCCTGCGTTGTTGGCAGACCGCCATCTCACTCAGGATCCTGTGCGCCCCATCCCCTTGGCTGCCCCAGGGCCTTTGCACGGACGGTGTGCCGGTGGGAACCGGCTCTCCGAAAAGTTGAGCCCTGCCGTGTGGTGTTTGCCAATTCCTATGGTGTAAACACACCTGCCAGGACCAATTCACTAAAATGTCTCTGAACTTGGACTTGGGAAGAAGTGTGCACAGTGGACTCAGGACATCACTGCTGTGCAAGCAGCTCCCCCTGCACCCCGCACCCCCGCCCCACCTTCCCCAGGGCCCCCCACCCCCGCACAGAATCGCCACTCTGCTCGGCGCACCGTCCCGTCCACTTCTGTCCTTCGGTGGGCTTTCGGGCGGCACGGAGTCAGCAGCCCCGTGTCGCTGGTGGCCCTTCCGAACCCAGACTTTTCTCTCGAGGGCTAGCGAGGTCGGATTTCTGAGACTTAAGACCCCTGGCGCGAAAATAAGCGGCCCGTCCATGCCTATGCCGAGTTGCCAAAGCTCATGGCTTCGCGTGGGTTAATTTTTCCAGAAAATAATTCTCGTTTGCTGGTCTGGTTTTCAAAGCATGCCCTCGTTACCCTCGCTGAAACGTAACTTTGAAGCAATAACAACCCGCCGCTAAAACGCGCCTCCCCCTGTTCCAAGCAGGAGAGCATCTACGCAGGCGCGACACGTGCACCCTGCAACGTAGACACTCGACCGCGAGCTGGGAGGGGCGTGTGGTTCCGGGGGGCTGCGGCTGCACTGGAGTTTCTTCCCAAACGTACCTCATCGTCCTGAGGAATAACCCTTTTCCTTAGTCTTTCTAAGAGACGACTTTAATTCTGCTTCATTAAGAAGATGATTCCCATATGTAAAGTTCAGACAGGAGCTGCAGTTGCTGTTAGAAACCAGAAGGTGAAGCAATGAAGATGATTGGATAATAGCGCGGGGTTATTTCCCGTTGTAATGGTTATGAGGGACAATATGGATATTCAATTAAAGTTACCCTCTCCGCTTTTAATGTAAGGCAGCCTGCGAATGCAGGAGGAGAGGCCGTGGCTCTGTGAGGTGCGGTGCGTGCTGGCCCTTGCACGTTCTCGGCTGTTCCCCGGCACCGCGGCTGGAACCGGAATTAGGGTCCAGCCCACCCCCGGGCTCCGGTGCAGGTGAGGGGTGCGGGCCACCGCAGCCACCGGCACCCTCCGCCGGCGGGACTGTGAGACCACAAAGCGAGTTAACTAATGAGTTAACTAACGGAGGGGAACGCTCAGGCTCCCGGGGGGTCTGTGACGAGGAACGATTTCAAATTCACCTGCTTTTAATTTACCAAAAACGGTTTAAAAACCTGATTACCAGCGATCCTAATTAACAAAGTGCCCATCCCTCTCTGGAGTCCACTTTTAGGAGAAAGGGGGAAATTGGAAGAAAATAAGTTAATAGCTAAGACTTTAGGTTTGGGGAGGGGGAATATTTCTAATATGAGTCCCTTATCAGGGCCTGGAAGAAATAGGTCTTCAATAATAATAATAATAACAACAACAACCACTGCCACTATCAAAGGCAAGATGTGGGTGTGAGAGGTTAGACTGAAACTGAAATTTTCTCTTTTTTATCTTATTTTATTTTTATTGTTCAAGTACATTTGTTCCCATTTTCCCACCACATCGTTCCCCCACCCCACCCACCCCCACCTCCCACCCTCCATCCTTCCGCCCTCCGGCTTTGTCCGTGGGTCCTTTACTCGTGTTCCTGGACTCAACCCTCCCCCTTCCTTCCCCATCATCCTCCTCACCTTCCCCTCTGGTCACTGTCAGTTTGTTCTTGATGTCAATGTCTCTGGTTGTATTTTGCTTCCTTACTTGTTTGGTTGATTAGGTTCCACTTACAGGTGAGATCATGTGGTGTTTGTCTTTCACTGCCTGGATTATTTCACTCAGCAGAATGCTCTCCAGCTCCATCCAGGCTGTTGCAAAGGGCAGGAGCTGCTTCTTTCTCTCTGCTGCGTAGTGTTCCATCGTGTAAATGCACCACAGGGTTTTACCCACTCACTCACTCACCGATGGGCATCTAGGCTGCTTCCTGCACTTGGCTGTTGTGAACTGTGCTGCTGCTGTGAACATTGGGGTGCACGGGTGCTTTTGAACTGGTGCTAAACTGAAACTCCCTAGGAGACCATCAGCGATCCAGAGCGTTGTTAGCAGATCCCTGAGCCCCGTCTCCTGGGTCACCCGCTGCCCCTCCTCCACGAGCCCAGCGCATCTGGCTCGTGTGCTGTGAGCGGCTGCCGTGCACCCCCTCTTCACCCCAGCCGGGGAAGCGGGCCCAGGCAGGTGGGGTCAGAGGCGGGCCCTGAGCTCCCGATGCCCTGAATTTGGCTTCAGTCTTGGCTCGCCCACCCAGGTGCCGTGGGACTTCCAGCCGGTCACGTCACCTCTTGAGCCCTTTGTAGGACAACAGCAGCCCTGTCGGCCTCTGTCAGGTGCTGGGGGAACGCAGGTGAAGCGCCTGTCATGCTGCTGTCCCGTGTGCTCTGCGCCCCGCTCCCCACCCCGTCCTGTGGCCATCGCCACGCTCTTCCTTGGAGAGACGCAGGGCCCCGAGCCTTCCCGGGGGCTGGGGAGGGGGGAGCAGCCAGGCTCTCTCCACCACGTTCATTGTCCAAACGCTGAAGAAACACCGCTTACATCCTCATTAGGACGAGCAGTCATATAAAAACCATTTAGGAAAAGAACTTGAAGCCAAGTTCATTCGGAGAGCTCGGGCACAGATGGCTGTGTTTTGCCTCGTGAAAGGGGACGGCGGCACTCGGCAGCCGCACACGGTGCTCCAGACCCATCGCGTCGAAGGGCAGGGACTGCCGTTCGCCCGAACACGGCCGCCTCTAACCTTGAGTAGCGGAACTTTCTTGCTAAAGACATGGACATCTCCATGCATTGGTCTACAAATGTCAGAGGGACGTTTTTACGTGAGAGGGCTACGTTCCTGACCTTTTCCCGGTCTTGGATGCCAGTGCTTGGGCCTCCAACCGGCAAATTCTGGAGAAACACCACGAGGTCAGAGCTCAAGGCGCTGACTCCCGCCTCTGAAGACGCTGGGTGTTTCATTTCCCGAGTAAAACTTCTGTTAAAATGCCAGAGAGTTCATGCAGATTGCTACTAGATGAAAAAATGCAACAAAAACGGTACAGAGCTCTCCTTGAGGAGAGAAAACTGTCATAAATAGTCTGGAGTGGACATGAAATGTAAATGTCTGCTATTTTCTCGGTGAGACATCGTTTTCACCGCGACACTGAACTTGAACTTGGTCTGAGAGCCATGACCTGGTACGTCTGGTGGGATCGCTGGCTGTGGTGAGCATCCCCAACTTGGAGGTGTGGGTGCCGGCAGGTCCGATGAGCCTCTCTTTTCCGTGGTCATGCGGGTCATCGAGGCGGCCACTGCAGCGCTGCGCAGGCCCGGAGGGACCCATGTCTACCACGGGAGCCCCAAGCCGCGCCCCGTGAAGGTCGTGAACAGGAGTAACGAAACCGAGCCCGGCAGGCATATGCAGGCGGCCCGACTCAGGATGTCATGTGTATTTAACACTTAGTTGTGGTGGTAATTAGAACGTGATTATTCCATGTAGATATATTATGAGAGGGGAATTAAAATAATTTGTGAAAGGACCAAAATGAACTGATTGCGGGGTGGCGGCTCCATCGCCATGCTCGCTGGGGCCGCACAGGAGCGGACTCCACCCCCGGGCTGGCGGGTCCCGTCCCGTCCCGCCCCGTCCCGTCAGCCTTTCCGGTCGGTGGTGCTCGGCTGCTGCGTCAGGACCCCAGCTATGCCAATAGCTCGTTTCTTGTAAAGGAAGGAAAAAAACAACTTTTCTTGATCCTATAAGTGATTTAACAAAAAAAATTTTTTCTGGTCCTATTTCCTTTGCCTGCATAGAATCTCGGGCTTAAAAGGGATTCGATAGACCGTGGGTTTAAGAATTCTTCACACTGTGGCTGGTGTGTGACTTTGAAGATATCGGGGGAGAAAGGTTTGGTTATAGAGCTGAGATAGTTCATGAATAAGTATTAGTCTTGCCTGCTAGGTCCGGGAAGAAGCCGCAAAGATCAAGTGTATGAGTCTCTTTTAAAATTGAGAAACGGGTCTCTCCCTCCCTGTGATGGGATTTGCAGCCAGCGGCAGCTAACCGGCTCCTCGGTAACCCGCCCTTGCCTGTAGGGGTGTGCAGGGCGGGGCGGGAGGGTGAGGCACGCCAGCACCTGCCGTATTTAGTGAAACCTGCGCTCACACCGAGACAGCTGGGAAGGCGCCCGATGCCCATGCAGCGCTGGGGTGGCGTCGCTGGGCCGCCTTACCAAGGCGCTGCAGCCTGGGGCTTAGACGGCAGGAGTGGGTGGCTTCTCAGACCTGCGGGCCGCACGTCTGCCTGCAAACAGGGTAGGACGATGCCAGCAGGGCCGCGCCAGAGAGGTCCCTCCCGCCTGCTGCCGTGTGCTGGGGGGTTGCTGCCCCCGACCGGCGGTCCCTTCGTGGGTGGCAGCTCCGTGGACACGTGGCCTTCTGCTCTGTGTCTCGTCTGCATGGTGTGCGCGCTCTCGTGAGGACACTGGTCACGCTGCATTGGGGCCCCCACCCCCATCCAACAGGGCCCCGCCCCGCCTAATGGCATCTGGGGGGCCCCGCTTCCAGAGAAAGAGGGCACAGTCTGAGGTCCAGGGGACTGGACGTCAGCATGTCTTGGGGGCAGGACCCTTCAACCCAGAGGAAGACTCTGTCCCAGATCACAGAGTCAGGGGAAGTGTCCCAGGCATTTCCTACATGTCAGCTGCCTCCGGCCTTTGAACAGCCGCGGGAAGAGAGGCTGCCCCTGCCACAATCACACTCCCCCCCAGACCCTACCCCAGACCCACTCTGCATCAAAATCTCCGTAAGGCACAAAATGCCTGCTTTCTTAAAAACTCCCCGGGTCCAGGGCCAACTAAGTTCGGGGACACAGCAGGGCTGTGCTGGCCAACTCGGCAGCTGCTGGCCCCATCTGGCTATTTAAGTGCAGTGGAAATAAACAGAAATAAAACGAAAAACGTTAAATACTGTCTCCATCCCACACTTCCCATACTCAGCAGCGCCCCTGGTGGGCAGTGCCCGCAGGGGCGTTGCTGTCTTTGCAGAGCATTGTCCTGGACACTCCAGGGAACCCCTGCCCACCCCCCCAGGCCCCACGCATTTGCTCCCCCCCTCTGCACGGACCCGCTCTGACCGAGTGCCTGCGTGTGCCCATCTCTCCCCACTGGAGTGTCAGCTCCAAAGGCCGGGCCGGGCCTTTCTGGCCCTGGCACACAGTCAACCCCCAATGAGTATTTGTTCGATTCCATTACTTGGATCTAATTAAATCAGGCGCCCGTTAATTGGGCCTCTTTTGCATTTAGACTGGATCCAGACCTCCTCGGAGGCTGCGGCTCAGGAGCCGGGGAGCAGGCCCCCCCTCCCTCACAAGCCGTAGGGTAGATGGGGAGCAGGGACGGGCTGAACCCCACGCTTTTCTCGCTTTTTAAAAATAACAGTGTGGCTTCGAAAAGCGTGAGGTTTGTGTCAGCCCCAAGGCAGGAAAATCTGTAAATTAAGAGAAGTTTAATGGATACGTTTCACAAATTAAACTTGCGATTTGGCCGTGCTTTTGTGGACCAGATCAGCCGTTATGATCGATTCACTGCCAAAATCAATGGGCATCGCTTAGTGACCTGACTTACCGTTTGGAACCCGCTGGCCACCGAGGGACTGACCGCGCTGTCCCCCCTGCCCCTGACCACCCCATGAAGGTCAGGGTGCGGGGCACGCACGAGCCGCTGCGCTACCCCCCAGTGGGATGCTGCACCCCTCCCCTTCTGCAGATGCTGAGTGGTCCGCGGGACGCCACAGGCCAGTGGCCCTCAGACCGTTTCAGACCCAGGTCCAGGGGGTCCAGCGTGTGAATTTCAACTGACCCTCTGCCCAGTGGGGCCAGCGGGGGCGCTGGGAAGGGTCCCACGTTTGGAGCATAGGAACAGAGCCAGGCTTGGCCCCCGCACCAGGGAGCCCCCCTCCAGAGCGAGAGGCGGTGCCGATGGGCCCCCAGCACCCCGGGGCCTGACCCAGCTTCCACGGGGCGTGCAGCTCGAGTGGGTCACAGGGAGGCCGCCCGCTCGCCTCCAACCAGCCAACGCCCAGTCAGAGGGAGGAGGAGACGGCGCCCCCCAGGACTCCGCACAGCACCCTTCCCCACTGCGCCACCGGCTGGGGCTGGGGGTCACGCCCGCTGACCCCGGGCTTTCGGGGGGTCATTTTTCTGTTTCCGTGATTGTTCGGCCCACCCAGCCCCACCCCACCCTGCTTCCCAGGCCTGGCCTCCCTGCTCCCAGGCCCATACCCTCTCATGTGCAGAGTGAATGGGCCCCAGCTTCATGTTAGGCTAGGGGACCAGCCGCGCCCTTAGGCCCACCCCAACCTGCTGGCCGGACCTGCCCCCGCACGGTGGGGGATGGGCCCTGGCCGGAACAGGGAGGGCGACGGACCGGGGGGTGTGGTGAGAATCGAAGGATCCTTAGCCTACCCTCCCCCCAGTACGTGACTGCATTTATACCGCCTGACACGTCAGAGACGTTTCGAGACTTTGTCCGTTAATAACGATGACAGTTACAAATGCAAGAAGAGCATAAAACTGAGGAAAGGACAACCCACGTAGAAACGCAAAGTGGCCACGTTAGGAAATGCTGAATTCGGGATCAGGGCCTGGGGGCTTTGTCGTGTTCTTCTGTCAATGTACGGGGCCATCTCGGATCACTGGGGGCAGGGCCCCCACCCCCCCGGGCAGGCCTGTACCTGTCTGTGGCCTTTTGGGAAGCCCGCCTGAGCTCCGCCTCCTGCTCCCCCCACCCCCACTCCTCCTACCCCTCCATCTACAGAAGAACTGGTCCCCGGAGCTGGAAAGGTTGGGGGCCGCTAACCTAGGGGTAACCTCTGAGACTCCACCTTCCTTTAAGAGGGGTCTCCCACGAGAGGGGAATGTAGCCTAAACTTTTGTGAACGGAATGCTCCTTTAAAAGCCCGGCAGAAGGTTCCGGCGGAGCAAAGACATGCGCTGAAATGCACCGAGTTGCTAATCACGGGTTTTCACGCACAGAGCGTTTGCCGCAGTATTTTTAAATTGCTCTCTAATCACCCAGTTATCCAACACTCCCACTAGCTAATGAGCATCACAGGGGGTGCTCCTGGGATTCGGTCGTAGCAAACTGGCCACAAGAAGCTGTGCAGGGCGGACTGGTTTGCTTCGGCCCGCACGGCTGGCCGTCTGTGGGGGCTTTGGCGGGCTGCACACGCCAGCTCCTCCCATGGCAGCGGCGGACTCGGCAGGCCTCACCCACCCAGTCCGTGAGGGCACCGGGGTTTGAGGTCCTCGGCGTCACCAAACTCCGTGCCTCGCTAACACTTCACAACACCAAGAGGGGGAGGGAAGCAGAATCCCCCCGCCCCCACGAAAGGGCTGAAGTGTGGGTCTCCGGCCTAGGAAGCGGGTTGATGATGACTCCCTGAGGTCCCTGCTGGCCCGGGGGGCTTCCAGGACCTTTCCCTTCAACCTGCTTCCTTCAAGGAAACCAAACTCGGACACAGAGTGTCTAGACTTGCTCAAGGTCAGCGAGGAACTGTGTGCTGAGCCCTAAACCAAGGATCCCTCGCCTGGCGTCCTCACGCCGCCACTTGGCCCCTCGGCCAGGGTCTCCAATGGACAACTGGGCTCTCCGGGCGGTTCCTCACGCCAGCCCCACCCCGTCCTGCCCCTGATGCATCACGGAGACCCTGGTGCCCTTCCCCCAGACGCGCCCTCCCTCCAGGAGCCTCACCGAGACTCCCCACGGCGTGTTCCACATGGGGTGGCGTGGGAACAGGGAACACCACTTTGGAAAGCGGCTGGAGAACAAAAGGTAAGGCCCAGAAAGGGTCGGGGGCCAGACAAAAGCCCAAGAAACCGATGTCTTCAAACGCAGTCCGTGCAGAGCGAGCACTCAGGATGCCTTTGTGAGACTTGCTTCCCTTCCGGAAGGAAACTCGGCGAGCCCTCCCGGAGAACGTGCTGCGGCCTCTCGGGTCCCCCCTGCGCCGGCCGCCTGCACGGTCAGAAGGCCTCCAGCCAGGCCTTTCCCAAGCCTGCGGCTGCTGACGCCACAACAGACGCGTGACCCACATCCACCGCCCACGCCTCCCAGTCACCCTCACACCCGCGAAGAGGCCCAGGTCCCGTGGGAGGTGCCCAGTCTGGGAACAGCCGCCGCCGCCCCCTGCCGACTGGGCCCGGCGCCAGGCCCTCTGCCAGGGCTGCGCACATGACGTCTCGTTCCGGGCCTCGCCGCCCCAGCGGAGCAGGTGTTCCGATCTCCGTCTCCTAAAACAGGGGAACCGGGCCTCAGAGAGGACGCTCTGACCACTCGCTCAAGGTCACAGGCCCGAGGCTGAAGCCAGGGCTGTCTCTCCAAAACCACACTCATCAACTCTGCACCGAACTCCAGTGCCGAACCGCTCGCCGACCTTGAGTCTCACCGTCAGCCGCTCGCCCCGGCAGCAGAAGCTGGCTTGGCCTTCGGGCACTCGGTGCCGAGGGGGGCTCTGCTCCGCCTTGCTGTGCCACCCCCTCCCCCATCCCCACCCCTCCGCCCGTGTGTGTGTGTGTGTGTGTGTGTGTGTGTCTAGAGGGCGCATTTGTGCTCGGACCAGGCATTTTTTAACTAGAAGAAAAGCTGGCTGGACCAAAAACCCCATGTCCCCATTATTTAAGCTATTTTCAAAAGAACGTAAGCAACTTTGAATGCTGCATTAGCCCTGGGTCTATTTGGGGTCCCATTAAGCTAAAACAAAAATTATTTTTCTAAGCATGATGTACACGGTGTGAATTTGACCACCGAAGAAAGCGCGGAAAAGCACAGGTCCCCAAGAGGCATTTTCCAAGATGTTTGGAGTGTCAACTTTTAGTTCAGTGACGTGATCACAATTTGCTAATGATGGTTTCCAGGTCGGGTGTTTGTTTTTCATAATGCAATTGTCAGCGGTGTTTCAATTTGTCCACGGAGCCAAGTAGTCTCTGAATTTTTAACACCGTTGATTCGGATAATACTGGTGGAAAACAGCACGGAAATGGTGAACCATAAAAACGATGGCTTTTTCCAAACACCTGTCATGCCCAAGCGATCTGCTTATTCATCACCTCCCAGCAGCCCCGCCAGGTGAGGACGAGACTTGATGGCGAACTTGACGAGCTTCCAGAGATTGCAGCACGCCTTGGAGTGCTCGCCGGGCGCTGGACTCGCTCCCAGGCCCGGGCTGGAACCTCGCACAGGGTCCCTTCGTCACATCATCTCCGTTTTCCTCCAGGAAGTCTGCAGGGTTGGCCTTAATTTCAGCCTGTGCCGACCGAGACACGGAATTCACACCAGTTTGTACGAGGTGACACATCTCACCAGTGAGAGAGTCAGAATCTGAACTCAGATCCCCAAGCCCCACCAGACAGAAGTCCTTCCCCAAGCAGAGCGGTGTCTGGGCTTTGCCGTGCCTGGAATTTGCGCGACGGCCGCATCACTGCGATTGCTTCTCTCTCGCTCCCAGCGAGCGTCCGTAAGAGCTTAGGGCGCAAAGATCCCCTCTGGCAGTCCTACCAAAGGACGTGATTGGTGTTCAAGTAACATCCCATCTGACCTGATTGCCTGGGGAAACTGGGCGTCCGTGCCAAGTTCACAGACGGGGACGGCCATGCAGCCTATTTCCGGTAGAATTTATGTTCAGAGCAGAGTGTCCGAAAAGTGTCTTCTTGGGGAGAAGAAAGCCTCAGATCTCACTGTATAATAGTTTGCCAGCCTCTTTGCAGGTGTGTCCCTTGCCAGCCTTCAAAGCCGCGGCTTGTCATTTAAGGGGCTGTCTCTTTAAGCTGCCAGACTTGCCAGTGGAACATCATTCCGGCAGCTCACAGGGCATGTCCTCCTCCCACGCGACCGGCTGCGTCCGGTCTGCCCTAGGAAAAAGCAATGCTACTTAGAAAAAAAAATCTATGCCCGCCATTTTTTATTTGTTGCAGAATGTAAGCTCATGTGTGTGTGCATGATCAAGGCTGGGCCAAAGTACGGTTTACTTTTATTAAAGAACATTAAATCCACCACCGTCCGTTTTCCCGTGGACAGCTCCGTGGCATCCGGGACGTCCACGTGGGGTGCCACAGATCTCTGGCTTCCCGCCAAGCTGACTCTGCACCCGTTAGACACTAGTGCCCCCGCTGCTTCCCCCGGCCCTTGGCGACTGCCATTCTCCCTCCTGTTTCTGCGATTTTTGACCGCTTTCCATATTTCCCGTGAGCGGGATCATGCAGTATTTGCCCTCTTGTATGGGCCCCGACTGGCTTATCTCGCTGTATAATGTTCTCGGGGTTCATCCGTATTGTAGCTCCGACGGGATTTCCTTCCTTTTTCAGGCTGCGTAATATTCCGGTGTGTGTGTGTGTGTGTGTGTGTGTGTGTGTGTGTGTGTCTGCCATAATCCTTTGGCCGTTTATCCATGAATGGACCTGTGGGTGGCTCCCTTCCAGCTTGGCTGCTGTGACCGATGCTGCAGATGCACACTGGCGTGCAAACATCTCCTTGGGACCCTGCTTGAATCCTTGGGGATGCACGCCCAGAAGGGCCTCGCTGGTTTTGCTTCTTCGAGGAACAGCCGTGCCAGGGCCCCATAAGGAATGCACTGTGCCGCACTCACGCCGGCAGTGCTTGGGGGATCCAGTTTCCCCACGCCTCCACCGACACCGGCGGTTTCCCGTTCTTCTGACGGGGGCTGTTTCCGTGCGTGTGAGGTGGTGTCTCCCTGTGGTCCCCGATTCGTGTTTCTCTTACGACTTGGGACGTGAACATCCTTTTCTGGACTTACTGACCATTGTGTCTTCTCCAGAAAATCATCTATTCACACCCCTCACGCATCTTTTTAAAGATTTTGTTTATTTATTTATAGAGAAGGAACGGGAAGGAGAAAGAGAGGGAGAGAAACATCACCGTGTGGTTGCCTCTTGTGCGCCCCCTACTGGGGACCTGGACTGCAACCCAGGCATGTGTCCCGACTGGGAATTGAACCTGCAACCCTTTGATTTGTAGGCCCACGCTCAATCCACTGAGCCACACCAGCCAGGGCCCCTCACCCATATTTAACTGGATTATTCGGGTTTCTGTCGAGTTGTTTTAGAGTGTGGGGATTTTGTATATGTTATCAGATACATGATTTTCGAGCATTCTCTCCCCTCCTGCAGGCTGTCTTTTCGTCCGGTTGGTGGTTTCCTGTGATACACAGACATTTTCCGTTTCATTTCACCCCCTTTGTGCAGAGTGGCTTTTGCGGCCTGTGCTTTGGGCCTCACACGCAAGGAGTCAGGACAAAGCCAACGTTCTGAAGCTTCCCCCCCCGTTTTCTTCTAGGAGTCTTCCGGTTTCGGGTCTTACATTCGGGCTGTCCCTCCATGTAGAGTTAATGTTTATGGCCGGTGCCAGGTCAGGGTTTCACGGCCTTTGTCTGCACAAGAGCCCAGAAGAAGAGCCCACCGCCGGGCCCTCCACCACCGGGCGGCACACCTGTCTCCCCACACCACCGTCATCGCTGACGCCGGTGTGTGTCCTGACGTGGGGGGTCTTAGGCATCGCGCTTTCTCCAGGCGGCTTGGGGCATTTGGGGCCCCTTGAGATGCCACAGGAATGTAAGATTTTTCTCTCCGTTTCTGCAAACTTTGCCGCCGAGGGTTGGAGAGGGAGCACACAGTGAGTCTCTAGGTCCCTTTGGTGCTGCAGGACCCTTGAGCAACAGTGAGTTTTTGGATCCGTGAACATGGTGTCTTGCCATTGATTCGTACGTTTTATTTCTTCTAGCGAGGTTTGGAGTTTTTGGTGTACAAGTCTTTTGCCTCCTTAGTTAATGAGTTCATTCCTAAATATTTTATTCTTCTGGATGCTGTTATAAATTGGATTGTCTTCTTAACCGCCTTTTTGGATTGGTCGTTGTTAGAATACAGAAACACAACGGATTTTTATGTGTTTGTTTTATGTCCTGTGACTGCTGACATCGTTTATTTGTTTTAACAGTTTGAGGGGGGGTGTTGAGGGGCATCTTTAGGGCTTTCTACAAATGAGATCATATCATCTACAGACAGTTTAACTTTTTCCTCTCCAATCGGATGTCAGTTATTCACCTTTCTCATCGAGTTGCCCTGGCGAGGACCCCAGTACTAAGCTGGACAGCAGCGGCGAGGGCGGGCATCCTCCCATCGCTCCTGGTGCCAACGGGAACGCTCCCGCTCCTCCACCAACAAACAAGTTTTGCGGTGGGCTTTCCCGGCGTGGTTTCTATGGTGTTGAGGCAGTTTCTTGCATTCCTAGCCTGTCGAGTGTTTTTATCACAAAAGGGTGTTACATCTTACCAAATGCTTCTTCTGCATCAAGGCCGTCGTCTGTAGTTTTCCCTTCTTTGGGTGACACCGGGCTTCCTTGTGAGCACACACTGTGGGTGAGTGGCTCCCGGCACACGCCTCATGTTCCCGATGCTCAGAATGGTGCAAGAGTTCTCCGAGGCTCTGTTGTCTGTGTGACGTCGCACTCCGACACTGGGCGGGGACACACGCGAAGTGGGGTTCAGAGTGGGACGCAGCGGGAACATTTTTGCGTGGAGGGAGTGGCCTTCTGAGCCCCCTGAGGAGCCCCACGCGGGGCGGGAAGAGGACGATGCCTGCCCCTCTGTGTCTGACTCAGTGCCTGAGACCCCGCACGCGTGGGCTGGGTGCCGCGTTGGCCGGCCTGCCTACTCACTTAAAGAGGGTGTGTGTGTGTGTGTGTGTGTGTGTGTCAGAGAGAAATCTGAGCGCCGCAGTACAATGGCCTCAAATCGCATCGTTTAAACTGAAATGGAGGCGCTACTCCTGCCGGCACTCAACGTGTAGCCCCTTAAAAAAAAAACATTCTTCAACAGCAACAGATTCTTGGGGGAGTTCGACTGGTACGTATTTCACTCCTTGCTGTATGTCCCTAAATTTAAAAAAATCACACCACGAGATCTCGTTGCAATGCCGTGCCCGAGCCGAGAGAAGGAGCTTTCGTCGCCCGGGTTTCTGTTCTGAACGAAGACGAAGGGGCGCAGCGCGACGGCGGTGTCCTGGCCGCACGCTGGCCGCGGCCCCTGTGCCTGTTCCGGGGCCACCGTAGCCGGAAGCAGAGCGACAGACGGGCGTGCGCAGGGGCGACAGCGGCTTGCACAGTGTTTACGCTCCGAGTGGGTGTTCCTCTCACGGGACGTCCTGCTGAAAGTCGGGACCGGGCGGCTCTGGAACCGTCGGTCGGCCCGGGTCGGAGCCGTGGTGGCACAGCCAGGGGCGGGCAGGAGGAAGCCAGCGTCCCCTCCGGCAGAGAGCAGAGCGGCCTCGGCTCCTGCGGCCTCCGGGCCAGCTGGCCCGCACCGCACGGCTGGCGGAGACGCTGCCGCGTTAGAGCAGGCGTTTGATTTTGTGAAACAAAAACCGTGTAGGACTTTTCTTCCCCCTACTAACGTATGGCCACCACCAGCCTGTGAGGACGGGCTCCTCATTCGAGTCCATCAGCTGCTGGGTCCCTCGAGGGGGAGCCGTGTCCTGCCGAGGAGGACAGCGGCAGCAGCAGCAGCTAAGAAGGGTAGGGAGCCCGCCGGGCGTCCAGCCCTGGGCCCTGAGCGCGTCACACGCTCGGTCTCACTGAGTCCTCGCGGGGAGCTCAGGAGGGCGAAGAAGACGCCACAGTCACCGACGTCCCCGTGTGCGACAACCCCACGCCGAGGTTCCTTGCGGAGAAACAAATGTCGGGTGACGCAAAGCCCTGCTTTCGCTCCCTGACCCGGTGACCGGCCGCGTCTTCGGACAGCAGTGCCCGCCCTGGGTCCACAGCGGCCCTGTCCCCCGGCCGGGACCCCAGAGAACTAGAGCCGTGGCCCACCCACGTCATCTCGCCGGCAGCTGAGCGACAGCTCTCTGGCCTTGGGAGGCCGTGGGAAACCCCACTCGGGAGGGCTCGGCGAAGGCCACAGCTCCGGCCCCCTCCCCGTGCGTGTCCTCCCACAGCCGCCGTGCAGCTGCGCCTGTGAGACGACAGAGGTCATGCACTCGCGGCCTGCCGGGGGCCGTGCTAAGAGCGCCCACCACCCAGCTGCCCCCAGGCCCCCGGGCAGCGTGTAAGCCTCCCTGCTCCACTCTGGGAGCCGGAGACGCTCGGCCTCTGGCCGGTCAGAGAGCGCATTCGCAGCGTCCTCGGCGTCCGAGGTCTGCAGTCACAGAGCGGGCAGTGCCGTGGCCTCGGGGTGGGGGGAGGAGCTGTCCATGTGATGTTTACACATAGGTGTGCCTGTTGGCTCTGGGTGTTTTAAAGAGTTTATTTATTTACTTTTAAAGAGAGGAGAAGGGTGGGAAAAAGAGAGAGAGAGAGAAACATCATTCAGTTGTCTCTCGCATCCCCCTGCCCCTGGCAGAGGACCTGACCCTCCACCCAGGCACATGCCCTGACCGGGAATCAAACCAGTGACCTTTCCGTTTTGGGGACCACGCTCAGTCCACTGGGCCACACTGGCCAGGACTCTGTACGTTTGCATTTGAATGGAGAGTGGTGGCACGGTGCAATGGAGTTCTTTCACTGTTTCATCCCGTCCTGTCCCGACGTGGCTGTTGGAGGATGTAAGGAAAGTCGGTGGCGTCCTCTTCTGGTTGCGTGAAACTAATCTTCTGCGTAAGAACAGGAGAGCTAGGAGAGCCAGTGCGCCTGCAGGGCGTTCCATCCGGAAAGGGAAGAGAGGTGGGGGCTAGACAAGCCTGTCGTTAAACTACAGACAACGGGAAACAGACCGAGAGTCTCTAACACACTGCCTGTCGTGGTTGGCCTGGACCTTCTGTTTTTGGTTTCTGGTGGGGTTTTTTCATGCCATAATGTATGTCGTTTCTAAAGTCACTTCTGTTTTTACAAAACAACATCTGTGGGTTTTTCTAAGTGTCCCTATTAAGCGTGTGTGTGTGTGTGTGTGTGTTTACCCAGTCACACAAGCAGCCCCGATTTAACCGTGAAAGTGGAAACCGGTTTAACAGTGTGAGTGGGATCTGGTGAAGCCCTCGAGTGCTTTTGAGCCCTCTGCTGTTTGATTCGGGAGGGATCGCGCCTTTTCGGGGGACTGAGGGAAGGCTGTGATGTCGGAGGTCTCGGGAATAGACATGACATCTGTCCCCATCTCACTTCCAGGCACACCGCAGCAGACTGGGACCTGGGGCCTCCGAGCCGCGGCACGCCAGGGGACCGGGGAACGTGGCTGAAGGACGCCCGAGCACCCCCTGCCTCCTGCCAACTCCAGAAAACCATCGCTTCGGACTCCGGATTCTCCACACTGCCACTGAGGCTCCGCGTGGATGTCCACCCTCCCTGCTGGCTCCCCCAGGCGTCGCCCTCCAGCGTCCACCTCCCGGTAAAGCGTGTGCGGGCCGGGGCTGAGCCGGCTCGGCGGGGCCGGCATGGCCAGGATGGGCCCGGTCGGCGCGGCCTGCCACTTGGTGCTGGGCTTGCTGGTGACTTCCTTGTCCGGGTCCTCCCTGCAAAGCAGCGAGTGCCCGCAGCTGTGCGTGTGCGAGATCAGGCCCTGGTTCACGCCGCAGTCCACATACCGGGAGGCCACGACCGTGGACTGCAACGACCTCCGGCTGACGCGCATCCCCGGCAACCTGTCCAGCGACACGCAGGTGCTCCTGCTGCAGAGCAACAACATCGCCAGGACGGCGGACGAGCTGCAGCAGCTGTGCAACCTGACCGAGCTGGACTTCTCCCAGAACAACTTCACCAGCATCCGAGAGGTGGGGCTGGCCAACCTGAGCCAGCTCACCACCCTGCACCTGGAGGAGAACCAGATCGCGGAGATGACTGACTACTGCCTGCAGGACCTGGGCAGCCTGCAGGAGCTGTACATCAACCACAACCAGATCAGCGCCATCTCCGCCAGGGCGTTCGCCGGCCTGAGGAACCTCTTGAGGCTGCACCTGAACTCCAACAAGCTGAAGGTGATTGACAGCCGCTGGTTCGACGCGACGCCCAACCTGGAGATCCTCATGATCGGGGAGAACCCCGTGATCGGGATCCTGGACATGAACTTCAAGCCCCTGTCCAACCTGAGAAGCCTGGTTTTGGCAGGAATGTACCTCACCGAGGTCCCCGGCAACGCCCTGGTGGGCTTGGACAGCCTCGAGAGCCTGTCTTTTTACGACAACAGACTGGTCAAGGTGCCCCAGCTGGCGCTGCAGAAGGTCCCCAACTTGAAGTTCTTGGACCTGAACAAAAACCCTATCCACAGAATCCGGGAAGGGGACTTCAAGGACATGCTGCGGCTGAAGGAGCTGGGCCTCAACAACATGGGCGAGCTGGTGTCCGTGGACCGGTACGCGCTCGACAACCTGCCCGAGCTCACCAAGCTGGAGGCCACCAACAACCCCAAGCTGTCCTACATCCACCGCCTGGCGTTCCGCGGCGTGCCCGCCCTGGAGAGCCTGATGCTCAACAACAACGCCCTGAACGCCGTCTACCGGAAGACGGTGGAGTCCCTGCCCAACCTGCGGGAGATCAGCATCCACAGCAACCCGCTGCGCTGCGACTGCGTCATCCGCTGGGTCGGCTCCAACGGGACGGGCATCCGCTTCATGGAGCCCCTGTCCATGTTCTGCGCCACGCCGCCCGAGGTCAGGGGCCGGCAGGTGAGGGAGGCCCTCGCGCGGGACTCCGGGGGAGCAGTGCCCGCCCGTGATCGCGCACGACGCGCTGCCCGGCTACGTGAACGCGGAGGCCGGCACCGCGGTCCTGCTGGACTGCCGGGCCGTGGCCGAGCCGGAGCCCGACATCTACTGGGTCGGCCCCCTGGGAAGCAAGATAACCGTGGAGACGCCCTCAGACAGATACACGCTGAGCAGCGAAGGCACCTTGGAGATAGCGGACGTACGGACGGAAGATTCGGGAAGATACACCTGTGTCGCCCAGAACGCCGAAGGCGCAGACACCCGCGTGGTGACCGTTAAGGTCAACGGCACCCTCCCGGAGGGCACCCAGGTGCTGAAAATATACGTCAAGCAGACGGAGTCCCACTCCATCTTAGTGTCCTGGAAGGTCGACCCCAACGTCATGACGTCCAACCTGAAGTGGTCGTCGGCCACCATGAAGATCGACAACCCGCACATCACCTACACGGCCCGGGTCCCCGTGGATGTGCACGAGTACAACCTGACGCACCTGCAGCCTTCCACGGACTACGAGGTGTGCCTCACCGTGTCCAGCGTCCACCAGCAGACCCAGAAGTCGTGCGTGAACGTCACGACCAAGGACGCCGCCTTCGCCCTGGCCATTTCCGATCAGGACGCCAGCACCGCGCTGGCGGCCGCGATGGGGTGCCTGTTCGCCGTGGTCAGCCTGGCGTCCGTGGCCGCGTACGTGGCCAAGCGGCTGAAGAGGAAAAACTACCACCACTCCCTGAAGAAGTACATGCAGAAGACCTCCTCCATCCCGCTGAACGAGCTGTACCCGCCGCTCATCAACCTCTGGGACGGCGACAGCGAGAAGGACAAGGAGGGCTCCGCAGAGACCAAGCCCACCCAGGTGGACACCTCCAGGAGCTACTACATGTGGTGACTCGGCGGACGCTTCGCTTCTGGTCGTAAGGAGCACAAAGACGTTTTTGCTTTATGCTGCAAAAGTGACGCGTGGGAGACTTTTGTATTCTTGACTGGGCTAGCCGGCGGCAGGGTGGAGAGGACGGGTGGCTATTTCCTTTTATTATTATTTTTTTTTGGTAGAGCGTATCACAAGAGTTTGGCACGGCTGGCAGCGCCCCAAGGCTTCCAGGGTGTGTGGGGGTTTTCTTCTTATCGTTATTATCATTATTATTATATGATTCTTTTGTCTTAGTTTGTGTGCGGCGCTCAGCAATGCTGTTCTAACCACAGAGCTCAGTAAAAGGATGAAGGGCGGGTCGGGTTGCCTGTGTCCTCGCCAGCAGGGGCACCCCTCCTCCTGCAGCTGCCGGCGGAGAGCGCCCCGTCCCAACCACGGCTGACCTACAGGCGGGGCGCAGCACGAACCCTTCGCAGCGACCGGCCTCCAGACTGACCCTTCACCCCCAGGAGCTGAGGCCCGACTCGCCAGCCTCCTCCGAACCGTGTTAGTTGGCTGCACCGTAACGTTGTATCCACTGGATCGGATGCTCGCCTTTGAACGACGACTTTTCTCTCTCTCTCTCTCTTTTTTTTTTGTAATAGTTAAAGAGGCTTAGAACAAGCTAACAGGCAATAGAAACATGTATATCAAATTTTTTAACGTAACAAAACTACATGTTAATTGTTACCGCCTTCTTTTTATCTTTAGTAGACACTTTTAAAAGGAAAGACAGTACTTTTGTTGTGTTTAACTCACCCACACGCGGCGTAGAATGAAGGCAGCGCTACAATAAATTAGTTTTGTTCTGGTTTTCTAGAACCTTCGCGACGACATGTGCTTTCTTTCTGTCACCGGGGGCGGGGGCCAAAAACGTGGTGAATTCGTTCTGGAGACATGAATTTATTTCTTCATTTCTTTTTTTTTTAAGATTTTATTTATTTATTTATTTTTAGAGAGGGAAGGGAGGGAGATAGAGAGAAACATCAATGTGTGGTTGCTGGAGGTCATGGCCTGCAACCCAGGCATGTGCCCTGACTGAGAATCGAACCTGCGACACTTTGGTTCTCAGCCTGCACTCAATCCACTGAGCTACGCCAGCCAGGGCTTTATTTCTTCATTTCTTTTAAGAAGAAATATTTCTCTTATGGAAGATACTTTCATGAACAGGACTGCTGTATTTTAAATATTACCGACCAGACCTAACACGGGCAAACGTTCCTGTGGAGAAAACAGGGACATTGCCATGTCCCCTGCACAACTGCACACGGCGAGGAAAGAGAGAGGACGAGGGAGAGGGAGGGAGAGGGAGGGAGAGGGGTCACATGCCCATTCCGCACGGGTCCTGATAAAATCTGACTTCTCAGGATTCGTGGCCACACGCTCCATCAAAGTCGAAAACACGGAGTTGGGATGTGTCCCCCATGGGCTACCTGTCACTTCCTTCTTAACGGCCATCTGCCTCTTCGGCCCACGGCGGCCCCCGCGGGTCTGGACAGGCCGGCTGGACGCACGAGAGTGACCGGTAGGCCACGGGGGTTCCCGCACCGCTGGCATGTTCCGTCCGAAGGACGGCCGGGGGCGGCTTTGCTGAAGCACGAGTTCCCTGGGAAGGTGTGGGTGAGAGTCAGAGGAGGCAGGTGCAGTCGGGAGCCCCGTTCTGGGGGGCAGGGAGGGCAGGGGGGGTCTAGAGGTGTCGTCACGGGGGAGAGGGCCCATCCGAGCCAAGACGGAGAAGCAGAGCCGTGAAGAGTGGTGCAGTGGCCGGCCCTGACGCCCGGGGATGCTGCCGCCGCTGGGACCACAGCTCAGGAAGGAGGGGCAGCCAGCGGGGGCCGGCCCAGCCCCGGGGCACGGGCAGAAAGAGCGGGTGAGGCCAGCCGAGGGGTTCTTCCTTTACTAACTTCCTCGTCTCGGAAGTCACTCGGAACGGCCACCAAAACGCCCCCTTCCCTCCCGCTTCTACGCAAACCCCAGCCGCCCGCTCGATGTGACGCCCGGTGCTGTGTCCCAGACGCCGGAAACTCGGAAACTCCACTCGGCGGCCCGCACGCCCTGGGGATGCGGCGAGGACAGACGCTGCGCCCTCGGAACCCCGAGAGCATCGCTCTCCCCTCGGGCAGGGGAGCCGGGCAGCGACCCCGCGACCGGGCCACCTCCTCCTCTGAACCCAACTCTTCAAACAGCCCGGAAGGCAGAGGGAGAACCACACTCGTGTGGACGCCAGCACGTGGAAGACCCGGGCGAGAGGCGTCTGGGAACGCGCCGCCCTGTTGCCGCAGCTCTCACGGACGCCTCCGCCAGGGCGGAGTTCTAAAACTGTGAGAGGCGGGCGGTGTTTGGGTCACGGGGTCACGGCCCTGCTGACCGACAGGCTGCGGCCTCGCCAGCCGCCGGAGGTTGGTCTCATGGGCACGTCTCAGGCTGCTGCGTGTGGACCCATGTGGCAGCGTGGAACCCCCTGCCACTGGTGACCTGAGACACGGCGACCTGTCTCACCAGCGCATCCTGGTGGAGCGCTGTCTGTGTGCCCAGCGACGCGTGGGCCGCCGAGACGGAACACACGTGCCCTGGGACCGAAGGCCTTGCTCTTGTTGGGAGGTGGGCCCGCTGGGGCGGGGACAAAGAGTGTGACGGGTACCAAGGCCCAGGGACTGCTCAGGGCGGGTGGGAGGACGCACGGACAGCTGGGACAGGTCTGACTCAGGAGAAGGGGCTCCGGGCGAGGGGTCCGGCACCTCACAGGCTGGTGCGGTGGGACCGTGGTCAGAGGAGCGTGCAGGACGGAGCAGGGAGCAGGAGCGCAAAGCTGAGCGAGGCAGCAGGGGCACCGGCTTTGGGACGAAGGAGCCACCTGTGAGCAGCGATGACAGGTCACGCGTCTAATAAGGTCACGCCAGCCCTGGCTGGCGTAGCTCAGTGGATTGAGCTCAGGCTGCAAACCAAAGTGTCGCAGGTTCGATTCCCAGTCAGGGCACATGCCTGGGTTGCAGGCCACGGCCCCCAGCAACCGCACATTGATGTTTTTCTCTCTCTTTCTCTTTCTCCCTCCTTTCCCTCTCTAAAAATAAATAAATAAATAATCTTAAAAATTAAAAAAAAAAAGGTCACGCTCCCGGGGGCGGGGGGGGGCAGGGGCGGAGCACCCGTCCACCTGCCTTAATAATAGAGGATGCCCACACAGTCCTTGGTGGCTCACAAAGCACGCCAATACGTTCGTGCTGGACTCCTTTCTGAGCACAGTCTCGGGAAGCAGATGCCCTCCCACCGCGCCCGTGAGAAAACCAACTTCCGGTGAAGTGATGTCACCAAGGACTGATTGCTGAGCAGCAGCTCTGAACCCACACCTGGCGGCAGGTGGGGCTGCTACGGAAATGGGGTTCTCTGCCCCGCCCCGCCCTGCAGCAGCTGGGAGGCGAGTGCCCTAGGTCACCTCCCAGAGTCCCCGGTTTCCTGCAGTGGCCGCTCACTGGGCTGCAACCCCTTCCCCAGCTCCCCCCTGGTGGTCCCGCGTCCTCATGCCTGGGTGGTGGTTCCTGAAGTCGCCTCCCAACACAGGGCTTTGCTCAAATTTCTTTCTCACGGTCTGCGCCTAAGGAAACCCAGGGAAGACGTTTCTCCTGAAGCGCTGTGTCTCCCAGTGGGTGAGAGGTATGGTCACCAGGGATTTTTGACTGTGTGATTTTCATTTTTCAATTCTTTAAACAACGAGGAGAGGGCGCTGTTATGAAGGCAGGTGGTCATTTAATGGCCTGCGGCCTGTTAAATCCTCTGCACATCAAAGCTTCCGCCCGGAGAGGCCCCGGCACCGAATGGACAGTTGCCCTGGAACCTGTAACAGAATTGGTGAGGACGGACAAGAGGAAGATTTTTGCATTCCTCCGGTTGCGTCCATCACAGACAGAAACACGCCAGCGCTTGCTGGTTCGCCCTGATCACAGCTTCAGGCGATTTCAGAAATTCTCAGACTGAACCGAGACCCTCACGCACACCGGTAGCAGGCCTCATTCTCAGAGCCTCAAAGCCTGAGAGCATGAAACCAAGGATTATTAAAAGAAAACACAGGGAAACTGTTCAGTTCGGTGGCAGAGGGTGCAGGGGAGCAGGGCTGAAATGGCTCGTGCCCAAGGACACACTGCACAGCAGTGCCCGAGACCCCCAGGCAACTCGGTCCGCAGAGCTCACGGGGCGGGACGGGGCGGTCCAGGAGTGGTCCAAACCTGGTGGTGGCTCCCCTGGTCCTACAACATCTCCGGCCCTGTCCCCAGAGGGGACACTGGAACACGGAAATGTTAAGTCAGGTGGCACGGCCGGGCTAGTGCCCTAGTAGCCGGCTGGTGAAGAATGCATCAGACCTGGGGCGGGGGGCGGGGGGGGGGGGGAATATTCCCCAGGATCTCAGCTATATGCCTGCTAATGAATAAATGCATCCACGCGGGTGCTGCACAGGCGTGTCTGTTGTGAGTTGATATGACTTTTTACATCATCGGTCCAGAGAAGTCCTATTTTAAGCTGGCGGCGGGAAGCTGCTGCCACCCGGAGTGAGGGGGTCGCAGGGGGTTCCCAGTTTGGTGGCGGGAAGGGCGGGGCATGGGGTGGAGGAACGGTGCTTGCTTGGCCCCACGGCCGAGCCGGCGGGAGAGCCAAGACTCAAACCTCCACTTCTTCCGGAGCCTCGGGGGCAGGCTGGCCCCGAGGGCCAGGACGTCGGGGCTCCGTGACCGTGCCCTGGAACCAGGGTGGTCCCGGGACCCTCAGAGCATCTTTGCTTAGCAGGGGCATCCAACTTTCGGCGTCTCTGAGCCACATTGGAAGAAGAGCTGTCTTGGGCCACACATTAAATACATTGCGACACGTAGTCACAAAAAAATTCTTGTAATGTTTTAGGTACAGGTCCGATTTTGTGTTGAGCCGCATGCACAGCTGTCCCGGGCTGCATGCGGCCCACAGGCCACAGGGTGGACAGCCCGGGTAGGGGACTAGCTCGACAACAGTGGCTTTATTTAGTCTCAGGATGTGCAGGATGGGTGAACAACTGTTAAAGACACGGCCGTCCTCCCCCCCCTCCAGGAGAAAACAGCAGAAGGGCCGCCAGAAACCTGCCGTGGTCCCTGGGGTGGGGGTGGGGGGGCCTGTGGATTGACAGAGGGCAGAGTCGCGAGGATCTTTTTACCATGGGTACTTTGCTCCGCCCACACCACACCTCTCAGTTCTGAGAAGAACTGGAAACTGAGGGACTTGGGACCGAGAAACAGCGAGGGTGTCCTCACGGCCGTCTTCTCAGAGACACGGGGAGCTCAAGCGAATCGTGCCTGCACGCAGCGAGGACGGCAGGGTGCGGCCGGCCCACGTGCCGCCTCCCGGGGTGGCTCCGTCTACGGTGCCGCCGTGGGCAGGGCCGAGGCCGGGCTCCGGGTGTTGCTGAAAGCGGACTCTCTGGGACCTCCGCGCATGCCTCCCCCTCGGTCACCCTGGGGTGGAACCGGTTAAATGACGGTGACCCGAAGCTTTTTCTCACCCCAGCCAATGCCCTCCCTGGTCTTCCCCCGCGTGTCACACAGAACGTGGAGCCTGGAATCAACTTAAACAAAATGGTCTAAAGACATGCAGAGAAAAGCTGCCCGCATTCAGAGAGCGTTCCAACGGAGCTCGAAGGTTTCACTCGAAACCACGACGGTCTCTCAGCCGGGTCCTTCACTAAACTTGCGTTTGTCCCGCGAGGTCGGCCAGTTAGCGCCTGTGATCGGGTTTTACGACTCCGTTGCAGAGACGGACGCCGAGGCGGCGGAGCGCGGTGCCAGCAAGACTCTGGCTTGTTCTTCAGGGTCAATAGCCCCTGGCTGCACGGAAAATGCCATTCACTGCAGTGACAAAACCCACTCTTTGTCTGGCTCTGATTACGTTTCAGCCAGAGAAGTCACCGGAACGGCCCAGAGGCTTGGAATCGACACGTCTGTGCTCCCAGAGCCCGGAGGCTGACACTTATCTGTCCGTGTGGAGCGTGGACCTGTGATTGTCCTGGAAATTGCCAGAGCGGTTCCTCCGTCCCGGCCCTGCTCCCTGGGCGCCCTTTTCTCCAGCGAGAGGGCGCCGTGCCGACTAATCGTAAACATGGACAATGCCCTCCAAGGTCATCTCTGAGGGCTTGTCTTAAAAAGAAATCTCTTTTATCGCTGAGTCAGGATTTTGCTATTTTTCCCAAGAGAAGAGTTTCACAGGCATCGGTCTGATTGGCAAGAAGTGGCCGATGTGAACTGAAAGATTTGGGGGGGGGGGTGCTGAGCCGGGAGAGGAGACGGGGGTCCCAGCCTCACCTCTGCCACCGCGGGGCTGCAAGCTCCTGGGGGGCATTTAACTGCCCCTGGGGCAACTCTCCTCCTTCGCCCACGAGGGAATCAGAAGGGACAATCTTGGGTTCTCACTCTGTTGTCATTCTGCAACAAGCATGTTCTTTTGAAAAAATTAAAATATGAGCCCTGGCTGGCGTAACTCAGTGGATTGAGCACGGGCTACGAATCAAAGCACCACAGGTTCAATTCCCAGTCAGGGCACATGCCTGGGTTGCAGGCCACGGCCCCCAGCAACCGCACATTGATGTTTCTCTCTCTCTCTCTCTCTTTCTCCCTCCCTTCCCTCTCTAAAAATAAATAAATAAAATCTTAAAAAAATAAAAAATAAAAATAAATTAAAACACTTGACAATGGACTCTCATGAAGTGTGGGTATTCTATAATCTAGGGACACTACAGGCTGTTTCAGGCCAGGAGGCCTTTTGTGGGTGTCTGTAAAGACCGCGCAGAGGGCGGGGGGGGGGGGGGGGGGGGCAGGGGAAGCCGGAATCGGGTAGAAGGAGGAATCCATCTCCCCGTCTCGGTCACCGACCCCTCACCAGCGGTCAGGCGCATCACTCACCGTCAGATCCCGGACTAACAGGCAGTCGTCTGGGCTGAAACACAGTTCACCCGGGACACAGAACAGGGTCCTGTGGGGAGGGACACCCAGTGTTCCCAAGGCTCCCAGCCCATCGTGAAAGCAACGCCCCACTTGCACCCCAGGGGTCAGGAGGAGGCACCCCCAGAGCTGCCGAATCCAGGGCAGACGCCTCTGCAGGCGGACCAGACGGGACAGACTGGCGTAGAAGCAGCCACACGGCCGAGGGAAAAGGAAGCGAAATGAGGACCGTTGCCGGGGAGCTGGTGCTTCCGCCGGAGCACACGGGTGGGGGGCGGGCTCTCCGGCCCCCCGGGGGCCGTCTGTCTCCGGGATCCTATCTCCGGGATCCCTTTGTTCCGGGAAGAACAAAACAGTCCACTTCACCTGAGCACAGCACTATCCTGAATTTTCGGGTCAGTCCTATAAACTCGAAGCTATCCGGAAGCGCTATCGGCCCAAGGGGATGGATCATATTTACCAACTCCAGTGGTCCACTTACAAACTATTACTGTGCACCGTCTCACAACCCCGTGTGGTCTGGATGGAAGGCTCCTTCCTCAGTCAGCAACGCGGCTTCAGGTCTCCGAAGAAAGGCCCACGCGTTGCCATGGTTCGCTTTCCGCAGCCAGGTGGGCGGCGGCCCCGTGGACAGACACCATGGGCACCCGCTCCGCCCGGCTGCAGTTCCTGGGCCGGAGGCGGGGCAGCGCTTCCCGCCCCCGAACTCCCCCGGGCGCCCCTCGGTTTGCTGAGGCCTTCTCAGGCAAGCTTTTAAGAAGGCACTTGAACAGTAGTTTAAGTCTTTACGCACACAACATGTAGGAGAATGTATGTGCATCTGCCAGGTTGTTGTTAGGCTGGGATTAAGTCAGCTGTTTGGAGAAGCCTGTTGTCCACCAGAAGTGCCACACCAGCGCTGACTGCGGTGGCAGCAGACATCTGAGGTGTCCCGGGGCGGCGGGGAACAGCGCTGATCGGCGGGGCGCTGTGAGGGCTCAGTGAGAGACGGGGCACCCCCGTTGGCCCTGCCTCGGGGGAGCCGTCGTTCCGAGCGAACTGGGGGTGCCCCGAGAACGGAGGAACAGTTCATTGTCAGACTCCGTGACCCTGAGACCCGTCCCGACGGCAGAGGGAGGAAAGTCCGGGGGGGAGGGGGGATCCACCTCGGAATCCATAGAATACAATAGTTTTCAGTCAATGGTACACTGACACAAGGTGAGGGAGGGGAAGCGAAGGGAAAACAGAAGTTTCTCATGAACAAGTCTATCCGTGAATCAGCTCTACCTGTGAAGCTTTCGTTCGCTCCCAGACTCCAGATTCCAATCCTTGTTAGCGAGCGAGAGAACGGAGGACCTTGCCGGAGGACGCCGGCGACCATGAAACGCCGTGGCGGTGAATGGTGACCAGTGTCCCACAAGGTTCTCACGGTCCCCAGCAGGAAACGAGAGCGTCTCAGCCGTGAGCTGCCCCTCCCGCCCACCCCCAGCACCGGTCCCTCCGGCGGCACGTCTGACGGGCACAGGCGACGGTCACGCTGCATCCCGCTCCCCAGTGGCGGTGGAAATGCGGACTGACTCCCGGGCGCAGGCCGACCCCGGGGCAGGTGGGGCGGAGGGGCAGCCCACTGGGGTGCACCGGTCGTCAGTGTCAACCTTGACAGGAAGGGGGCGACACTAGCTCTAAGTGGCAATGACGGGGGGAGGTGGCACGGGAAGGACGATTCAGTCAAGACCTGGAAAGTGAGTGACACGGAGGAGGCAGAGGGGCCAGCACCCATTTCAGCAAACCTGGGCAGCCAGAGTCGGTGGGGGAGGAGGTGAGGATGCATCGGCCACAAGGACGCAAGGATGTGCCCTCTGAGCAAAGGCTTGGGCGGAAAACCATGGAGTTGCAGCTCTTTGGGGGGAACTCAGCAATTACTGGGGTACACACACTTTTCACCCCCAAATCAGTGTTGCCAACCTTGGGCAGGTACATCACGGCCGGCCAGGCCAGCCCTGTCAGGACCCGAACTAGGTTCCGAATAAAAGGATCATTAGAAACCCTGTCACAACAGCGATTCCCA
Organism: Phyllostomus discolor; assembly: GCF_004126475.2. Lineage (NCBI taxonomy): Eukaryota > Metazoa > Chordata > Mammalia > Chiroptera > Phyllostomidae > Phyllostomus > Phyllostomus discolor. Next base: position 2,527,933 of record NC_040909.2, read on the forward strand.
GTCCCAGCTCTGCCTTGGAATCATCCGGAAAGCCTCACAAACACACCGATCCGCCAGCCTCACCCCCAGGGGCTCTGATTTAATTGGCCTTGGACGGGGTCCAGGCAACCTGGTGCTGCTGCAGAGTTTCCCCAGGTGCCTGCAACATACTCGGGGCTGAGAACTGCTGACCCGACTCAGCTCCTCCACTTTGCAAATAAAAAACAATAATAAGTCCCAGGGCAGAGCAGTGCCCTGCGCAGGACCACACCACCAACAGCTCAGAGCTGGGGCTCCTCGGGGGGTCCAGCCATTGACCTCGGGTCTCCTCCGCCTCCCGGTGGCTGTGCTCTGCACCCGCACCCTTGCTGTGGCCTCGCGGGGCTGGGGGCTGGGGCGGGGAGGGGAGGGGTGGCTCTGGCCCTCTGATGCTGCTGCACTTGGCCATGTGACTCGTTTGGCCAATGGGATGCCAGCAGACAAGAGCGGAGCAGAGGACTTAAATGGGCTTGCCTGGCTGGGTGAGTTCTCCCTCGCGCCTGCCACTCGCCGTGGGAAGCTGGTATCCTGAGTGGGCGGCGGCTGGTCTGGAAAATGGAGAGCTCGCGGAGCAGACCCGCGCCCAGCCAAGCCCGGCCAGCCCGCCACACCCGAGCCGACAGCCCCTGCTGTTCTGAGCCAGGGACGCGGGGGTGCTGGGCACAGACTTTCCAGCCAGCAGAGCAAGAAGGGAGCGAGGGGGTCGGATTGAGCAGATAGCCCAGCGTGAGTTCGACTGAAAGGGGCGGAATGGTCACCCTAGACTTTCAGGACACGGCTCCCTTCTTGAGTCCCCTCCGAAATTGAGGCAAAGAGCAGTAACAAGCCATTCTGAAAGCAGCTAAATGAAACAGCCCAGATATTTAAGTGAAAGTTAAATACATTTTCACATTAACAGCTTTCATATCATCTTCCGTGTTATTGTCAGAGGTAAAAATGTATTTACCAAATACGTATAATCATGATTGTGCTAAAATGTGAATTATTGTAAAATTTTAATGTATTGTTAAAAAAATTGTAATTCTGAATTATATAAGAAAAGTAATTACGATATTGTTTTTATGTCACCCATGATGAAAACTGTATATTTATATACACATAAACACACATAAAAGGAATTAAATTTTTTAATAGCTTTTTTCTTTTTTTGATGCCTCTAATTAGTCATTTCTGCTGGATTTTCCCCACCAAACGCCCTGAAATATTTCTGTATATTCTTTCACGTGGTCAGGAAACTGCTCTGCAACATCACAAAACCCCAAGCAGCCCTGGCTGGTGTGGCTCAGTGGATTGACCGCTGGCCTGAGAACCAAACTGATCGCTGGTTCGATTCCCACTCAGGGCACATGCCTGGGTTGCAGGCCAGGTCCCCAGTAGGGGGCGCACAAGAAGCAACCACACGTGGATGTTTCTCTCCCTCTCTTTCTCCCTCCTTTCCCCTCTCTCTAGAAATAAATAAATAAAATCTGACAAGAAAAGAAACCCCCAACCAGAGACTGGCATTCATCCAGCCCCGTCTCGGCGAGAGGTCACTGACTCCCAAAACCATCTCTCCTTCTTCAGGGAGAAAACAACAGGGAAGCAAAGGCTCTTTATTCAGGGGTCCCCCAGCAGGGGTGTGGGGAGCTCGGAGACGGTGAAATCGAACCTCGAAGTCTATTCTTCCCCTGGCTCCCTCTTCTGGAGGTCACGGGCCGTGTGGGTGGCTGGTGAGACATGATCCTCTTTGCTAAAAAGTCTTTTTGAAGATTTGAAAATGCAAACAAACAAAATGATTCCCAGAGAACAACTTTCCTTCGCTCTGGGACTAAGGAGTCAGTGCCGCCCTCCCGTAACGCCACCGCAGCTGCACACCCAGTGGTAGAGGCAGGTAGGGGTTCAGGCACCACCCCACCTGCTGGCAGCACACAGGTGACCAGCAGGGGACAACGACAGAAGGTGTTCTACGGACGGGTGGCTACTGACCGAAGTCCACGCAGGAAAAGGGGCGGGGCGTGACCTACCGCTTGACACAGGTGGTGCAAAAAAGGAGCAAGGGCGACGAGGCCCAGCCTGTGACTCCGAATTGTTCTTTTGGGCCACGAGCGACCCCGTGTGCTCACCGACAGGCCGGATGAGGCGGATCTGACCGCCTGCTCCAGGTGACGGGTGGGGACTCAGAGCAGAGGGGGCGGTGGCTTCCTAGAAATGTGCTTCATTCAGCACATTTTCTAAATAAAGGGCACCATGAATTGAGGGGGGGAAATAAAGGACGCCCACTGAAATTGGAGATAAATGATGAATATCTTCTAGTGCAAGTATAATCCAAGTATTGTATAAAATATAGTTGTGCTAAAAAATGTATTTGAGTGTTGCAGGTTCAATTCCCAGTCAGGCCACATACCTGGGTTGCAGGCCACGGCCCCCAGCAACCGCACATTGATGTTTCTCTCTCTCTCTCTTTCTCTCTCCCTTCCCTCTCTAAAAATAAATAAATAAAGTCTTTCAAAAAATGTATTTGCTTTTTAGCTGAAATTCTAACTGAGCTGGGTATTGGGCACAGCAGTGGGCAGCCTCATGGCGTGCCATCTCAGAGACGAGGCCACACCACCGCATCGTTACCTCCTGCTTCCCCGTCTCTGGGTGCTCCCCTCGTACAACCCAGTACACGAGTCAAGGGCGAGTGACTCTTATCCCTCTCCCACTGTCAGCCATTCTGGCTGCGTTTCCAAAGCCCTCAAACCCAGGGAGGTCCCTGTTAGGTCACCTCCGAGCGCCCTGGAGGGGTTAGGCGTTGGCCACCTGTGCGACTGGGAAGACCTCACAGACGTTTCTGCTGAAAAAGACCTGAGCTCCCCTTCAACCTGGTCGTGTCCGGAGGACGGAATTCTCAGAAGCAAGGCCTTGCTCCTTTATTATTATTATTCCGTTTTGGGGTGATATGACAGCACCACGCACATAGCAAACTCCACGCGTGCTTGCGGAAGGCGGGGAGAGGCCGCTGCCTGGTCCTGAACCCCGGTCTCCGCTCCGAGGGAATTCTGTGCGGCAGCTACCACACAGTGCCCAACCCCTTGAACCGGGTGAGCCCAGGTCGAGGTGAGCACTGGCCCACCAGCCGGCAGCGGCCGCTTCACTCACGGCGAGTCTGGGAGAAACAACTCTTCTCCTTCCCCTTGGACACTCCCGGCACGACCAGCCAGCCGCCTGTCACAGGGCGGGAAACGGAGGCTGCGAGAGTGACAGTGACCCACGGAGGGCCACCCAAGGGGTAAGCAGCGAGGCCGGGACTCGGACGCAGGAGATCCTGGGCGCTCAACACTCGCTCTTATGTTCTTAATAATACCTTTCGGTGCTTCCAACCATAAATGAATCCCTGCTTCTCCCATCCCCCGATGCTCCAGCGAGCGCCGACAGTTCTTGGATTGGGCCCGAACTCCCACCCCGACCCGAGGATGGGCCAGGAGGGTGCCGTCTCCCCTGCACCGTCTCCCAGGTTTTCAAGGCCACGGCCAGAGCTGGTCACTTGGGACGCACAAGCCAGCGCACACCGAGTGTGAGTCACCGCCCTCGGGCGTCACGGGGACAGAGAGACAGCCCGATGCCGCCGCCCCACCTGCCCACTGTCCCCCGTGGCAGGGCACCACCCGCTGAGCGGCGAGTGCATGTTGCAGATGAAGAGCCAAGGCGCGTGCTTGCCGACACGGGGGAAGACGGGAGTTCAAAGCCAGGACCAGACATTCAATATCATTACGTGAGGCACTGCTGTCGGGTCCTGTCCAGGCTTAACGGCCAAATTAGCAATGAACCCTGACAGCCCCATTGCTCAGCCCCGCTCCGCCAATCGGGGGGGGCAGCGTGCGGCTCGGCAGGCCCGGCCTCTCGCACTTGCCGAAGGAAGAAACAAACGCCCTTGATTGCATTTGGGTTTGAATAATTGGTTCATTAGAATTCTTGGGCTGGGAAAAAGTGGCACTTGGAATTTACAGAACTCACGACATGAAGTGTCGCCGTGGCTGCCCCGAGAACCCTGGAACGGGGTAGATTCCACTCGGCATGCCAAAGGACGCTGTCAAGAGACACCGAATGACGCCCCCCCGCCCCGTGGCCGCTCCACAGAGCAGGCGTGGGGCCGGCCACGGCCACGCCCTTCTCCTCCTCCCGCGCTGCCCAGGGTCGCTGCGTGGCTGGCAGCACCTGGGGGCCCAGGCGGGATGACCCAGGCCTCCGGCGCCCGGCCGGCCAGCCCAGGGCCTGACGTGGCCGATGAGGGAGAAGGGCGCATTCCCGACAGGAAAAGGGGGAGAGCTAAAAAACCCTCACGCTTCCTCGGGTGGGTTCTCTCTCGGGAGCACACTGCTTGCTGCAAACGCCACAGCCCCCTCATCCCTGGAGGGTCCGTGCCAAGGTGCCCACCGGATGCCAAAACTGCCCATTGCTACAGACCCACGACAACGTTCAGCTAGACGCAGGGAGCGAGTAACAGTGACGACTGACGATCAAAGGCAACAACTGCAACAACAATGTACGGTCGTAAACATTGCTCGGCCGGGTTTCGGACGGCGCACCCACATGGGGGGCCGTGGGGGGCTCTCACGGCCATGGCCACCACCCATCTAACAAGCGCCGAGCACAGGGAAGGCCATCGGCCGTGCACACTGGCCGCCCCCGCCCCCCCTGCACCGGCGGCCTGCGCGCCCAGGGCCTCCCCCTCCCCTCGGGCGTGTGCTTCTCTCCTTCCTGGCCTGGAGGCCGGCACGAAACACCACCAAGCAGTGTGGACAGGCCTCCCTTGTTATTAAAACGCAGCACGTAGAGAGCCCCCCTGCAAAGAAAGGGAAAAGAAAAATACCCCCCCACGGAGGCCGGGGACTAGGTGCCGGGAACATGGCCTGGGCATGGGGGACTGCCGGCAGGGGCAGGGGCCCAGGGCCGGGCGCTGGGGCGGAGCCCACAGGGACACACACAGGCGGCGGTGGGCGCGGGAAGGCTGGAAAACGGGCCGGTAAAGCACAGACGTGCCGCCGGGCCACCTGTCCCCTTGGGGCTTGAAGGGGAGGGGGAGGACTCAGGAGAAAGGGGCCCCCAGGTGAAACCCCCTTGGGAACTGATGAGCGCAGGGGGGCGAGGGCAGGGAAGGGAGGGAGGAAGGGAAGACGCCGGGTCGGCAGGGACAGCAGAGCCAGTCACTGGCATCCGTTCCGAGAGGGCCCAGGGCACTGCAGCCGGGAGGCCAGCACAAGGGCGGGGACACGGTGTCGGCTGTCTTCACACGCGGCAGGTCACACTCCCCAGCGTGTCAGAGCCGCCTGTCCTCAGTCACGGCCCCCTCCCTCCATTTCTCGCTGGCCCCTGGCTACCCCCGCTGGGTGCTGGGTCTCTCGACGGCAGTGGACCTCGTCTCTGACCTACCGCCCCTGCTCACGTGCGGGCACTCTGTCCCCGATGAGCCCAGGCCTCGGAGGGGCTGGGAGAGCGGAGCCCGGCTGCGCACGGCCCTGGGGCACGAAGTAGGACAGTGTCCCTTTACCCTGCTGTGCGCACAGTGGGCAGTGACGCCAGAGCCCCAAGGAGAGAGGACCCCACAACCGTCCCCGGGAGATGCGCCCACTGTTGGGGGGCCGGGGAAGCCCTCCTCCTCCTCCTCCTCAGCGACAGAAACCGCACCCGGAGAGCAGACCTGCGACGGGGGGGGGGGGGGGGGGGGGGGGGGGCCCGTCCCTCTCAAGGGGATGTCCCAGATGCAAAGTCACCGTCAGCAAAGGCCCTCAGGACAAAAGACGCCTGAGTCCCGATGAGAGCCCGGCCAAATCCAAGCATCTAGATGTTTACTGATATCCCGCAATTTCCCTCTGAGACCCCGGAGTCTCGGCCAAGGCCGTCCATCCATCCCCAGAACCCCCGGTCGCAGCTGGCCCTGCCGTTGGCGGCCCCGTGGAGGTCACCGGTGCAGGTCACATTCCCCACTTACAGGAACCAGCGACCTGCCAGCCTCCCGTCACCGTGGCGATGACAAGTGGCTATTTTCCAATGCTTTTCATTTTTTGAGAATTGTCATAAAAGGCCACGCCTGCCACCGAAGTGCTTACTTCCTCTTTCCCACCTGGTTCCGTCTCCGTGAGCCTCTGCGCGGGCCCAGCACTCCTCCCCTGGGGCGGGGGGTCCAGTCCGAAGCTGGGACAGGAGGGCGTGCCAGCCCGCACTGCTTCTCCCCCGCTTTCCCCCCCCCCGCCCCCCACGGCCAGAGACCGGAGATCGGGAACACCCACCCATCCTCGGGGCAGTGTCAGCAGTTACCGATTAGCGTGGGAAGGCCGAGAGGTGTCTAATCAACAAAAGACGGTGTTTCCCAGAAGTCACGTTTGCTTTCGAATGAACAGCCCCCAGCCTCGGCCGGGCGAGGCTCCAAGCCTGTGTGCGGCGTGCTCTTAAAATATGCACGCAATTAATACAGATAATATTAGTGTATTTCTTCAAAGCCTGTTCTCAGGAACACCAGCCGTTCACAAAATCAGAACCTTTAAAATAGTCCAATTAGCCCCTTCATCTAAATGACAGCAATGGACGTGGTATTTCCTCAGGAGCGGAAGTTTGGTGAAATCCCTGGTACTTTATCGCCCTGCCGTCGTGAACTCTGGGAGAGGGGCTGGCGTGTAAATGAGCACCGGTGACACTGACACATGTCCGGTGCGTGTGCGTGTGCCTGGGGCCGGTGGCCTGGACGCCAGCCACAACCCCAGCAGGTTGGCTGACACGGCAGGTGCATCTCGGTTTTCTGTGTCCACCCGGAGTCGGTCCTGGGGAGGGGCGCGCTTGTCCCCCCGGTGCCCCGGCGCCCTGCCCGTCCCTTTGTTGCCGTCCCCCATTTCCCTGGCCGTGCCCCCCTCCAGCAGCAGGACTGGTCTTCGCTCACGTGCCGCGCCGCACGGGGGTGGGGACCTGCCCTCCCGAGGGAACTCGGCTTTGGTGGGAATGCACACGCCGCGCTTCCTGCTGACGCACCTCGGGTGCGCTGCGAGAACCCGAGGGCGCTGCCTCCCCGCCGGACCGAGGCAGGGCATTCCTCGCAGGGCCGATGCGGGAGGGGGTGGGGGGGGGGGTAAAGGACACACGTGTGGGGGAGTGTCTTCGCCAGAAGCCGGCTCCGGCGCACTCTGACCTCACCTTCCAGCCTCCAGACGGTGGGAAATGAGCGCCAGCTGCATGAAGCCCACCCCCCGCCCCTGCCCCGTCTGGGGTGTTTCTGTTACGGCAGCCGAACGGAGACAATCGCCGTGCACATCGTTGGTGAAGCCAGAGCCGGAGATCCGAGAGATGTGCCTGCGAGCCAGGGAAGGCCGCCGGCCGCGGGGGAAGCAGCGGAGGCGGGAGGAGGGCGGAACAGGTCGTCCCCGCGGCCCCGTCACGGGTCCTGCCGACGCCTTCCCCTCGGACGTCCAGCCCCCAGCACTGCGACACCAACCTCTTCACATTCCCACCCGCAGGCCCTCCCCCCTGCCCCGGGCTCTCTGGTCTGTGCTGGGGCCACGCTGGGGCGTCCAGGGGACAGGCCTGGCTGGGAGGGCCCTGGGACCTTCCCCCCTGGGGACAGCTTCCCCCGGTCGCCACTTCCCCGGGCACCTGACTCCGGTCGTGGAGGTGTCTCATCCCCGAGTCTCGGGTGTGGGAACCGAGGCCCCGAGCTGCCCCCAGCTGCCCTCTGCCGCCGGGAGCGGCGAAGCGAAGAGCCGAACCCAGGTCTGGCCCTCAGCCAAGACACCGCTTTCAGAGGACCCCGCGCCTCCTGCTGTGTTTCGTGTCATTTTCACGCAGTGTTGAGGGTGGGGCGGCGATAAAATGGGGGGGGGGGGCGGTGAGATGGTGAAGAGGCACGGAGATCCCTCCTCTGCCCCCGGCCCCGCCTTTCACCTCCTCCCCCCCGTCGCATCCGCACTGAAAGGCGATACCCGCCGTTTACAGGGGAGCGTGGACGGCCATCCGTGAGCCACCTTACAGAGCTCCAAGCGGCGACCACGTAAGCACACGCAGTTGTGCACCGCAGGGCCTGGGGGCGCAGGTCGTAACAGAGCGATGTACATAGCCCAGCAGCCCCAGGGCCCCTCGGTGGCGGAGCGGAGAGGTGGGTGGAGGGGTGTTCGTACCGCACACGGCCACACAGCAACGAGCGTGAACAAGCCACCAGCACGCGTGGCACTACGGACGTGCTGCACAAACACAGACGACCTGAGCCTTCCCCTGAGCGTGCCGGGCGTGAGTCCATTCCCACGAAGGTCAAGAGCAGGAGACACCGGGCGCTGGCTCTGGGGGCGAGCACGCGCGGGGGGAGCGTTCCCGGACCCTGCTGGTAGCCTGTGTTCTCCCCGTCTGGGCGGCGGTGACGTGAGCAGGTTCGCCTCTGAATATCAACTTGAACCTTTTCAATATTCGTGTTACTTTTCTACACGTGTGGTTTTGCTCACGACAGTTAGATCCCGCCCAGAATACACGTAGGCACACTCACATACAGGTCGAAGGGATTATAAACATCACAGTGAATTAGCGAGCTAAAAAGTAAAATACGTATTAAATTAGAAGGATCCACCATGTAAACGAACCAATGAACAGCCCTATCCAAGATTCCTTTAAACCATCCTTCTTCTGTCCGTGTGCTGTGACTCACCCTTTTTAGAATCCAGCCCCTAGTTGCTCATTATTTCGGGTGGAATAAAATCATTAAAATAGCTGGCAGCTCTCACAGACTGAAGAAAAACGGTCAACTTTCTCAGATGGAGGGAAGAAAAGTGAAAAGACCCAAAGACTGTTTGTCACTGGTGCTTTGAACACACGGGCCTTGGGCATTCAAAGGAAAAGCAGCGCTTGGCCCCGACTGGCATCTGTGCTGGGTCACACACTGATCTTTGGCAGCTTTGAACTAAACACCATTATTTTCGATGTGCCGCTAAAACGTTAAACAAGGGAGACTGAATGTTTCATCTAGAAGGCCTAGGTTTAACACATCACACCCTATAAACCTAAAGTTTAAACCGTTTAAACTTTAAAACATCAAAGCAGGCGAGGCCCCCAAAGCACCCACTTGGAATGGTAAATAAACGGTCCTCGGAAGGTCCATGAGCCCGTCTCGCTGCCACCACTGTACAGCTGCAGCCTTGGCCTCTACCCAGCAGGCAGTGCGTCCTCCGGGAAATTCGGGGAACGGGTAAGGCCCCACGGAGCTCTCGCCTTCCGTGGGTAAAGCCAGTGTGGACGCGGCGAACCCCCCCCCCCCCGCAGAGAGTGCGCTGCCCCAGCTATGAGCGACCCTTACACGGAACCCACGGGAGAATCCTGTTGGCTAGCCACCCTGAACCAGGCATCGCCCATGACCTCGGGGTCATAAGGACTACTCATTTACAACGCCAACTCAGTGACGCCAATTTTGAAAGCGCCTCTTCCTTCTCTCCAGGCGTCACGTTATCGATGAGCGGTGATCGGCGAGGGATCGTTTTCCAGCTAGGACACGTAACCGCGGGAGACCTCTGGAACCCTAGCCCTGTCCGGAAGCCCCTTCGGGGTTGGAGAACCTTCTGTCCGCTGTATTTCAGAGAGAGACAGGACACGGACCAGATTTCCAGAGGAACGCCGGGTTTCTCTCGTGTTCCCGACGGTGTGGGGAGGAAATCCGAGGGACACGTGGAGAGGCCCAGAATGGCGGGCAGGAAAAGTCACTGGTGCTTCCAGAAGACGGGAGGATTCCAGACACGCTGTCACTCACGAACGGGTGGCCGGCACGCACGGGGTTTGGTCAGGGACCGGTCTGTCCCTGTAACAAGGGGGCAGCGTTCCAGGAACCCGGTTCTGTTGGGACGTGGAGTCCTCTAGGGGAGACACTTTGAGGCCGGACTGGCCAGGAGGCCAGCCTGGACCGCGAGGAAACCGAACATCTTAGAGCAGCGCTCGGGCCGCTGGCTGGTCCCTGTTCGAACACACGGGCCAGACAGCAGCTCCGTCATGCCAGTCTCTCTCTCTCGTGAGAAGGAAGGTGTGTGTGGGGGGGGGGGGGGCCGTGGGCTCCCCAGGGCATGGAGAGAGAGACACATTAGCTAACGAAGCAAGAGCGCACTGCTCAAGAACGTCACCTGACGTGACTTCCCGTGCCTTTCAGCCCAAAATATTTCTGGTGTTAATATCAGGATGACCTGAAAAACTCTCAGAGAATAGAAAGTTCAGCCCGGAAAATGTCTGTGTGGCAAACACCCAGATCAGCACCCTGGGTCAGCCCCGTGGCAGGTCGCCAGGTGATTTTGTAAAAGCCAGAAATAGAACCTGTTCCTGACACCAGGCTGGTTCTGGCCTCCAGTGTCAGCAGGTACTGGATCAATGACACGCCTGGTTTTCAAGTTCGTGAGAGGCTCTCTTCATGTAATGGCGTGCGGGCAGGTAGGGTCACACCACGACCCCTGATCAGAGGGGTCACACGTAAAAAGGTATGTGTGTGTATAGCCGTATACAATACATGTATGTACATATGTGGGTATAAATAAAAGTATACAAGGTCTGTCCAGAAGGTGTCCAGCCATGGACTGTGAAAAATAGAGACATTTATTAAAGAAGAGACAGGATACAAGAAACACTGTGCAGAGGACAATGACACCTCAGTCCCCTACGAAGTGGGCACCTTGGGGCCTCACGCAGCTCTCCCAGTCGCCATCGGCTGCCCCGTTGTATTTTCTTGACTCTCATTAACGGTCTGAAACCTCTTCCTTTTCAAAGGTGATTTTAGTTTTGCAAAAAGCCAGAAGTAGTCACAGGGCACCAAATCTGGGCTCTAGGGGGCTGAGTCACCTGGGTGATCTGATGTTTCACCACAAAATGCAACGCACGGGCGGGCGCACTGTCGTGATGAAGCTGCCAATCACCAGCTGCCCACAGCTGCGGCCTTCTGAATCACCCGAATACTTTCCACAGAGGAACGGTCAAGCTTAACACAACAATTTGATCCAGATTCGTTGTTCTACTCGTTTCGTCATGATCCCTCTTCAGAGCCCCTGGATCCAGCCGTTCCTGCAGCCAGTGTGCCCCTGGATCACCAGGCTCTATGAGCCCCCACTTTACCTCGTTGTGTTTGAGCTGGTTTGCATTATGGTTGTGCCATTGACTGAAGTTCTGGGAGGTTCAGATTGGACCTCTGGGTTCTAGAAGGAGATTTAACCACAGGATATAGTTTTATTAAGCTGAAGCCTACTTTTTTTTTAAGAGGGGATCAGTGAAGCAGTTATCCTGATGATTCAAGGGAAAATAGCCTTAATTACTCATTGATCAGCCGGCAACTTTTTTGCATTTGAACAATTTAAATAGCAGAACGATCGAACTCTGACTAATAGTAATCTTCAGTGAACAAACTGGGAAAAGGCACCGAGATGGAGCAGAAAGAGCCCTCCGCAACCAGCAGGGAGCTGCGCTCCGCCGGCAGGTCGGAATGCGACGGCCACACAGTGCACATGCTCACTCAACGGCGTCTACCGCCCCCACTGGCCAGCACAGTGAAGTCGTCATTGTTCACACATGTGCATTCCAGTCCACTCTCCTTGGCTGCCTGGTGACATAGATGTCACACAAACCGTTCTCGTGATATTAACAATGGCTGGACTTCTTCCCGGCGGGCCTCATGTGTGTGTGGAGAGATGTTACCGTTTGCACTGTGTCTGTGTGTCCGTGCGTGTGTGTGGAGAGAGATATCAGAACATGTGTGTAGATGTGTGGTATATGTAGAGGTATGTGGGGAGATGTCTCCATGTGTACTGCGTCAGCGTGTCCGCGTGTGTATGCACAATCCCATCACACACGGAAACGTCCTTCCCAATCCACCCCCGGTTCTCTGCGCTCCCATCAACCGCAACCGTAGCAAACCCGTCCCACAGAAAGCAGAGTGGGGCCAAGGCCGAGACAGGCAGGAGAGGCCAGCCTTGGCTCTCTCTCTCTCTCACACACCCACGGGCCTCGTCTCAGAGGAGACAGTGTCACTACAGCACAGCCCTGTTAGGGGCGGAAGGTCCCCAGCTGAATCCAGGCAGTTCCCGCTCCTCCGGGTCAATCACAGACGTCCCCAAGCCCCCCTGGCACGGCTTCCACGACTCTGAAAGGCCACACAGCCCCCGAGTCAGATGAATCCTGGGCAGCAAGAGAGGGGGGGTAGGAAGGGACCCGGGTCTGACCGCATCATTAAATCCTCGTCACGAAAGGAGACGGCAGAACGCGCTGACACAGAGAGGTCTGCAGGAAATCAGCTGAAGGGTTGTAACGTGCAGTGGCCACCAAGGCGTGACAGCCTGGGGAGGAGACCGAGGGGAGGCCCGGGCGCCCGGAGGGCGGGCAGCTGCATCTGCGCCCTCGCCCCTAGACCGCCCCCCATCCCGACCCGCCGGCGGAGCGCAGCTCCCTGCTGGTTGTGGAGGGCTCTTTCTGCTCCATCTCGGTGCCTTTGCCCTTTCGTTCACCGAAGATTACTATTAGTCAGAGTTCGATCGTTCTGCTATTTAAATTGTTCAAATGCAAAAAAGTTGCTGGCTGATCAATGAGTAATTAAGGCTATTTTCCCTTGCATTATCAGGATAACTGCCTCACTGATCCCCTCTTTAAAAAAATGTAGGCTTCAGCTTAATAAAACTATATCCTATGGTTAAATCTCCTTCTAGAACCCAGAGGTCCAATCTGAACCTCCCAGAACTTCAGTCAATGGCACAACCATAATGCAAACCAGCTCAAACACAACAAGGTGAAGTGGGGGCTCATAGGAGCCTGGTGATCCAGGGGCACACTGGCTGCAGGAACGGCTGGATCCAGGGGCTCTGAAGGGGCATCAGGACACCCTCATTCCCACATTAGGGCTCTGCCCTCCCAGCACTCTCAGCGGGGTTCTCCCCACAGCATGGCGTCCTGTTTCCACGCTCTCTGCTCGGCCGCCTGGTAGAGAAAAGGCACCTCCTTCCAGAACCTGCAGCGGCGTGTGCTGGAAGGACCCCCCCTCATCGTGCCCTGGTTAGGGCCCTGCACCCAGCCCTGCCAGAGCACAGGAGCCCTATCAGTGGCCCAGCCCGGGCGTCCTTGTGCCCTGGAGCCCCAGGAGGACTCGGCACCACCCCCGCTATGTCGACACGAAAACCAGAGGGGAGAATGGATGCCGGTCGGGGGGCAGGAGACAGAATGCCCACGTGTAGCAGAGGGAGGGGCCCGAAGAGGGCGTTTTCAGAAGGCGTTGGTATTCTCGATGTGACCATTACTACAAACTTTAGTGCCAGACAGGTGACGTCATCTTCTGAAAGACTGTGCACTTTCTGTGCCAGCTGGAAAAGTATGGAAGGTCCTTGTCTTTCCAACAGGCAGCCAAGGAACTAAAGAATCACACACACAAAAATGAATATTGCTTCGTAAGAACCATTTACCTTCTTAATTAAAAAATTCTTCCCACTCCATCATTTATACCTTCAGCCCCTTTTTAAAAGCAAACTGGCTAATATGGTCTCAGTGTCGCATTGAAATGGCATCTGTAGTTCTTTATGGCTATTTACAGAGATCTTGAACTTCTTGTAAAATCTGCTACCATAGTAATCTCAGCAAATAATTAGCTCCTCGGGGAAAACCCAGCTCTTCGCGGCTTCTTGTTGAAACAGAAAACAGCCTTTAGCTCTTCTTCCTAAACTGCGATCCATCCGCTGCCCAGACCTTCCTTCTGCCCACGCTGCATCTGCAAGAACTAGTTTTTTTTTTTTCTTAGAAATGCTTCTGGATGTTATGTGCGCCTCTTTGGAATATTGAAGGTGGAAAAATTCCCTTTTAAGTAGACTGTTAGCATGTTTAGAAAAATTAATATACCGCAGAATTCAGAGTCTTGCAACTTATTTTTTAAATGGAAAGGAAACTCAGTTCTTCGCCCCCCCCCGCCCCCCGTCTCACAGCCCCCTGGGGCCGGAAGCTGGCAGCGCTGCTGTGCAGGGAACGCCCTTTCGGCTTCCGCAGGGCGGGCGGCCGTCTCCAGCTGAGAGCACTGCGGGTGCCTCTACACACTTCCTGGCCATGGGAAGCGCAAACTCTGAGTTCTAATGCACAAAGTGGTGTTGTTTATGTATATTGTGTCTTATTTTAAGGGGGTTTTAAAGAAGCCTAAAAGAGGCCAAAATTAGAGCAAAACAAAGAGGAAACCGGAGGGAAGCCGGAAGGAAGGTCGTGCTCAGCGTGAGCCGCGAAGCTCGCTCGCCAAGTGCAGGCGTGCGCCTGGGTCTCCAGTTCCAGGGCTCCTCAAGGGCACAGTTGTGGGCTGCCCTGCCACCAGGTGACACCGTGATCGGCCCAGGAATATTCGAAGCTGTTGATGAAGTGCAGGTCTAGACCACAGAACCGGGCAAACTGAGTACATATTACAGTTTATATATACTATACTGTCACACATATATATCGGGAAATACACAGAGACAGGTAAAGAGTAGAAACATGCATGTGATGATGTTTCCCTCTTCGCTTGATTGACCATCTGTAGATGAAATAATTACAAGGGTCTCCTACACATCATTTTCCTGAGCCTCAGTGGCTACGGCTAGAAATGGAACAAGGTACAGTGATGTTGGAAATAGCCCAAGGAATCGAAGTCCGGAGATCTACATAATGTCTATACTTTTGCCATCAGAAGCATCTGAAGCCGTGGGGGACAGTCTTGTAGACACTGTACGAGGGACACCTTTTTGCGTGGGAAACACAGAGTCGGCAGACCCTCCCACAGCTCCACAGGGTCTTACTGCAGCGTGGCGGACAGCACTCTCAGCCCAGAGGGGCTCAACATTTGAAAATCAACCAATATTGATAGACTGAAAAAAACACAGGATTCTATCGATAGATGCATAAAAAGAATTTGTCAAAATCCAATACTCATTCATGATTTAGAAGCAAAAACAAAAGAAACCCTCTCAGGGAGCCAGGAACAGAGGGACTCTTGTTCAGCTGGCTGAAGAGGATCCACAGAAAACCTACCTCGACCTCCCGACGGGGTCCCTGGAGGTGGGGAACTCACGGCTCTCCCACGCAGACCAGGGGCGAGGCGAGGCGCCCCCTCTCGCCAGCCCAGCACTGCCCAGCAGGTCCTGGCTGACGCAGTGAGGCGAGTCAGGAGGAGACGAGAGAAGGGACTAGAAATGGGGCGGGAAGAGCTAGACCCGTCTTCGCTCACAGGTAGCGTGACTACATACGCAGGGCGTCTGAAAGAGTCCACAGGGAACTCCTGGAAATAAAAAGCCGTGATAACGCCACCTCTCACATGCCACCTCTCACCGTGCTGTCCCCCGGCCTCGGGGCCACAGGTAGGTAGCTCTCCTGCCTGCGTGCAAACACACCTCTCGTGTCTACCTGCAAGAAAGGTCCCAGCGTAGACGGCTGTCTCAGTGCCTTCAGGACCATGGTCAGCACCAACAGAAACAGAACTAGGTGAGAACAAAGCCACCTGTCTGCCTGCCCTTCAGAGCCACCGATGCGAAGCTCCTCACCTGTGATTCAAGGTCCCCACTTCACCGACTCCCGTCAACGGAGGCCAGAAGGATCTCGCAGTGGCTCCGCTACAAACCCCCCTCCAGCACGTGCTGGCCTGATCGTTGCGGGGGCTGCACCGGTTTGGAGCCCGGGGGCACCCGGAGCCCACCAGCCAGCGGAGGGAGGATCCGGACGCCACGGCACAGAACACGGCAGGTGCACGCAGCGGTGCTAACAGAAGGCTGGGAACCAGGAAATAACGTGAAGGACAGGGAAAGATCATGAAATACAGGGATGAAAAAATGTCCACCTGTCTTTCAAGGGGGCTGCTTTTTTCAGCAGGCCCGTGGAGCATGCCTGCCAGCATCCCTCTCGAAACCCCGCCCCCCCCCACATGCATACAGGTTCAAAACTAACCTGCTCATCCTTCTGTGAAGAGCCTGAAATACAGGGTTTGGCACAAATAATACCCCTTTCTATTACAAAAGCCTTGACTGCAAAATCCTAAGCATGTAATCCTGTAACAGAACTGTATCACACTCAAGCACCGCCTACGACATGTTGGGTGACCTGTTCACATTAGAACTATACATGATCACGCCCACGTTATCACCCTACCAACCGCACTCCAGCAAACCTAATACTCCTGCCGGCCCTCCACATCTTACAAGAGTCCCAGTCGGCAACAGTCGGAACGGCAGGAGGCTGAAACCGAGCACAGGTTGGAATCCTGGGCATGTGGTGTCGGCCAGACACGTGATGAGGTCGTTTCTCAGGGAGTGGGGGGCCGGGCAGGGCTTGGGAAAGAGGCACTGGCGGCTCTGAATTAAGGGTTTGGGGGGTCCCCGTGATCTTCCTCAATCCACGGACTCTCCAGCCCCCTCTCCCAAATCGGATCGCTACCTCTCACCGCTCCTAGGGGCCGCCACAGCTTGGGGTCCAGTAGACCAGGGCTGGACCCCCCAACTCGTTGCCCATTGCCCAGGCAAGGGGCTTCGCCCTTCTCAGACACAGGACTGACCACAGCAGAATGGGGACTCTGAGACAGGGACAGCTGTCCCTCCAGGCTGCCGTGGGCATGAAACCAGATTGTGTCACCAAGCCCCTGGCCACCTGCCTGGCCGCCACACAGCCGTGACCACGTCAGGCAGTGAGAGCAGGTCGGAGAGCTGGGGCTGCAGGACAGCGGGTCTCCAGGGCAGACAGACCTTCCTGGAGGCCGAAAGCCCAGTCCTCACCCGTCCGGCTCCTTCTCACGGCAGGAGACTGAACCATCGGCGCCCCAACCTCGGCCGCTGAAAATGAGGCCGGGCGACAGGAGGTCAGTTACGTCTAGGGAATTGCCCCCTGCTGTGAGACGCTGGGGCCACTCCGGGGCCCCAAAGGAGGAACTAGTGCCCCACACTGGGGACGTCCCAACTGATTTCCCTTTGAATGTCACAGTCTTACGCCGAACCCCTCCCTGCGCCCTCTGCCCTCCACCCCGATCTTCCTAATGAGCAGGCACAGGAGACGGTGCTAACCCAGAAGAAGGGGTTTGTTTAGTGCTGTGGGACGATCGAAATCTTTTAGGGCCAGGAGGGCCTGCATGAAAGCCCGCCTCTGCCCTGGTGCACATGGAGCCCGGACCAAGCACCTTTGGCTGCGTGAGGACTCCTTCTCTGGCCTGAGGAAGGGGGCCAATCAGGACCCCGCCCTGACGGGCAGGCTCGGGGGAGCGTGAGTTACCACTCCGGCATCCGAGGGCCCTCGGGGGGGCAGAGCCGCTGCAGCTCTGCGACGTCACCGGGACGCCCGTAAACACTCGAGAGAACTCAGCCTTAATCCTCCTACAGATGCTCAGTACCTCTGTGATCTGAAACCAGGGCGGTGTTTCAGGTGCATCGTACCACCCCCCACCCCGCCTCAACGCAGTGCGATTTAAAATAGAAAAGTAAGCCAATGTTGAGTTATAGAAATGAGTTTTAAAAAGTTGCAAGATAAGACAACTGAACGTGGGAAGCGTCACCCCAGCCCAAACCGTCAAGGAGCACGGCCACACCAGGACATGCACGTTGAACCACTCCGAGGGGCACAGGGTAATGACGAGACAGAGCCGGTTCCCTTCGGAAAGACGCCCCCCCCCCCACACACACACACCGAATACGCAAGGACTGCATCAAATCCGTTCCCACGCAGGGCGTCGACACGCACAGGGAGACCCCCTGCGAATGACGCGGCAGCGCCTAGCAGCCAGGCAGGGAACGGCAGGGACGGGCCCCTCTCCGCTCTCCCGTCGTTATGAGTCCAACGGGCTTGTCCACAACCTCTCTGACCCCGACTCTGGCTCGCCGAGAGCAAGTGTTGACGGGGAAAGCCCTGCAGAGCTTTCCATTTCGTCTTAAGTGCCCTCCGCACATCCGACACCAATAAAACACGACATCCCCAGGGCCTGAAGATGATTGACAGCCTTTACATTGTCCCCGCAGGCCGCCGCGGCCAGCGGCAGAGCAATCCCGTGAGTCGGAGGGGCCGGTCGGCGGAAACAGGGGTGGGCACGAGGCCCGGTCCCAGGAACGCCAGGCCACATCCGTGCCTTCTCAGCACTGAACACTTTTTAAAAAAATAAATATGTAGCCCCGGCTGGCGTAGCTCAGTGGATTGAGCGTGGGCTGCAAACTACGTGTCCCAGGTTCGATTCCCAGTCAGGGCACATGCCTGGGTTGCAGGCCACGGCCCCCAGCAACCGCACATTGATGTTTCTCTCTCTCTTCTCTCTATCTCCCTCCCTTCCCCTTTCTAAAAATAAAATGAATAAAATCTTTTTTAAAAAATGGCTGTTCCAGCCTCAGGCAGAGGACTAGATATATTTTTAAAATAAATAAATAAATAAAAAATAAATAAATATGTGAGTGTGACTGACCAGAGAGGCGTGTGTTTCATGAAGGTGCCTGTAAATACTCAGCCAACATCTCCTGAGACCGCCCGCCATGCCCAGGCACCTGCTACGGGCCGTGGTCGCAGAAGTGCACCAGGCAGGACAGGAGATCCCCGCACTGGCGATTTCTAAAAGAGAGCCAATGGAGAGCAAGTGACCGGCGCGATGGCTCGGCAGGAAAACGCTGCAAAGCTGTGAGAGAGGGGCCAGGCGGTGACGAGCTGGAGGAGCTTCCGCAGCCGGCCAAGGTCGGGAAAAGCGTCTCCCGGCTGAGACTTAGTGACGAGAATGAGGCTGCTGCGGCGAGAACCGGACGTGGAGATGTTCAGACAGGAGACGCAGCGTTTCTCTAAGCCTTTCAGCCACTCTGAGCTTCAGCCGAGCGTGTCAGAAGCGCGGACAGAGGGCCGCTGTGTCGGGGGCCCACGCAGTGTATGTGTGGGGGGGGGGCAGCGAGATGGCCTCAGAGGGCAGCTAAGCCAGAGAGGAAATTCAGACTCGATGCCAAGAATAACGGGGAGTCGCTGGAAAGGATTTTTACGCTCTCGGATGGCTGTGCAGAGCAGGGACCCAAAGGGACAGAAGGAGCAGGAGTGTCAGTGAAGAGCTATCAGAACCGCGGCAGGAGGTGACATGGGGCGGGCTCGGATAGCGAGAACGATGGGGAACCGGAATGTGAGCTTGAAGGCAGACCTTCGGCGACTCTCTCCGGGACTGGGTACCGTCAGGGGAGACGGAGCGGGCTGGTGTTTTGGCTTCAGCCGTTAACGCAGACAGACAGGACTGCAGGAGCGGATTAGGGCGGGACATGTCTTGTGTCCATCGCTGTCCCCTTCTGCCTCAGACGTCAGCTAACGTGCAGCCTGTATCCGCGGCGAGATGGAGACCTTGGCCGAATAGAGTGGGCGCCCGCCGTGCGCTCCAACGCTTGCCCCCAGCCCAGCACCACTTTGCAGCCCTACGCGGGAAGCGATTTGTCAGATGACCCGTGCGCTTCCCTCCACTCGGAAAGTACATAGATCTGTTTGCCCTTTGGCCCCATTTGCCCTCCACATGGGAACGGTATCTAATGGGCTGCCGTGACTACAACTGAGCAGTCTAGATCCGCCCTTAAAGTCAAAGCCCCGAGAGAATCTTACCTGTCCCCCGGGATCGGAAAGAGCACAGGGACCCACTAGGAGTTCCGCTGCCGTGTTCCTGTCACTGCGAAGCCTGTCACGTGGACGGCAACCGGCGCCTGATGACGTAACAGAAGGCTGAGGTTCAGCCCGTCGGTGCCAGAAGTTCCCGGGCCAAACGTCACTGGAGCAAGGACCTCCAGGGAGGTGTCACAATGCTCCCTGTCACACAGACAAAACCTGGTTGGCTCTTACTTTTTAACAACGATAGTAACACTTAACGCTAATAATAACAGCAATAGAGATAACAGCAGCTCACACCTGCTTGAAGTCATCCTACAGACCCGAATCGCTGAGCTCGGTGCTTTACACGCGTGACCTGATTCGACCCTCCAAAACACCCGACCCACGGGTGAGAAAGCGGAGGCTTGACACGTTTAAATGACTTCATCACACGTGACGCAAGTGACGGAGCCGAGGTTGGAATTCAGACACGATCTGTATGTTTTGCTCATTCATTCATTCATTCATTCGTCATCTGTTCATCCATTCTCATACGTGTGCACGCCCCAGATGGGCATTCCTCCTAAAGGTGTCTCGCTGTGGCAGAGCAGGAGCCACAAAGTCTCTGTCACTGTTGTCATTGAGAGGCGGAGCCCACTTCCTCTCCCCTTGAACCTGGGCCTCCCCGTGGCTCGCTCTGCCCCGGGGAACGGTGGTGGAAGTGATCCAGTCACTTCCAAGACCGCGGCTAAGGAGCTCTACAGAGTCTGCTCTCACGCTCTTGGGGCATTCGTGGAACTGTTCTGCCACGAAGGGAGCAGCCCAAGCCACGCGAGAGACCACGTCATGGGGAGGAGCCAGTCAGCAGCCCCAGCTGCCATCGCCCAGCGCGGCCCCTGAGGGTGAGCGGTCCTGGCGACCCGGCCGGGCGAACATCACGCTCACTGCAGCCCCCGCGAGGCCGCGTGCAGCGGAAGGACCGCCCAGCAGAGCGCCGTTGGTCCACGGGATGGTAGGAGGCAATGACTGACCGCTGCTGCCTTAAACCAAGAGATCATCTGCAGAACCACAACGTCCTTCTTGAAAGCGTTAGGCAACAAAAATGTGGGGAAACGTGACTCCGTAAGAACAAAGATGAAGAGACTGTTTTCCCCGCGGGACGAGGCGTGCTTTCTCGTACACACAGCCCAGCAAAGTGGGGAAGTCAGCATAGACCACGGCCCCTCGCTGCTCGGATGCAGTCCCCTGCTCCCCCACGTCCCGTCCGCCCACCCACGTGCGTGTCCCTCAGCCGGTGTTTCCCGTCGTGTGCGAGACTCTGCCGACCCCTGGGGATTGTCCAGGAAACGAGGGTGAGGCTTCCGCCTTCAAGAACTCTCAGGTTCAAGGGCCGGCTCGTCAAACACTTTCTGGCTGATGCTCCGTCCCTCCCCGGGGAGTAACATAGAAGCCAGAAACATTAAGTAATTAGGAGGGGAAAAAGGGAGAAGCCTAGTGTCACATTTTTTATTTTAAAATTTCGCTCGTCTAACTCATTGTAAATAATGGGGTATACAGATACTTTTCCTTGAATATTTCATTCCCACCCATTAAATGTCCACCCTCCCCAACACAGACATGAAAAACAGTTTCTATTAAATCTCCTTTTGCTTTTCTGCTTAGTTCTCCTTAAGAGCACCCATTTATTAATGCCGCTGCACATCAGTTTCCCTCGATGCAAACCTGAGATGATCCCAGCCCGCCCACCCCAGGGGGCATCGGGACATGCAGGGTGAAAATTCCTGACCCTTGGCGTTGGGGTCAGCAGTCACTGACATGACCGTGGAATTCAGGCAGCAGAAGTGTCCCTGACCGCCCCCTTCCCCTCCAGCCGGAACCCCTCCTCCCTCCTCGGACCACACACGGGCGCCGGGCTCGCCTCCTGCGTCTGTCTCCTGGCCACGAGGCGCTGGCCCGCCAGGGTGCCAGGAGGTGAGATCGAGGCTGGAGGAAGGGAGGAGAAGTGGGGAGCGGCATGTGTTTTGCCGCCCGGTGCACAACGGCCAGCACATCGCACCTGCAGCAGGTGCGTGGAAGTCCTCCATGCTGGCAGCTGTGCCCTGGACCACGGAGGAAACGCG
Source organism: Phyllostomus discolor (assembly GCF_004126475.2). NCBI lineage: Eukaryota > Metazoa > Chordata > Mammalia > Chiroptera > Phyllostomidae > Phyllostomus > Phyllostomus discolor. The sequence continues at coordinate 2,549,577 of NC_040909.2, forward strand.
GCCCGTGGGCCAGCCGCCCCGGACAGGGCAGGGGGGCGGAGGGGCAGCACCGTGCTGGAGGCCGACTCCAAAGAAAATTCAATTCAGTCATGGAAACTGCCACAATTCATTTTCTAGACGTGAGGAGAGATAAAACCAGCTTAAGCAATAACGAGCCACCTAATCTCTTAACCTTCGGATATGATGCAGAAGCATTGCCTAAAAGGTACTCACTCGATCATCACCTGCCAAGCAGGCACGAGCCCCACCCCCCCACCCCCGGACCCTGAGGCCCCTCCAGGTCTCGAGCCGCCCCTCCCCCGCGCAGGGCCCTACGTGTCAGGAATGTGGCCCCTGAACTCTGAGGCTGCAGTGAGCGCCCCGTGCGCCCCACCAGAGCGCATCCGGGGCAAGCAGGGTCTCCCCGCAAACCGCTCCCCCCCTCCAAATGCCGCGTCTGCAACGCACAGTAATTGGCGTCCGTCGTCAGCTGAGCCCTGTCTGGTCCTCAACTCGGGTCCCAGCACAGAGCGGGGCTTGTGGTCCCTCACCTGCGCGCCCTGGCTGCGACAGGCCCCCGGTGGACCGGGGAGAGCCCGTCCGCCCGCCTCTGCCAGGGAGGGGCGGCCCAAGCCCCCCCCCACACACACACACCCCGTGCAGAGGAGCTGCAGGCGCTGACTTTGATCAGAGCCCAAGAGGACTGACGGTTCCCTCTGACACCCAGAAAACCCCCCTCCCCGGAGGGGCTCCTGCCGGACCCGCAGACCCTCTACAGACAGACTCGGGGGTCGACGCGTCTGTCAGGGCAAAGGAAGAGCCTGGAGCAGGGCTTCCGAGTCCCCTGTCTGTGACGAGGAACATCCTTCCGACCCTCTGCTGTGGCCTTGACCCAAATGAGGATGGGGAGGGGGTGGGGAGGGGAGGGGGCGATCCCTCGAGGGCAGGGACGGTGCTGCTGCGCTCAGTCGCTCAGTCGGTGCCCTGGCTCGTGGGGCCAGACGCACAGGGCAGCTGGGCAGAGAAAGCAGGTTCCTGGGGCTCTTCTCAGCGCTCCCCAGTGTCCAGGAGGGGGCGCTGCCACCCAATGCGGCCGGCGTGGCAGGCCTCCTGCGGATGAAGCCAGGTTCTGGGCCCGCGGTTGCGACGGTGACGAACAGGAACACGGGGAGAGCCTGCTCGAGCGCAGGGTGTGTGGTGGCGGGCTCTGGGGGCGAGACTGGGAGTGGGCAAACCAGACAAGCGGCGTTTATGTCTCTCAGACAATGAGAAGCGCCACCGAGGAAATGCAGCCCAGGAAAGTGCTCCCGGGAAGACAGGGGCCTACAGCTACCACGAGGGGGTGGGGGGGGGCCAGGACTGCCTGTCAAACTGGTGCTCAGAAAGGGTTCCAGCGAGAAGGGAAGCAGTCAGGCAAAGGACTGGAAAGGGGAGGGAGGGAGCTGGGTGCTAGGGAGGGAGGGAGCTGGAGACAGGGAAGGGCAGGTGCAGGGGCCCCATGGAGAGTTTGAGAGACGGAGCCACGGGGAGACGGGGAGAGAGAGAGACAGAGAGAGATGGAGTGATGGACAGAGACAGAGAGATGGAGAGACACAGAGAGATGGACAGATACAGAGACAGAGCGATGGAGAGAGACAGAGAGATGGAGAGATCGCAAGATGGAGACACAGAGTGACGTGGCCGGGCGGGCTCGAGGGTGAGCTCGGCGGCAGCAGCGCGGCGGGCGGGGTGGGTGAGCGGGCAGAGAGCCCCAGACGAGGCCCAAGAAGCAGTGTCGGAAATCTTCGGAGCGTTTGCGCAGAGGGGGTGGGGGCTGCATCCGGAGGAGGGGAGCCAACAAGGGCGGAAGCGCCCAGCGCAGCAGGACTCGGAGGCCCGGCCGTCGCGCACACACCCGCACCCGCATTTTACCGCGTCTGCCTCCGAGTCCACCGCGACGCCTCTGACGTTCAACAGAGGGGCCTTGGACGGAACACGTCCCCTCTGCCCCCACCCCGCCGGGGCCGGCCTCACACTCGACTCCTGCGTGCGTCTTTAACTCCCCGTTGCGTCGTGGCATTTGCTGTAAAAGTTGTCTGTCTGAGAGACGCACGCGGGAGGGAAGAACAACAGCCTAACGAGCATCTCCCCAAGGTTCAGCCGCAGTCGGAGGCCTCCATCCAAGGGCAGAGCCAAGGCCAAGGCCAGGACGTCCCTTCACCCCGACGGGTCCTCTGTCGTTTCCCAGAGCTAAAACATGCAGGCGATGAAAACGTGCAGGGAAAATGCAAAATCGCACCAGTGACGTTCCCTTGCACCAGGGCACGGCCACCTCACGGCTCACACCTCCTCCCCACCACGCCCTGCACTGTGCACAGCACCTGCTGCCCACCCTGCTCCCCCGGCCGTCTAGGACTCGGAGCGACCGCTGCCGGCCGGTCTCACCTCCCCCTCCCTGAGTTCCGAATCCCGGAAACAGCGGCCTGTGGGAGGAGTGGTGACAGAGCCTGCCTGTGGCGGGGACAACGTCATCACCGAGTCACGGCACCCTCTCTGCTGAGAGGTCTCAGGGACAGTTCCAGGGCCGTTACGGGGTGAAAAGGAACGGCTATTGTTGTGAGACGCCTAATTGCTATTTTCTCTACACTTTCACTAAACAATGACCTTTGTTTTTCAGCGTGAACTTTTAAAAAACAATTTCCACCTTTCTCCGCAGGCTCAGATGGTACATTGTGAGACAAAAGCAAAATGCCACAGGAAGAATTATCTCACAAAGAAAAATAGCATCAGCCCTGGCTGGCGTGGCTCAGTGGATTGAGTGCCGGCCTTCGAACCAAAGGGTCGCTGGTTCGATTCCCAGGCAAGGCACCTGCCCCCACCTCCACCCCCACCCCCGTGAAATTTGGCGTCTCTGAATCCCCGCTGGAACGAGGAAACAGGGGGGTCTGCTGGGAGTGAGACATCGGTGCTGGCTTTCGGTCTTGATGCGGCAGATGCGCGCAGCAAGCCCTGTGCAGCCCCGGCACGCCCGGTCCAGGCCAGGGACGCCCCAGGGCGCCTTGGGGGGGCAGAACGACCCTCTTACGGACACCAAGCTACCTTTCAAAAACAAACTCTCCGCATGGCATGTGTAGTTCATGTGAATGCGAAGCCAGGTCCACACCAGCGACGACAGCCTGCGTTCGCCGACACGCTCGGACGTGCTGATTCGGCGTGACTCTCACGACCACCCTGTGAGGCGGTGGGAAGGGCCGTGGGTCCGTCTCTGCCTGAGGTCAGAGACCCCTGGGCCCGCAGAGGCTCTGGGACAGGTATGGAGCTGGCCGGCGCTCATGTCCACACCTGCAGCGGCCCAGAGCTGTGAAAACACCTGCAGACCACCGCCACGTGCTCATCACATTGATGGATGGGATTGCCGTGAGGCATCAGAATGTGGGGGTGCCCTGCAAAGCAGGTGGCAGCGGCTCCTGAAACAGCCTGGAGGGACACCTCAACACCGCCGCCCAGGAGGCTGGGAGAGCACTCTCGCCCCTGGCAGCCCCCGCAGCCGCATCTCTGCAACCCCCTGCCTACCAGCCCGCCCCCTGCACCACCGGCCCAACCCCAGGAGACGCCTGACAGGAGAGGCGCTGCCCCCTGCTGGTGACAACGGAGTAGGCTGGCCACGGGCAAATGTGTTACTAAGTGGCGACTCTGAGCCACAATTAGATGGACAGCCAGCCTCCCAGTGCCACCGACCCCATGTCACTTGGATCGGTTTGGCTGGAGGCTCATGCTTTCCATGGCAATAACTACCTTGCCTCATTAATGAGACCAAACAACTCCCTTGGCTTCCTATAGACAATATAATTAGATTTCCAATTGTTTCATTGTTGTTGTTACTGGGACTCGGAGCTCAAGTCCAGCTGGAAGGGCGTGAACAGGCATTCTGCATGTGGAGTTAGTTGCAAATTATTGCAACATCGCAGCTGCGTGAGCCTGAAAGGTCACGGAGAGGCAGACGGACATCTGAGATGTGACCACTCTGACCTACAGGACGCAGCCACCGGGGGAAGTGTGTTGTTAAGGATTCGGAGGCCCCGTGTAGGCTCGGGGAGAAGGAACACCAAAGACTGATGGGTAAGGTCTTCCAAGGAAGGGCATGGGGGTGACCGGTGGGAGGCCTCACCCCCGCCCCCTCCCCCGGGGCTCACCCGGCCCCTCGTTTCACAGACAGGGACACAGAGGCCCCGTGAGATTAAACTTGCTCGTCCAAGGTCTCGTCGCCTGCTTGGAGTGAGGCTGGAAGGTCACGATAATTCAGGCCTCCTGTGAGTGGGGACCTTCTTCTGGCCACGAGAGGCACGTTTGTGCGCTGGCCTTGCAAGAACAGAGCCCCGGAAACCCCGGCCCCTGACGCCAGGACGTCGGAGGGGAGGTGCATCCTCACCGCCACGGCCGGAGGTGACCCTCTCCTGGCCCCGAAAGGCGGGCTTTCTCCTCCCTGTCCACCCAGGAGGCCCGGCGAGAGCCCTTTCAGCTTGCAATCGATCTTTTTTTGATGATTTGTTCATAAGGAAATAGTTTCCCTTGGCTGGGCCGTCTCCATGGTTACCCATTGATTTCCGACAGGAACAGCGAGCTCCCCGGCCGGCCGGCGTGTCTTTGGGGGTGGAGGGCAAGTCGCCTTCTGAGCTGGGGCTGGAGCCCCAATCCCAGGGTGCCCACGGGCGAGCTTTGCAAACTCCCCAGAACAGGACGAATAGATGATCCACGCACACTGGGTCTGCATGAGTAAGTGATCCACCCTTTCTCTCGCCCTTGTTAGGAGAGACGGCAGCATCAATGTCGCTCCGTGTCAACAGAAGCCCGCCTTTCTGGATTCTGCCCTAATTGTAAGCGTTTGTGGGGCCAAATACAGGTGGAACCCCTTGCCGTGTACACAGACAGGCTGCTGACGCCGGCCCTGCTGAGGCGCAAGGAGGCTGCCCTTTGCAAGGGTGGACATTCACGAGCTGTGAGCTCCCCTCGGGGCTCTCGGGTTCCAGCATTCCGAGGGGGGCGAGGGGGCTCCTCATCGTCGCTGACCCCGAGGCCCGGCCCTGGGTGTCGGCCAGAGTCCGAGTGGTGGCCTGTGCAGCCTGGACTGGTCACACCCGTGGATGCCAGTGCCCACGCACGGTGAGAAATGTGCAGACCACTGGTGGAGTCGGTAGAACACTCCGGAACCCACAGCAGTGCCGACAAAATGATGCAGGGCAGACGCCCCCAGTTCCATTCTAGAGCCGCAGGCTTGGGCTCCAGACCACGTCCCCCCGGTACTCGGGGACGTTGACCATGCCCCCAGGCCAGCCGAACAATTCTGCACACGTCACAGCACCAGAACCGGGAGGCAGAGGCCCCCTTGGGCGGAAGAAGGTCAGAAAGACTTCCTGGGGAGGACGTGGGAGTATGTTTCGAGCCGGGCCCCGAGAAGCAGTGGGATTCGAAGACGTGTAAGGGGGAAGTGTGCAGCCAGCCCCCGAGAGCAGGCCCCCAGGGCCAGGTCCTCCCCCAGAGCCTTCACACTCCCCCTCACTCCCACCCACGGAGCTGAGTGAGCTGTGCCCCCTCCCTGTGCGGGTGACCTCGTGAGACTCCCCGGGGCAGGGGGCGGGGTCTGGCTGGTCGCTCTGGTTCCCACGACTCTGCCTCATCTACCCATAATGCTTATCGAGGGAGAAGTAGCACTTCCTGGTGACCCACGGAGAGGGGAGGTTCCAGTCCTCAGGTGTGGATACGCACAGTCACTTGTCTTTCCTCCCTGGTGTCGGATGTCGCTCCTCCCAGATCGCAGGACTCTCTGAGATACATGTTTCATGTACATACACACGTGTGTTCCAGATACACATGCATGCTAAACCGCCTCTCTCTGTGTACCTAGATGTATAGACATATAGACACTTATGGAGGAATGTGTATAATATGTATATTAAATATACACAGAGCATTTTATTTTGTAGAGAGACTTGTAATTATGTAAGATGTTATGTGTAGAAGATATCTTCGACTGTCCGTCTTCCAAATGCTTCTCTACGTAGATGCAGATTTGATATATAGAAAAAGGCATATACTGGCTGGTGTGGCTCAGTGGGTTGAGTGCAGGCCCATGAACCCAAGGGTCACCGGTTCGATTCCCAGTCAGGGCACAGGCCTGAGTTGCAGGCCAGGTCCCCGTTGGGGTATGCATGAGAGGCAACCACACATTGATGTGTCTCTCCCTCTCTTTCCCCTTCCATTCACTCTGAAAATAAATAAAATCTTTTTTAAAAAAATAAAAAGGCATATATATCAATAATATACATACCATATGTAGAGAAATATTTTTAAATACGCATATTTTGAATATAGAGCATATACTTCTGTTGATAAATATAAATTATAAATGCATTTATATATATTTACATATTTTACATGTTAAATACACTGTATGGTGAGTATATATATGAAATATGTTTGTGTAATTCTCTCTGCAAGTTTCCATGCCCATTTCCAGACCACGTTCCTGTCTCCGGGCACTCTGAGGTCTCACGGTAGAGCCCCAGCCCCCCGCACGGGGACCCCAGTGCCCTCCGAGCCACCCAGCCCCCGGAGCCCCGGCGGAGGCTGAGCGGAGCCACCTGGGCGGGTCTCACACCCGCGGCAGCAGCAAGGGAGGGTGGGGCCGTGTCCGAGTGCCCCAGGGACTTTGTCAAAGAGTCCCAGCCTCGGTGAACCGTCAGGGCCGACAGGGACATCATTCAGCCTGCCGAGTTCCTTTACTGAGGTGGGGCCCCCGCCTACTCACACTCACACGTTCACTCACATGCTCACACACAATCATGAGTGTACATCCATATGCTCACACGGTCACATGCATGCTCACACAAGCTCTCTCACTGACACACACACACACACTCACACACTCACACTCACTTCCTGCAGTTCAGGAGACTCTGGAGCAGCTCCTGGCCCAGCGCAGGACGTGAATCCTGCCTCAGTCCCCTCACTGACACCACCCCCCCACCTCCTTGCCGGCAGCCCGGCCCTGACCTGCTGGCCCGCCCCAGTGGCTCCGGGGGGCAGCCCGCAGGCCCCCCTCTGAGCCGGCCCAGCAAGGACAGGCAGAGCTGGGGGGCCGGCCGCTCTCCCTCATCCGGACCCCAGCTCCTTCCCATGAGGAAGGTCGAGGTTTCCTTGTCACGTGTTAGAAGCTGTGGCGGGCTACGCTGCATTTCGCCCGCACACCCACACAGGGAGCATGTGGGAGCCCTAGCCTGCAGCGCCCCAGAAAGCGGCCTCGCTGGGTCTTCGCACCACCCACCGAGGGCCCGAGTCCCTACGTGCGCCAGACCAGGCCGCGGTGCAGGGATGTTATGTCGGGCCGCACCAGACCCACTCAGTCCTGGTTCCCCAGGACGTGCGGTCTGGGGAGAGGCCTGACCACGGAGCAACCAAGCAAGCAAATGACTGAGAACCGAAGACTGTGAGTGACCCCCTCAGGGCGCGGCTAACCCAGCCTCAAGGAAACGAAGCTTCCGCAGGGGTGGGGCAGGCGAGCTGTCGGCCCCCTGACGGACGGACGGAGGGGAGGAAGGACGTCCCAGGAGGGAGGGGCCCCTGCTCGGGGAGGCCCTGTGGTAGCAGCAGGCTCGGCCAGCTGGAGGCAGAGGGAACCGAGGGAAACGGCCTGGAGACATGCCGGCCGCGGGCGTGCAGGCCACAGCGAGCTGGGGAGGTGACAGGAAACGAGGCGAGGAACGGCGACTTAGCCACGAAAGCATGTGGCGCGGGAGGCGTCACGGAGAAGACGAGAGTGCACCAATCATCTGGAACAACTTGCCCCCCCCACCCGGGGCCTCCCCACCTGCTCGTCACGGCAAAGCTGGCCAAGGCCGCTCTGGGGCCAGGACGCTCTGCCGGCAAGGGCAGGACTGGGGAGATAGCAGGGCACAGGGACTCGTGTCCACGTGCAACCCCTCCAGCAGGAAGGACAAAGGTCCACCGAGGTGAGAGAAAGGCCTGGCTTTAGGGACAGCCAGCGACAGGAACTGTCAGAAGTCCCCACTGCAGCGCCAGCCGTGGTGCCAGCCCCATGTGACTGCGCGGCTAGAGCGCCGGGACAGCAGCCCCCGGGAGGCGGGCCCACGCCGCTGCCGCTGCCGGGAAGCAGTCCCAAGGGCGGGCCCCGAGCTCCCGAGCTCCCGCCCCCTCTCTGACCGCAGAGCCCGGCTCCGGCTGCGCCACAGATAACACGGCTTCCACGGAGCAAACAGTTTCTACTGAACGTCCCTGGAACTTGGAGAAAGGCATCCATGGAACTGGTGTGTCTGTTTTTCTTCGTGGAGGACGCTGCTAATAAACTTATCAATGAGGGTGATAGAACGTCTATGCCGATGAGGACATTCATTCAGAGACAATTGAGTGAGTGCTGACACCTCTGCGGGGCCAGGCCCGCGGCTCACACACATGCCCGCAGGCAGAGGGAAGGCCGCGGTGGTCTTCCACGTAGCAGAAGCACTTCCGAGTTCAAGTGTCTGAGTGAGCTACGATACGCGGGGTCCCAGACCTGGGGACTTTTGTGACTATAGAAAATCTAAATGAACTACCTGACACTTAAGTGGCAAGGAATTTGTAGAAACAACGTATTAGGTAGCGACTGGCCTGACTTCAGGCAAAAAAAGACCAATGTAAGTTTTCTTTGACAAAGCAGCAGATTGCCAAAATAAAGGACACAGGAGTGTGTGATCTATTGTAATGTTAGCAACATCTGAGGTTCTCCCATGTTGTACATAGTATGTGTGATATGAGGGGAAGATCTAGCCCTGGCTGGGGTGGCTCAGTGGTTGGAGTGCTGGCTTGTGAACCAAAGGGTCACCAGTTCGATTCCCAGTCAGGGCACATGCCTGGGTTGTGGGCCAGGTCCCCAGTGGGGGCACACAAGAGGCAACCACACACTGATGTTTCTCTTCTCTCTTTCTCCCTTCCCTTCTCTAAAAATAAATAAAATCTTTTTTAAAAGAAAAGAAAAGAAAAATCTAGATTGTACAGTAATGAGGTAAAGGGTATATTCAAAGAGTGGTTAACTAGGCCCCAGAATACATTATAGGTCTATTAAATATTTAAATGTACAAAAATAAAATCATTTAAAAACTAATTGAATATTTATTACAGCTTTAGAAAGGAAAGGAAGCGATTTGGAAAAACAGCAAAGAGGAGGAAGACTTCCCCCTCACCACCAAGCAAACGCCCCTCTGCACGCCAACAGGAAGTCCAAGGTGGAGACGGGTGACAGAGCGGGGGACACTGACAGCCTGAGGAGACTGGTGACAGATCGGGGGACACCGACAGGAAGTCCAAGGCGGAGACGGGTGACAGAGCAGGGGACACTGACAGCCTGAGGAGACGGGTGACAGAGCGGGGGACACCGACAGGAAGTCCAAGGCGGAGACGGGTGACAGAGCGGGGGACACCGACAGGAAGTCCAAGGCGGAGACGGGTGACAGAGCGGGGGACACCGACAGGAAGTCCAAGGTGGAGACGGGTGACAGGGCGGGGGACACTGACAGCCTGAGGAGACGGGTGACAGAGCAGGGGACACCGACAGGAAGTCCAAGGCGGAGACGGGTGACAGGGCGGGGACACCAACAAGCCCGCGGCGCACGCCGGGCCGCGCTGTCAGCAGAGACCAGCGGGGAAGCTCGGGGAGGGGCTGACAGAGGTGTTGGAGCCGGGGCCTGGTTTCCCATGAGGCTCGGCTGGGTCACCGCTTTGTCCCCACGTGCACTCCTGACCTGTCATCACGTAAGGAACTTCCCCGAACTCAGTCGCTCCAGACACGAAGCACCGACCACCTCGCCGTGTCTGTGAGCTCGGGACTTGGAAGCAGCGGAGCTGCCCGGGCTGAGGTCGTCCAAAGGCCAGACGGAGGCCGGAGGTCCGACGGCCCCGCGGGCTCAGGTGCGTGGACGTTGCCGCCACACTGCCCCCCTCCACAGACGACCCGCACCGCGTGTCTCCCCAGCGCGGCGGCTGAGCTCCCCCAGGGACGGACCTGGTCTCCCCGCGGGCGGGCTCGGAGCCCGTCCGGCCCTCGCCGTGGCCACGAGCCAGGCGCAGAACACGGCGGGCCCACGCAGCATGTGTGGAAGAGTGAACTGCACGCCAGGTTCTCAAGACCTGGCCTGAAAAATGCCGTGAGATGGCTCGTTGATCATTTCCACACGGATTATATGTTAAAGTCGTAACATTTTGAGTGTGCTGGCTTAACTAAAGCAGATTATTGGCTATATCGCTAAAATTCATTTCACTTGTTTCTTCGTACCTTTAAAAGGAGGCCACTACCACAGAACGTAAAACACGCCCAGCTCCCGTGCTCGACCTGTGTCACACATCGGAAGGACCGTGACGCCCCGGACAGTGTCTTCTCGCCCCGCCTGAGCCCCGCCAAGCCCGGCAGGACAGCCGGAAAGGAAGAGGCAAAAACACACGTGTCCTGCCCTCGAGCGCGGGGGCCGCCTCCCTCCCTCCGGCCGCCAAGAGGCAGCGGCCGGGGGCTGCGGCGACGGCAGAGACCGAGGTGCTGAGACCGGAGCACGGGCCTGGCTCCGTGCCGGCGGCCACGCAGCCGGGGACAGTGCCTCCCCCTGCGCCTCTGAGTGTCCCCTCTGCCAGAGCAGAGTGTGGGCTCCCGGGGGCCCTAACCCTGTCCCCTCAAGGCATGCGGGCCGTCCACCAGGAAGAGCCAAGACAGAAAGAAATTTCTCTCAAACGCGTTTTTTTTCTCGTTGCTCCTGGAGAGCAACGGAGGTGACACGCCACGCGATTGGCCGACCTTCACTTTCAGCAGCCGAGCCAGGCAGCTCCTGCTCCCGCACCTGTGGGCTATGTGCTTTGTGCGCTGAGCCGCCGCAGCAGGCTGGGGGGGCAGCCTCGGCCCACGCCGCCCACGGAGCCACCTGGCCCCGGCGACCGACCGCGCCAGGAGATGCCGAAGGGCCTGGTCAGCAGCCGAGACGTCTCTCCGGGCTCAGAGCCTAGTCGGGGGTCCCCCTGGCTGCCTTCTGAAGGGGGGGGCTGGCCGTTCATCAGACGCCCGCTATCGAGGAGGGCCACGGGGCCCCTCCAGGAGCTGCCGACGCGGAAGGCCTTGGAGGGCAGGGTGCGAGGGGCATCAGAGCTGGAGCGGTGGCCGTGGGCCGGTCACTGCAAAGTGTCCGTGCCACGAGGCTACGCAAGGGCACAGGCACCATTGTCACCGCCGTTTACGAGGGGAAGCGGAGGGTTAGAGAGACAGAGGGGCGTGCCCGCACACTCGTGGCCACTCCCGTGGTTGTGTTTCCTTCCTTTTTGGGGGGTGCGGTGGGGGGGAAGGTGGCAGGAAGAAGCAAATGCCACGCTCAGCAGGGGTGGGGGGACAGTTCACAGGTGTGCGCATTCCCACTTCAGTGCCAGGAGGCCAGGGACAGCAGGGGGGCCCCCAGGGGTCCCCGGGGCAGCACTTCTCCTGACACATGAGGACGGTCCTGCCCTCGGGCTCAGCCACCTGCTCCTCTCCCCCAGACACACTCGGTGTCGGCTCCTCCCGCCAAAGGGAGCTCAGACCGCACAGTAGGGCCACAGCCGTGCGCCGTTCTGAACAGGACTCGGGTCCTGGGGCACCTTGCTGTCCACGCCTCAGGGGTCTGCCCCTAACAGCCCCCCACCACCGTGAGTTCCGGGGGTCCCCGCCGAGGCTGACCACCGGGCCCAGGGGGCAGCCTTGAGCGATCAGCTGCGTCCTCACTGAGCAGCCCGGCCCCGGGCCCCGGCCGAACTGGAGCTCAGGGAGGGAGAGGTCGCTCGCCTCGCCCTGACGTCGGGCACGGGAGCACAGAAACGCCAGAGCCCGAGACTCTTCCGGAGACACAGCCCTGAGTAGGACAGCCTGACCGCAGACCGGCCTGGAGCCCAAAGCTCGGGCAGGCAGCCCGGGGAACGAGACATCGATTTCAGGCGGACGGCGGGAGAGCTCAGACGTGGCGGCGAATGTGCGGCCTCTTTGCACCGAAGACTTCAAGGCCGATGCAGCCCCCCTCTGCCCCAGCGGGACGCAGCAGCTCCCGGGCCCTCATCCACCCCCAGGGAAGGCCTGGAAGCCCCCTGCACAGCGCTGGGCCCCACCGGGGTTTCTAACCTCAGCCGCGGACCGCCGTTTCCCAGGGTGCGGTCAGCCCCACTACCTGCACCGGAATCATCCGGGCTTCCTGGCAGAAATGCAGATTCCGGGGCCCTCCCCCAAGGGGCGTGGCGGTGTCCCGCGTGCCCCTCCCCAGCACGCTGTCACCGGCCGGCCTGTCCATCTCTAAAGAATGCCTTCCTGGGAGTCCCGACCAGGGGCCTGTCTTGTCTGCTGTGTTCCTGACCAGGCAAAGTCCACTTCTCCAAGGAGCCTTGCCGCCAGCTCCTCTCTGCTCTGGGCGAGAGGTCCCCTGACCCCTTTGTCCAGTGGGCAGCCACCAGCAGGGACCAGCTGTGGTCCACACACCCGCCCCGTCCCCGCTCTTCTTTTTTTAAGATTTTATTTATTTATTTTTAGAGAGGGAAGGGAGGGCAGAAAGAGAGAGAGAGAGAGAGAAACATCAATGTGCAGGTTGCTGGGGGCCGTGGCCTGCAACTCAGGGTATGTGCCTGACTGGGAATCGAACCTGCGACACTGTCCCAGCTCTTCCTGATGGACATAAAGGTCTGCTGAGCCCCCTCCAGAGCCCCTGCCCCGCCCCCACCCCCCTCCCCCTGCCTTCTGCTTCCCTCCCCACAGTGGCAGCCCCGCTGCGCAGTAGTTTGGGTCCAGGGCCGGCAATCCAAGCCCATTCTGCATACGCTGGGAAAACGTGTTCTATTCAAACCATGTGTTCCTTTCAACTCCAAACCTGTAAACTTTTCCCGCCCACAGAGACTAATCCTGCCAACAAGGGATAAACACCCCGTGGCCGAGTGCATTTCCCCTCCAGGCAATGCGGCCGTGTCCTGTCAGGCTAGCTCACGGGGCACCCCGAGCATGGGCTGCAAGCCCGGGACAGCTGCACCCCTCAGCTGCCCGGCACTTGTCCCCAGAAGTTTAGGGCGGAAACCGGCCCGGGAGCCATTCAGGTCTCTCCAGGGCTTTCCCACGGGGACCGGTCAGCTCCGTGGTCAGAGGTCACCCGTAGTAACAGCTTTGTCGTCCCAGAGCAAGTGTGACTTCAGGGACGCAAACCGTGGAACTGTCCTCGCTCCCTCCGCCAGCATGCCCGTCTGCAGGGTGGAAGGGCAGGCTCTTCCTCGGGGTCCCTGACCTGACCCCCTCCTGCCTCCACGCTCAGAAACATCCTGACCTGTCGGCCTCGGGTCTGTCACTCAACCTCAGGGCCCAGGGAGCGAGCGTCTGTGTCCTCGCTGGCCTCTGCCCCCCAGGGCACCCGCCGCCCCCACAGGGAAAGCAGCTCCCCCGTGACACTTCCCACCCACACTCGTCACGCAGCGCTGACAGGAGTACCCAGCAAACTGATGAAGCGGAGGCACATCAGAACGAGGGCTGCACAGCCCACAGTCACTAGTGGTGTGGCCACGGTGCGAGGGTGTGAGCTCCGTGACAGCCTGCTGCCGAGCTCAGGCACAGACCACCCGTGCTCAGTGAGAGAACGAGGAGAGGTCAGCTCCGTGGTTACCCCGGGAGCTGGCTCGGCCTCGGGGCTGGGACTGGGTATCGAGAATCCGGGCTCTTGCAATCCTGAATGGGGAATTAGAGAAGGAAACTCTGCCATCGCTGACTTCCTTAAACATCACAGCCTTGCCCACGTTGGACGTGATTCATGAGGAGGCTCGTGGACGAGGGAAAGCGTGGGGAGTGACTTCTTCACTCTGGTGTTTTAGACATTGTATCAGCTGGGTCGCTCGTGGTAAATCCGTCCCTGCGTTCCCCTTGGATGCTGACGCAAACACTGTGGGAGGTTTAAGGACTCCAGAAACACCCACGAGGCTATTTTTTTAATTAATTTATTTTTTAGAGAGGGAAGGGAGGGAGAAAGAGAGAGAGAGAGACATCAATGTGCGGTTGCTGGGAGTCATGGGCCTGCAACCCAGGCATGTGCCCTGACTGGGAATCGAACCTGCAACAGCTTTGGTTCACAGCCCACGCTCAGTCCACTGAGCTACGCCAGCCAGGGCTCCTTATGAGGCTATTTTTTAACAGGCGAGCGAAGGCCTGAACAGCCAGCGTGGCAGCGTCCTCTCCTCCGGGCCTCAGTTTCCCTATCTGTGAATTGGGGCGTGATGATCAGCCGAACGTGTGAACTGGGCAAGCTGGGTTCCCGGGTGCTCAGGCACTCGTGGGGTACGGCTGTGGAGGGATTTCCTACCTGAGATGGAAGCCCATCGTCCATAGAAGTCGAGGAGATCACCCCACATCATCTGGGGCCCAGAGGGCTCAGGGTGGGCAACGTGACCCGCTGACAGAGCTGGGGCTCCCTTCCCGGGTCAGCCCCACTGTGCCTCAGCCCACACCCACGAGCGCCCGCCTCCCCTTCCAGAGAGCCTGCCCGGCAGGCCCCACCCGTGTGAACCAGCTCCTTGCTACCTACCTACCTGCCTACCTGCCTACCTACCTATCTACCTACCTATCTACCTATCTATCTCTTTACCTACCTACCTGCCTACGTACCTATCTGTCTCTTTACCTACCTACCTACCTGCCTACCTACCTACCTGCCTACCTACCTACCTCTCTACCTACCTACCTACCTATCTCTTTACCTACCTACCTGCCTGTCTACCTACCTGCCTACCTACCCTACCTATGTATCTCTTTACCTACCTACCTACCTGTCTACCTACCTGCCTACCTACCTATCTATCTCTTTACCTGACTACCTACCTGCCTACCTACCTATCTACCTACCTATCTCTTTACCTGACTACCTACCTGCCTACCTACCTACCTATCTACCTACCTATCTCTTTACCTAACTACCTACCTGCCTACCTACCTATCTACCTACCTACCTACCTGCCTACCTACCTATCTCTTTACCTACCTACCTGCCTACGTACCTCTGTCTCTTTACCTACCTACCTACCTGTCTACCTACCTGCCTACCTACCTATCTCTTTACCTGACTACCTACCTATCTACCTATCTACCTACCTACCTACCTGCCTACCTACCTATCTATCTCTTTACCTAACTACCTACCTGCCTACCTACCTGCCTACCTACCTATGTATCTATCTATCTACCTCTGTGTCTATCTCTCTGTCTGTCCATCCATCCACCCATCCTACAGACTCTGTTCTCCCAGTTGTATCTGACTGATACACGGGGAATGACAATGTCTACTCTGCACAAGTGCTGTAAGGACATAAGGAGACACAGACCCTTGGGACACCCAGTGAACGTGAGGGAGTGCACGCAGTATCACTGTTCAATGCGACCCAGCCCAGCCCAGCTGATGACTCCATGTCAACACTGCGCTCCCCGGACGGGCCTTGCCAAGCCGCTGTGTTTCCGGCCATTGCGAAGTTCTCGCACCGCAAGACTGCTCGTGGACACTGCCAGACCTCGTGTTACCGTTCCCAAGGCTACGACGGACCACCGTGCCGAAAGCCACCGGCACCCAGACACAGTGCTCCCGGCCACAAACTAGCCGTGCACGCGCGACGGAGCTGGCCTCTGTAGCCACCCGCCTGCTCGACCACACCACCTGCTTGTCACCCGGCACCTCTCGAGCGTTTTATCTGACGCCCTGGTCTTGGCCTCACGCCCCCACACTGCCCCTTCTCCCAGGTTTCTTCATCTCCAGATGACCCCCCCCCCCATCTCTTCAGTTGGTCAGGGCGAAGATAAAAGTCAGTCTCGATCAGACGTCCCCACACCCCACTCTCTCCAGCCTCCCGTCCGTTCTGTCTCCAAAACACTCCCCCTCCCCTCCAGCCTATCAGGCATCAGCTCACTCCTTCCCTGTCTCTCATCGAAGACTATGGAAGTCAGTTCCTAATCGCTTCTCCTCTCCCCATTCCTACCACCCAACAGCCCACCCTCCGCACGGCAGCAGAGCAGTTCTTTCCATCATCAACCACATGTTCTCAGTCCGCGGCTGGAAACGTTCCCCTTGCCCTCCCTCCCCCGCGCTCACAATCAAATTCAATCTCCTTCGAGCGGCCCTGCGCCCTGCGGGGGTCACCTTGCCTGCCCCTCTGAGGGAAACCACCCTCACCCCCGGGCTCCGGCCACGCTCGGCTCCAAACACACACTGGTACATGGCTGATTCAGAGACTCTGGGCTCCCAGTCCCTTCTGTCACCACTCACCTGCCCCAGACCTGGGCGCGGCCAGCACCTGCCCGTGGTTCCAGTCTCAGCCGAAGCGCCGTCTCTCCAGCGAGCCCTCCCGGGCCGCCTTCATAACACAGCCCCCGATGTGTTTGTCACTGCGCCCTGTCCACCCGGGAATCAGCTGTCTCCCCGAGGTCTGTCTGCCCCCTCGCTGGGTCCCGAGCTCCGTGAAAGCAGGGACTCGCCTGACTTTGTCACCGCCGGGTGGTCCAGCACGGTCACCCGGCCACCTCACCACCCTCCCTCACCCTGCTCCTCGGCCCCCGTGGGTGAGAGGCGGGGGTTGGGGCCCGAGGCTCGCCAGAGGCTGGCTCTGACATTCTTTGGCCCCGTGGGTCCGCAGTGGCCCCAGGACAGCCTTCCCGGGCACGGACGTTCCTGAACGCGTCTCTCAGACGCGGTCAAGCCCTTGGGCAGCCAAGTGTGGAGGCCGCAGGGGCAGCGAGCGGTCCCCTCCCCATGCCATCCTCCCAGGCCCGGGAGGTGCAGCCCATTAGGTGCTCACTGTCCGGCGACTGCCACTCACTGGAGGGTGGTAACTCTCTAAGGTGACAGTACACCTCACGCTGGACTCCGTGACGTTGGCCCCTTGCAGTGAGACAAAGCAGTAGGGGGTCTGGATGTAAAACCCGGCAACAACAAAACACCCCAGAGGTTCCCCCTTCCCTGCAGGGCAAGGTGGGCCCAGGACCTGCATTTGACATGGGCCCTGGCTTTATCGCTTCCTCTTCGTGACAAGGCACAGAATGGACCTGCCGTGGTCCTCAGAGACAGGGAGGAAGCCCCCCTTCTCCTCCTGCCCCCCCCATTTCCGCAACACCGGGCCGGCAGAACTGGGGGATCAGAGGGGTAACTTGCACCCAAGAGCACACAGACAGCAGAATAATGAGCCGAGATTCCATCCCAGGCAGCATGTCACCGGAGTCTGGGCCACAACCAGAGGACCACCCCGCCCCCACTGGGCGTGCACGGCTGTTCCTCTAGGCCTGCCTTCAGCCATGCCCTCGCCCTGCACCCGTTATAAAGAACCGTGTGCGTAACACGTGCTCCGTAAGTGCTTGTTCAGTAACTGCAGACGAGGCCGCGGAATGCCGGAGCCTGTGGGGAAACGATCAGGGATGAGGAGCAAGGCAGACACTGCGGGTGACTGACTGGTCCGGCAAACCCGGAGACGGGAGGCCAGGCCGGGAGGAGACCCCATTGGAGAGGGTCTGGGAGGGTCGCAGGGAAACCAGGGAAACGAGGGGGAGGGGCCAAGGAAGCCCTTTGGTGACGACCCAGTGATGGGTCCCTTGACCTTTTGCATTTCATTGTCCCGAGGAGACACACTCATTGGCCCCATTTGACAGACAAGCAAACCGAAGCTGGTGAGAAGCAGCCACGCGAGGAACCAGGGCGTGGGAGGCACCCAGGGCTGTGTCCGTCAGGGTGCGCCCCCTCGGCCACTGCCCAGGCACAAGCGCTGCCGCCAGAGCAGGGCCCAGTGCCGCCGGGGTTTCAAAGGGCAGATGCTCCGTTTCTTTGCCCAGACCATTGCCACAAGCGACTTCATCTGGAAGGACAACAGGCAGCCCGGGACCCTAGGTGGCAAGCTGAGTCTCCTGCCGTGGGTGGCAGCAAAGGCAGACGCAGGGAAAGAGGTGCCTTTTGGGCCACCGGGTCCCCTGCAGATGGAAGGGCAGGGCCCAGCCTGCGCCGCCCACCCTGTCCCTCAAGGCCCCCAGCGGCTCTGACGACGGGACTCCAGATCCAGAGAGGGAGCCGGCGCTGGTTTGCCGCTTCACCGGCCCCTTCCCAGGTCACGGCGCCCCCTGGAGGCCAGGTGCCCACTCTGGGGGCTCTCCCACATTCCACACACTTTTCCTCGGTGCTTTTTTTTTTTTTGCTTCTTTTTTTTCTTTTTTTTTTTTTTTGCTCTTTTCTGCAATGAGACAAAGAAGCAATTGCCTCTCCATCTGTTCATCTCGCCCCGCGTGCTCCACCGAGCTGGAGAGGAGAGGGAATGGAAATGGGGATCTAAACCCCGAGACCTGGTGCTGAAGACGAGGAGCCGAGTCACTTCGTTACCCGAGACGCGCCTGGGAGCGGCGGCCCAGGCCGGTGCCCGCTCCTCGGCCAAGATGCACGCGGCTGCCTGTGACTGCGGCGGGCCCGGCAGCACCGGGGTTTTTAAAATAACGCTTCTGAGGCTCGGGGAGTCTGGTGTGGCTTGACCTTGCCTTTATAGCGAGATTCACATTTCACAGAGCCCTGAGGGCACCTGCATCGCCTCATTTATGGCCTGAAACAGGGCTCATGCTGTAGGCAGTCAGTGTGAACAAGGGATTTAAAAGAATTTAGAAGGGAAAATGATCATTTGGAGTGCCCACACCAAGTGCTGGCCACTGTGCGGAGAGGTTTGCACTCGTTACCTGCAAACACCCCAGCAGGGTCCCAGCAGAGGTCAAGGTCGCCCAGCCAGAATGCCGGGTAACCAGAGGCTGGTGAGACATGCCCCCAGGGACTCGGGAGAGGCCAGCCAGGGGCGCCTGGAGCCCTGGGTTTCCGAGAGTGAAGCAGTTGCCCCCGTGATGCGGCAGGTAGGGAGCCAGGGAGGAAGGTGCGGTGGCCCCCTGTGCATGCCAGACCCCCCAAAGCTCCAGTCCCTCAGTCGGCCTCGGCCCTCAGTAACCACGGATGCCGAAACCTCAGACGCAGAGGGCGGAGGGTGCTCTGAGCTCACCGTCCACCCGCCTCCCTCTCCCCCCTCCACCGACTGGACCCAGCAGGGGGTCCAGAGGGCAAGAGGTGGCCTTGGTGCCCCCAGCCCCAGGCCCGTGAGCGCCCCCCGGGGCACGGAGCCCAGGGGGGAGGGTGAAAAGCGCATCCACACAGGAAAGAGAAGACACAGTTCCGCACCCGCCCCCGGCACCCACTCTTGTCTTTGAAAAAATGCCAAGAAAGGATGAAAGGACCTCAGTTCGGCCATCTGCCCAACTGCACCCTAAAACATGAGACTGTCGGTGCTCCCCTAAGAGGCGTCAGAGTAAAGGGCGGGATCTCGAGTCCCGGTAAATCCTCCCCAGTCCAGCTCTTCCGGCTCCTGTGCCGAGCTGAGCCGGGGCCGCCACCAGGGGGCGCAGGAGCGCGCCGCCGCCCACAGCGCTGGGACCACCCAGTGCCCCGCCCACTCCCCCCCGCTGGACCCCGCTCTTCGCTGCTAAGGCGACCGGACCGCGATCCCTGGAGCCGCTGAGCTCTTCTTGGAGGTCGTGTCTTTATCGGGTTTCCCTTGTCGACTGCCGACCTGGACTACGTGGGCAAAGCGCACCGCCGTGGGTCCTTTCAGTCCAGACATGGCCCTGCTCACCCCCACGCTGGGGCAGACATCCCCCTGGGAATCAGGGTCGGTCCCTGCGGGGTCCGGTGACCCCTCTTCTGCCGGACGGTCCAGCCACGGGGAGTGGGGGGGCCCGCCAGCCTCCGACGCCGGGAGCCGTGGCGGTCCCTCGCCTGGAAGCGCTCTTCCTCCGAGCGGCAGAGTCTCCGGGACATGGACTTCATCAAGTCCAAGTTCTCTCCAAGAGTCACCTGGCATATTTGTGAGACGGGCCACGTGCGTCCCCTCCCCGGCTGTGACGGTGACTCTCCGAGACCAAACTTCAGCCTGTCACTCACTCAGAGCGCTCGTCCCCACCAGACCCGGACTCCGGTCCGGTTTCAACCAGAACCCTGCTGCGTCCGTCGGGTAGGCCACAGCAGGCCTCAGGGCCTGACCCCCCTCCATACCTGAGGGGGTCCTGATCCTCCACCAGCCCCCGGGTGATGTCCGCTCTCCCCAGCCGGCCCTCAGCAAGGAACCTGTTAGGTCAGCAAGGAACCTGTTGGTCGGCGGGGCCAGCAAACTCCTGACCCCTCCTGTTCCCCCCAGCTGTCCCCTTCCCACTGACCCCTGCCCGCCCCCCAGACTACAAATCTCCCCCTTTCCTCGGGGGCTTTAGTCCCTGTCCCCTGACA
Organism: Phyllostomus discolor; assembly: GCF_004126475.2. NCBI lineage: Eukaryota > Metazoa > Chordata > Mammalia > Chiroptera > Phyllostomidae > Phyllostomus > Phyllostomus discolor. The sequence continues at coordinate 2,569,877 of NC_040909.2, forward strand.
CAGGGACACTGACACTGCAGGGGTCTCCCTGGGGCCAAGTGCTCCTCACCGTCCTCAACAAGTGCCGTAGGTCATTGGTGTAACTAACGGTCCCCAGGCCTGGGCATGCTGGCCCCAGACGATGTCACTGCACCCTGGCCACGGTCTTTCAGGCGGCCCCGTGTGTCACACACACACACACACACACACACCATGAAGGACAGCACCCGACCCTGGAGAACACCGCCCCGCTGCCAGCGTCCTCAGGGGCCTTCCCCGGCCACCCCAGTGTTCTGTGTGTAGTCGCTCCCAGGTGACCCATCACAGAGGGGCCCCTGCGTCCCCCAGGCCCAAGCTGGAAAGTGGGCCCTGGGTCCGACGTTGGGCGCCGTCTTGACGGCAGGAGACCGGACAGCGGGGAGAGCAGATGCAGGCGCGAGCTCTGTCTCTGTCCTAGCAGGGCCAGTCCAAGTGCACGTCCCCTCCCAGAAGTGGGAGGGCCACCCAGAGCAGCCGTCACCAAGCGGCCCGCTGGTCCCTCCCGGGAGTGGCACCCGTAGCTGGGAGGTCAGTGGTAGCCTGTGCAGCAGGCGGGCGGGCGGGCAGGCTGGGCACGGAGCCTCCTCACAGGGAGCCGGCGTGGCTGGGCCATGGACCACAGCCCCCCTGTCCCCGCAGCCTCTGGTCAGGAGCCCACTGCGCAAATCTGGGGCAGCTGCAGCGTGGGGCCCGCGTCCACAGCACGTGTCCCCCTGGGCACCCCCACGCCATACGAGCGTCTGTCCTCCAGGAACAGCCCACCCACACGCCTCTCACCCGGAGGGTGCCCCGGGGGTCCGAACCCACTGGGAAACCAGCGGGCGAGGGCGGCGATGGGCGGGTGGAGCCCCTCGTGTCCCCCCAGAGCGCAGAGCGAAGGGAGACGCGGGGGGAGAAGAGTGTCCGAGGGACCGCTGTGCCGCTCAGCGGGGTTCTCCTCCCTGTTCCGGATAAAGAAACTGGGTCTCCAAGAGGCCGAGCAGAGTTGGGGGACGTGCTCCGGGCCACAGGGCTGGCAGGAAGCTGAGGTTCTATCTTCACCCGAGAGCTCTCACTCGGGCCGTCCACGACCTCGCCCCCACCTCCCACCCCCTGCCCCACGTGAGAGCCCGTCCGCCGCTGCCACTGTCGGGGAGAACCAGGCTCAGCACAGACGCAAGCGGATTACCAGCTTCAGGGTTTTTTTGTGCTGATAAGTGAAATCCAACGTTCCCTCGTGCGGTCATTAAAATTAAATCTTAATGACTGCGATGAGCAAGGGAGTCCGAGGGCTTCATTAGCGCGCTCAGTGGAATGTGCTCTTAAAGACGGCCCCGCCCCGCCACCGCCAGCTGCGCGCACAGCCTGCCAACAAGCGAGCGAGCGAGCGAGCTGGCCGCCCCTCGGGAGCGCGGGGTCGGCCCCGGAGCAGCGCCGACGTCCTGGCGGCCGCGCTTCTAAAGCCGACAGGAAGCAGAGGCGGTGAATTATCACGACGTACTTCCACCCGCTATGTCCTAAATACCGGCAGTACCCCGTAAAACCAATGTGAGATTATTCACGAGAGGTTGATATTCTTCACGGCACAGTGAGTCTTGCCAATCCGGGGCGGCCGCCACACGTCCAGCGTCTCTGCGTCCAGGCCCGCCACCCAGAGGGACACGTGCCTGACGCTGGCTCCGGTGGACGGCACCTTGCTGGGGACACGCAGGTCTGGCCGTGTCTTTCCAACGCCTCTCCTTGACACGAGTGACAACGGTGACCCTCGGGACTAACGTGGGTGACAATCGTAGACGAACAACTGATAATCACAGTCACAGGAAGAGCTGAGAGTGACTCCTCTGTCACGTGGCAGGTGTCACCGCCTTTTAGAGGGCTCCTGGCCCTCGGTGCTTGTCACGGGACGTAAGGGGCGTCAGGATGTGCAGTGACTAGGTGTCTCACCCTCGCTCACAGCTCAGGAGTGACGGTCTGGGTCCTGGCTGTGTCCCGGCCTCTCCAGTGAGCAAGAACAGTAATCGCCACCGGTTTGCACTTCAACACCCAAGAAGTCACTAGAACTGCGGCTCGAGCCTCCGCACGACCGGCCTTGCATGCCGATGGGGCCGGGCGGAGACTCGGTCCTCGGGAAGCTCGTCATGCGGGACGAACGCCGTGCGGGAAGAGAGGACGCACCACACACGGCAGTCACGGCACGTCACGGCAAGTAAAGACATGCGCGGGGCGGTGACCCACGAGACTATCCTTGTAAAGAAGTCTCCCCTCAAGGAGCTGCGTCTTGGGGTCAGGAAAGGGAGAGATGGGATACGACCGGCCAATGCCAGCAGGGTCAAGTTCACGGACGTGTGGGCTGTGCCGTCCATCACACGGGGCCCCACACTCGGCTCGGTGATGGTATCACTGTTGTCTCTGCACCTGTGTCTTTTCGGTGAAGGTGCCGGGACGGTGAGCAGAAGAAACCCTCGGAGCCCTGGCTGGCATAGCTCAGTGGATTGAGCCCGGGCTGCAAACCAAAGTGTCGCAGGTTCGATTCCCAGTCAGGGCACATGCCTGGGTTGCGGGCCATGACCCCCAGCAACTGCACATTGATGTTTCTCTCTCTCTGTCTATCTCCCTCCCTTCCCTCTCTAAAAATACATAAATAAAACCTTTAAAAAAATGAAAAATGTTTTTTAAAAGGTTAAAAAAAAGAAAGAAACCCTCGGAACAAGCGCAAAGTGCGTGCCTGCACGTCTCCCGGCGCCGGTACACGCGGCTCTCCCAGCGCCGTGGGGGCGCAGAACCCCAGGAGAGGGAGCTCGCAGTGGGGGCTCGGCCAGCCTCGGCGTGAGCACAAGGTAAGGATGCCGTGACCGCAGCGGAGGGGACACCCCCGAGAGGCCACGGTCGTCATCTGAGCCAGAGCTTGCTGCGAACGCAGCGGGACACGGCGGCATTCTGAGAAACAGCCCTCACCGTGCGGTCCCTCCCCGGTGCTGGCCGGGCTGCTCATACTGAAAACCGGGGCCTGGAGGACCCGCGGGAACAACAGGGCTGGTGGACCGCAGGGGGGCGGGCGTGCAGGCGGAGCGTGACCGCATCGAGGGGCACACAGAAGGAACCGGACTCGGTTCCGTTTGGTGCAGTGTTTTCGGCCGCTCCGGTAAGGGGAAAACGTGTGTGGATAAGCCATGACGTACGTCCGAAATCATTTCAAAATAAAAAAGTTAAAATGTTTGAAATAATGACAACTAACGGAATTCAATTAAAATCTTAAATTTCTAACGGACTCACCCTGGCAACATCCGAAGGTCGGAGGCCAGGACCGTGGGTGCGGGTCAAAGAGACCAGTGTGAGACACCTGCTTTGAAATCCCTGCCGCCCGCTCAGAGCCCCCTCGGCGGCTCGTGTTTTAATGAGGCGATACTGTGTCCGCGAACCGGTCCTAAACAGAGTCTGAAAAGGGGAAGAGGGGGACCCCGTGCTGCTCGGAGAGCGTGGGCGAGGGAGAGAGGGAGGCAAGAGGCCACCAGGGAAAAGGGGGTTCCCCGGGCCCGCGACACGGGCTGAGCGAAGTCAGACTCTTCCAGAACACAGGCTCCAGGTGCATTTATTTAAACACTTTTCCTACGCACGTGCCCAGCAGATCCGTGAGCAGGCTGGCTCACTGCTGGGCTGGGCTCTGTGAATCCACAAGTTCCTCCTCCGAGCAGCGAGCGGAGAAGTTTGTTTAGAAAACACCCAAAGGTCCCTGGGTCTCGGCCCTTCTCAGGCCCCTGCCTGTGGAGATCCGCGCCCAGACCGAAAAGGCCGCCGTCCCGGGACCGCCTGCCGGGCGCAGCTCCGGGACCGCCTGCCAGGCGCAGCTCCGGGCCGCCTGCCGGGGCGCAGCTCTGCTTGAAGGCTGCACTTTCGATGAAGAGATTGCCAGCCGCCTTGTTATTAAAATTGTAATTCAAACCGTGTTGGCAGCTGCCCCCTGGGAGCCGCACAGGCCGGCTGTCTACCCTTTGGACATGACATTTGAGCTACACGTCCTGTCCTTTCGCCCAGACAAACATCACGAAGGGTCTCCGGGATCGGGAGGCCGCGAAAGTGCAGCAGCCAGCCCGTGAATGCTGATGGCAGGGCGGGGCGGTGCGGCCCGCCGCCGGGGGTTACCAGACGCGGCAGCAGAGCGGCACCCGCCCCCCCACCGCCCTCGCCCCCGCACCCTGGCTGCCGGCACAACCGCAGGGAGCCACACAGAAACCTCCGCGCCTCGCAGCAGCAGCAGCACCTGATTCCGCCACCTCCTGCCTTCACCGCGCCCTTTGCGTCTGCTCCAAGGAGAGCGCTGGCCTCCACGGCCCGGGCGGTGGAGGGGAGCTGGTGTCTATGACCTCCATGCCTCCCACCCCCGTGCCTCCCTGCCCGGCGGGCAGCACCCGGCAGGCGCCCTGCAAACACGCTCGGGCACCGTCCCCGGTTGTCCACAAACAGGGAGTTGGGGGTCTCGGGGGGAGCTGGGACCTAGACACGTAAACCGGGACCAAGTATGATGCCATCTTTGGCACGCAGGCCTTCAAAAAGAAAAAAGAAAAAGAAAGGTTAGAAACGGCCTCTGTGGGCTGTTCACCATCGGATAAATTCGTTTCTTTGAGCGGTGGAGTCTGGGGTGGTTTTGCCTTCTTTGTCCTTTATGGTTTGCTTGGACTTTGAGGGGAAGTCCGGGTGGTTTTCGTGAAGATAACGAGGCTGCTTCGGGAAGAGAAAGGGCATCATGGAGGAAAAGGTGCTTTGCAGACAGATGTCGTGGGGGGTCACGGTGGCCTCGGTGGGCACCGGCCCCCACCATGTGTCCTTCGGAAACCTCGGGAGGGTCAGAGGCACCGCTCCCCAGGCAAACCCACCACTTGCACTGTCTGGCTCCCGACCGTTCCGCCCACAAAGGCCAGGAAAAGGCAGGTAGCTGAAAAGGTGAGGCCGTTTTCCCGCCACCAGGTGCAACAGAAAGACTGTGGAGGAGGCTACACAGGAGCAGGAGCTTCCAGAAACATGCTTCGCCAACATGCTGCATTGCGGAGCCAGAAGGGAGACAATAAATAGAGTTTAGATGCCCTGAGTGGGGGGGTGGGCGTCTGTCCCTGGGCCCCGAGATGGGACTGGCACGGGAGTCACGAGGAACGTGACAAGAAGAACTCCAGACTGAGCTATTTCTGTCTGCGGCTGCTCCGCTTCCGTTTCCTTTCCGGGAGGGGACGAGGAGGGGACGAGGAGGGGACGCGGGCCCAGCCCAGACCCGGGTGTCTCACCGTTCTCGGTCCATCCCATCTCTGCACCTGCCCCCGAGGGGCAGCTGAAGGTCGCAGAGGCCCCCTCTCGGGCGACAGTTCCCATCTCGGCTGCAGCCACCTTGTTTAACACCTTGTTAAGAGCAGTTCTAGGTCCACAGCAAAATCGAGAGGAAGGTGCAGATCCCCCCCACGCCCTGTGCCCCACACGCTCAGCCTCCCCCACGCCAGCGTCGTCCACAAGCGGCGAACACGTGCTGACACGTCGCCATCGCCCTGAGTCCACGGCCCACACGGTGGCACGCGGTGGGCACCGTGCGCTCCGTGGGTTCGGACGGCATACACGTGTCCGCCGTCACAGCGTCCGACAAAGGATCTCGCTGCCCAGAATCTCCCCGACGACTACACTCTTTTTATCAGAACAATTCAACAAACAGGAAAGCCCGGCTCTCTTCGGAGCATCCTTTCTGAACAGTGTTTTCCAGCGCAAACAAAGAGTAAAAAGTGGTTAACAAACATGTAACAAGTAACCTGCGGGAGGTGGGGAAAGTAGAAGTCGGTTGACATCCAAGCCAGCCAGCCCAGGGGGAGTCAGGAATCGACTGCCACTTGAACTTGTAAAATTCATTTGTCTTCCCCATGAGGGCCCCCTGATTGGAGGCAAAAAGGCCTGTTCTCAAATTCACCATGGACCCCAGACTAGCCTCAGAGCCCTCGGGGACTCAGGGAGGTGAAGTAGATTGGGGTTCACTCTGGGTAAATGGGGCCCTGTCTGTTAGAACCCTAACAATAGAGCTGCCCCGGAGGGCGAACTGCATTTTTCTGGGGCAGTTTTAGAACAAAGGCAACATATGACAAAGGGAAGAAAGGAGTCCTGGTGTCGCTCCAGCCCCTGAGGAAGGACGGGCGGACCCCCTGGGGCTCCGTGGGCCTCCTTCTGTTCTCAGGCTGTCACCCCCGCAATGGCACTGGCCAGCTCTTCGGGGCAGTGCCCCAGGGAGGCCAAAAGGAGCTTTGGGGACACTGCTGCTGTCACAGAAATCTGAGTTGAGGTCACCCTGCTTCCGCAGACAGGGAAAAGGCCGTCCGGGAACCAGGGTCTGCCCGGATGCTGCCCCTGTCCATGCGAGGCCACCTGGGTTCCAGCGAGGCCGGCTGCTAAGACTCTACTGATGTCCCAGCCAGGTCGAGGAGAGCTGCGAACCCATCAGCCGTGGGAATAGGGGCGGGGCCTAAACAGTGACATTCCACATTTATTCATCCCTCACGGCAGCCCCGGGAGGCAGCCGACACTGAGGACCCCAGAACCGATCAGCAGTGTCCCATAGCCACGCGGAGACTGCTGCCCAGGGCCTGTGACTCGGAGTCCTTCCTCGTCCCCCAGTCCCAGAGGGTGCCCAGGGGACGTCTGTGGCTCAGGCCTCCCCATGGTGGACGCCCCGCCCACCAGAACCGCCCTACCTCCTGCAGCTTAGGTGGGCAGCCTGCTGCTAGAACACAGTATTCTTCACTAAAGTGCACGCTTTTAAAAGTCTTTGACCTAGTCATTGCATTCTTGGGAATAATTCAGCAAAAGCAGACCACTAAATACATGAGCTATTTGGTGGAGTCTGTTCTGTGATAACAAAAAGGAAAAGAGGCCCTGGCTGGTATGGCTCAGTGGATTGAGCGCCAGCCTGTGAAACAAAAGGTTACAGGTTCGATTCCCAGTCAGGGCACATGCCTGGGTTGCAGGCCAGGTCCCCAGTAGGGGGCGCATGTGAGAGGCAACCACACACTGATGTTTCTCTCCTTCTCTTGGCCCCTCCCTTCCCCTGTGTCTAAAAATAGATAAATAAAATCTTTGAAAGAAAAAGAAGTAGGAAGGGATGGAAGAAGAAAGACAACCTCTGAAATAACACAACGATACACCCAACGACCGGGGAATAAACCGTAGTGCACCAAAGGCTGGGACGGTGGGTTTTAAACCACAGGGAGTGATGAAAGTAAGTGTCTGTGTGTCAAAGCCAGCAGCTTATTTTTCATGAACCGAGTACAAAGAAAGGAGGGTGAAATGGAACCCCATGGAACAGAACATGTCAGAGGACATCCCCCTCGTGAGGGTAGGAACCGCCTCGTGGGACCTTTATTTCTACGTAAACATGTATGTGCATGTGTCCATGTGTGTACATCTATGTACATACGCCAAGTACAACAAAAATCTATTTCTTAGTGCGGGACACGGTCAAAATTGTGAAAGGTACCGGCCTGGGTTGTTATTCATTCATTAAAAGTTACTTGCAAGAAATCCTGGATAATGCACGTCACAGTGCTGAGGGGAAAGCAGGCCACGGAGCGGTACTGACATTACGGTGGAAATTCTAGAAAACGTGACCGAGTGTAGGTAAAAGTCGGGCAAGACAGGAGCGCAAAAGGGGAGAGGGGCCGCGTGCGGTGGGCGCCTCTCACGTTACTCCTGGTTTCTGATTGGAGACGGACGGATCTACTCTGCAATTAGCTCCAGCCCACTCTTGCCGCCGACTCAGTCAATAACTCCAGTAAATAAAACAAATCAGCCCTGGATGGCATAGCTCAGTGGATTGAACTCGGGCTGCGAACCAAAGTGTCGCAGGTTCGATTCCCAGTCAGGGTACACGCCTGGGTTACAGGCCATAACCCCCAGCAACTGCACATTGGTGTTTCTCTCTCTCTCTATCTCCCTCCCTTCCCTCTCTAAAAATAAATAAATAAAATATTTTTTTTAAAAAAAATCAAGATGCACTCCAAGCAAGCAACAAGCCAATCTACTGAGGAGCTTACAAGTAAAACCGGAATGCCAGGCGCATAAAACGTGTCTGGCGGATGGAACACATCTAGGACCAGGAATGCGCTGTGTCACGCCCACGCCGGCAGGGCGGGGACACAGTTGGCGGTGGCAGTTCATTGACACCCCAGGGTTAGCTAGCGACCCTGGCCACTCCCCACCCAGGCATCAAGGACAGATAAAACCGCTACTGGTCACTGACCCACTGAGAAGACCTGCTGAAGGGGCAGGAGAAGGCGGCCAGGTACTCGCCTGCAGTACCTCCTAGTACCTCCTTCCCACTTACAGTCCTCTTCCTTGATTTCGCCTACAGTTGGCTGTGCTTTCCGAGGACGTTTTAAGTGACCGACACAAAGCCTCCCCTGGGGAGTATGGAGTCACTCTGGGTGAGAAGAGGCTAAGCTCGGGGCCTGATGGGGAAGGACAGGGAGCGGGGACCAGGGGGTGACGGGGCTGTGACTGGCCGGAGTAGGAGCAGCTGGCAAGAGCCTGGCAGCGAACTCCGGATTTCCTACCGTGCCCTCCATGCTGCCACCTGATGCAGCGAGAACAAGCTGTGCATCCATGCGGCGAGCCGGCAGGGGTTCGCCCACAAGCTGCGCAGCTCCCGAGGCCCCGGCGGTGCCGGCAGAATCGGGGTCGGTCCCGCCGTCCATCAGTCACAGGCATACCGAGTGCCCCTCTGCCTAGAAGGCCACGATTTCTAATACTCGCAGCCCCGAGCACGCATGCCCTTAGCGCCAGGGAGAGCAATCCTTGTTTTCCTGGAACCTAGATAATATTGAGGGAGAAACACTAAAGACGAGAACAGAAAGAGGTGACACTCAGGTCAGATCACAGCCACGACGAGAAGGCCGCGAAGGAACACGGAGGTGAGCAGCGAAGGTGAGAGGCACTGCGTCAGCTGGGGTGGGGGGGCGGGCACGAGGCGTCTCTGCACAGGGGTGCTGGTTGGGGTGCGCGGCAGAATCGGGCTCTCCTGACACAGGCGCTTTGGCGCACGGCCTGACTCCGCCCGGAGCCGCGGTCGCCCTGGGCGAGCAGCGGACACACAGCCCCTGCTGAACCTCAGAACGAGAGGGACAGGCCAGGTGGCAACTGGAAGTTTGTCCGGTGGGGCGGGGGGTGAGGGGTGTTTTCAATCTCCTCTGCAGGGAGCAAACCGTTGGCCCTAACACACCTTTCCTTCTCCTCAGGTACGGCTTCTGCCGAGGCCCCGAGGGAACCGCGTGCACTGAAGTGGCTGCGCAGGCCCGGCGGGTGGAGGCCAAAGCAGGGCAGGGAGAAAGGACCCCCGAGCTGCGGGCTGGGAGCCCCACACCTGGTCCCAGCCGGGTCCCGGCGGGAAAAGTCTCTTCGACCACTTATAGTTCTGCCTCCCCTACACGGAGGGGAAACTGGGATCCGTGGCCTCGGAGGCTTCTTCCCCTGTCTCTGGCGCATTCGGGGCAGAGGAGGGGGCTTGGAGGAGGGGGTGGAATGGCTTCCCCGCCCTGCCCCACCCCGTACACCTCTCCTCCCCTCCCCCACCCTCTGCCGACCAGAGGGTGTGCAACGCCTCTGTGACACAGAGAACAGGACCCGCGTGCACCAACACCCGAAGTCAAAGACCACATCGATTCCTTTTCCGCTTTTTTCCCTCTGAAACATGCACGTCCCACTGTGAGCAGCTGAGCTTCACACAGCCCCTCCCTCCCCGCGCGTGGGAGACGGAAGGAACAGGCTTCTCTCCGAAGCGGCACCAGGGCCATCCAGGTCTGCTCTTTAGAAAGCGCACGAGCCTGTGTCCACCCACTCGACTCGACACCTGGAGGGATTTCCCTGCGTCCTGCGGAGAGAAGATGGCGAGGCCGGTGTGAGGCAACCACTGTTTGAAACGCAACGTTGTTCTCCTTCCTGCCAGGATCGATCGTCAATCTTGTCCATCGGACCCGTCACCCTGAGGCTTGGATGGCCCGGACACGCTCCTCCTGGTCCCCGGCCACAAGCGGGCCCAGCAGCAGCGGCAGCTCACCTCCTCGTGGTCCCGGACCTAGGTGGCACCGCGCCATCGTCCTAAGTGGCTTTTAACCGAGTGGAGAAGGGAACAGGGAGTCGACTCTGAAGTTCGGGGACCTGAAAATAGTCTTCCCTGAAAGGATGCGTGTTTACACGCAAGAAAGTGGCTGTCGGCTGTCTTCTCTGTGACTGTGCTGCTTATTCAAGTTTGCGAAGACCTTCCTGACACCGGAAGCTAACGTGACGCAGGGCTGGCCGTCTGTCCCCGCTCCCCAGAGACAGAGTCTCCGCACCCCGGGGTCGGGCCCCGATCGGCGAAGGGCCCACGTATGGACCGGAAGAGCCTGTTTGTCTGGACCTGAAGTCTTGTTTTAAAAATCAGAAGGAAAGCGTTGGAATGGCCCGGCCCCTGGGAGCCCACCCATGTCACACACCCGCCTTCCTGCAGAAGGCTGCGACACTGCCCCGGCGAGAAGCGCAGGGACTGTGAGTCCCAAGGGCCTTCATTGGGGTCCCCGTCCGGCTGACAACTGTGTGATCGTGAGTGAGCCACTTGGTTCCTCTGGGCCTCATCTGCCTCACGTCAGTAAGACCACCTGGTGGTCCCGTGAGATGAATCCTTAAATACATCGTAATAAAAGCATACGTTTTGCGTGGGCTTCACTAAAAATTTGGAGGCCGGGTAAATCTGGGCCACACAATACAGTCACCACGCTCGACATGTGGCTATTTTAACTTCAGATGACTAAACATAAAGTAAATCCGGCGCCTGGGGGGACACCGGCCACATTTCCAATGCTCGGGAGACTGCGTGTGGCCCGTGGGCCCGCGGTCACCCTGCTGGACGGCACAGACACCCAGCATTTCCGTGTCCCCGCAAATTCTCCGGGGCAGCGCCGGGGCGGAGCGCCAGGAGAAACACGGGGCTGAATTCGCTTTTCCTTTCCGTTACAGGTGACGGTCAGTGTTCCATGAGCCGCAGGTGAGCGGCACAGAGCTGGGACACTGACACACTGACCTTCCACAGTCACCCCCCCCCCCCGGCACCGCACACAGTCGTGACGGTGTTACCGACTGTACTCCCCACGCCGCTGCACGTTACCTCCCCACGGTCATCTCGCATAGGTCGTACTGTCTGTATTCGGCTCTAGAAGAAGCGTTTCCTTCATTCTTTCGGCTGACTGCTCCACAAGCTGCCAGTCTGTACGTGAACAATCACGGGCACACTTTCCAGCCAGTTGCAGACCTGCCTGCTTGGAACCCACCGACTTTCTCTGTCTCAGTCATAAGGGTGTCGCTCGTTGTGAAGGGCCCCGCTGTGACGCACGTACCCCGTGTCTGTGGCGCCAGACACCTGAGCCCCGCTGCAGGAGACAGGGGAGAGAGAGGCCCTTTCTTCCGTCACACTCACTCGTCCTTGTCGAACCCGGGCCGGCGCCTCGTGCCGCCTTTTCCGAGCACGAACCAGCCGCTCCCAGAACCATGTCTTCCAGGGATGCACCCACGGCCCACGTCCTGCTGACCGATGTCCCTTCGATTAAGAATAATCAGAACTTTAGACGCTCCTCTCCCATGTCTACAGCCCCTCTGCCCCCCGGGACCCCCCAAAGACCGCTGGCCGGGGTCCGGCCGCGTCCTTGTGCCCGTGGACGCCACACGGGCGCATCCCAGGTGGGAAGTTCCCGGCTCGGTCTGAACGACAGGCTCCCTGCGGCCGTCAGCTTTCTCTCCGCGACGGCGCTGCTCGTGCGAGTTTGCAAAGACCCTCCCCAATGCACTTTCCCGCTCTCCTGGGTCAGCTCCCCTCTTCCTCGTTTTGTTCTGGAGTGTTCCGCCATTACAAGTCCCTGCCGGGCTCGTTTTTAAACACAACTGTACACAGAATTTTGTTCATCTTACTCTTAGAACTTTTTTTTGCAGACTTCAGTAACTCTTAGCTCCTGGCCTATCTGCCTGATCGATTATCCCTCTGCTCAGGCAGTGAGGCTGTGTGCGTTAAGACCTTTGGCTGTAAGAAGCAGACGCTCACATGGGCCACTTCTTTTTTTAATTCATGTACTTTCATTGTTATTTTTTATTATTGTTATTCTATTGCAGTTGCCCGAGTTTTTCCCCCTTTGCTCTCCTCCGCCCACCCCTACCCACCCCCCACAGTCAATCAGAACCTAGGAATAAATTCAACCAAGGAGGTAAAAGGCCTATACTCAGAAAACTACAGAACACTGGAGAAAGAAATTGAGGAAGATACAAATAAATGTATATACTGTGTCCATGGATTAGAAGAATTAACATCATTCAAATGTCCAATATTACCCAAAGCAATCTATAGATGCAATGCAATTCTTATTAAATACCAATGGCATGTTTCACAGATCTAGAACAAATAGTTCAAAAATTTAGATGGAACCAAAAAAGGACCCCAAATAGCCTCAGCAATCTTGACAAAGAAGAACAAAGTAGGAGGGACCACAATACCTGATATCAAACCATACCACAAGGCCATGGTCATCCAAACGGCCTGGCGCTGGCATGAGAACGGACACACAGACCAATGGGACAGAGCAGGGAGCCCGGAAACAAACCCCTGTCTCTGTGGTCACTTAATATTCGACAAAGGGGGCACTCAAGCATACGGCGGAGTAAAGACAGTCTCTTCAGTAAGTGGTGTTGGGAGCACTGGACCTGGTACATGCAGGAAAAATGGAACCAGACCTCCAACGTACACCACGCACCAGAACAAACTCAACATGGACAAAACTTAAATATAAGTCATGCTACCACTAATGTTCTGGCGGAAAACATAGGCAGTGAAATTGTGGGTCCCCCACACAGCAATATTTCGGCCGCTGCATCTCCACGGCCAAGGGACAGGAAGGAGAGGATGAACACACGGACCTCACCTGAGCTCACGCTGAGGCGGGACGAGCCCGCCCGGACAAGGGCGTGAACGCGGCCGCTTCTCTGGAAGGTCTGAACCAGGCGGGTGGGAGGGGTGAGGGTTCACGGGCAGCACGAGTACCCTGTGGCCGACGGAGCTCGTCATGTGAGCCAAGCAGAGAACAACAAAAGGTCAAGTGGAAAAGCGGCATTTGAACTCATAATCATGGACTTATTTTTTTCAGCTCTGTCACTCTCAAGAACGGCTCGGTGACAGTAGTTGCCCTCTTATCCACCTTCAAGGTCACGTGCACGCAGACGCCGAGGTCTGGTATCTGTCCCCATGATGTCCCCGGTACCGAATTCCAGGTCTCGGGGAAGAACAAACTTACAATACGTTTGGGAACCCACTGTGTCTCCAAAACAATGGGGACTGTCTCCGAGAATCCCGAGGACAACGGAGTCCATTCAGAGGCCTCTCCCAGGCCCAGCTGTGTCCGTCTGAGCAAATGGTGACCACCAACGGAAACAAGTGGAATGGATGAAAGGCCAGAGCCCATCCGGATGCTCTAAGGAGGAAAGTTAATGTGCAGGATACGCATCTACAGTGAGTACATAGATTGTTGAACTGCGTGTTGATTTGAACACGAGAAAAACAATGAAGATGGATGCTTTGCTCACCTGAGAAGCACACTGGCCGCCCGTGGCAGTACAGGTGTGCACCAGGCTCGCCGTGTGTCCGAGGGGAGCATGGACCCGCCCGGGCGAGCCCGAGGGCCCCGGAGAGAGCGGCACCTGAGGCGAAGCCGGGAGAGCGGGCCCGGCGCCTCCCCGGAGCGAGCAGGTGGAGCGCGAGCCCGCAGTCGATGAGCTCTCGCACAGCGCCATGTGCGCCAGCACGGCAGGCCCCCCCACACGTCCAAAGAAACGAGAAAATGACACATAATCGTGTCGTTCCCTCCCAGGGAATGAAACCCCTCATTACCATAAATTGTACCAATTACCGCAAATTGTAATAAATACACGTTGGATGTCTAGCAAGGGCGAGGCAACGGCGTGAGTTACAAGCCGCGTGCCGTGAGAGAGGCAGAACACGTCCTCTGGGTCAGAAACACCGAGCCAGTCCCGGAACGTCCAAATCTGTAGGCAGGAGAGTTGGGGAGACACGTTCCAGGACCCCCAAGGTTCCCAGCCCAGATTCCCTGACTCCAGGCGGAGGTGGCCGGACAGGGGAACCCAGCGCTCCTTCCGACAACGACGAACAAAAATCCACGTTAATCACCAGGAACTCCAATGAAGCCACGGAGGCGATGAGGCTTCCGTGGGCTAAAACTCCAGCCAGAAGAGGGCTGTCTGCAGGTGAGTGAGGAAGACGGAGGCAGGCAGGTCGCCCCCAGAGGCATCTGCCGACTCTGAGCGCCAACCGAGTATCCAGCTGGGCCCGGGCCCAGTTGCTCCTGGGGTGGGGGGGTGGGGAGGAAATGACCAGTGTTTTTTCAGGGTGGTGCAGGAGTAGGTTGGGAAAGTGGAGCGTGAAGGGGCCCCGCCTGCATCTCCACAGTATTTATTGAATTCTGAATTTCTGCGGGCAGCTACACAGCAAGCCCAAGTCTCCTAAAGGGCTGAGAGACCCTGGGGCACTCGGGGAATGAGGAACCTCCAGCAGGAGGGAGCCCGCAAGCAAAACTGGGCCAGGATAAGAGTCCCGGGGATAGGCGAAGTGGCCCCAAGCACGGTGGCTGAGGGTCAGTCTCCGCCTGTGAGCAGGGCCAGCAGCTTCAAACGTACCGCCTCAGCCCCGGCCTCTGCAGGGGCACAGGAAGGGACGGCCTGACTCCGCAGCGGGGGCTGGACGCTGGGGGCCAGGCGCGTGGGCAGGAGGGGACCAAGCCTCAGTAAACAGTCGGGGCACCTCGGGCTCCGGGGCGCTTCCCTGGTGGGGCATGTTGAGGGGTTCCGAGCGTCGTCCCACAGTGTAGCCAGGAGGAGCCGTGCTGCCCGGGATCCCACACGGGAAAGACACCCAGAGCTTCGTGCTGGGACCCAGCCAGACTCGACCTTGCGTCCCTGCCCCTTTGGCTGGTTCCAGTCTGCCTGCCTGTGCTCTGATGAAACTCGGACCTTCAGCAGAGCCCTTTCTGAGCCGTGCGTTGCTCTGCCTGACCTGAGGGGGGGCCATGGAGACTCCCGGTTTGCAGCCCGCTGGTCCGACATCCTTGACGCGATTTCCGTGTGTTTGCTACGGGTGCTGGACTTACCGTGTCACGGTGTGCTAACGAACCTCTCTTCCCAATTCCCACCGGGACTTTGAAACAGACCACGGTGAGAGTATTTGTGCAACACATGCTACAAATCAGGGCTTGAGGTGTCGTGTCGGTGACAGTGAAACGACGAATAATTCAGATCAAACTGAAAACTCGATGGTGCCTGCGGCTCTTCCCCGGTGCCTCGCACATGAAGCTGATGACCTGCTCTGCCAGCGACTTAACAATCACGCCCCGGCTCAGCAAAGAAACTGCTGACAGCACCGGGCACGGAGTCGGTTTCCAGCCCGTGTCCCCATTGTGTCACCTTCTCCTCGCAGCGTCACAGCAGAGCAAAGCCATCAGGCACCGCTCACGTGGGCCGGCACTCGCGGCAGCAGCCACCATGGTGGCCGTGGACACAGGGACTCAGAGACGATCCGGCCGGGACAGCATTCCGGGAGCATGGGCCGGCCAAACGGACGTGGCCGCGCAGGGTCCTGTTCGTGGTGTTGTCCATCGCCGGTTGTCGGCCACACTCTCCCGGGTCAGGGAGACGGATAAAGGACCTGCGTGCGTGCGTGCATGCATGTGTGTGTGCATGTGTGTGTGCATGCATGCGTGTGTGCAGGCATGCATGCGTGCACACCTCTTTTTTGAGAGCCAGTTGTGATTCGTTTACCTGCGCACCCTGAAGTGAGCACCGTGTCCCTCGAAGAAGCGGGTCTAGTCGTTTATCTGACACACATGTGCACGGGAGTCTGACTGCACAGGTGGTTTTAATGACCTCCAGGCACGGAAGAGGGACTGACAAGTAAAACGTCCCCTCTTTCCACCTCCGAGGTCTCCATTTTTTCCAAGAAAGTGACAGGGACCCCCGGTGTGACCGGCCCGGCCCTCCCCACAGGCAGACCGGAGTGCGCTGGGACTATCGGATGCACTAGAGTGTATCCGGGGTGCGCGCTTCAGGGACAAGATCTGTTCTCTCTCAGCCAGCTCGGGCGCCCCTGAGGACCACACGTCCGTGGCAGGGACCTGACGCAGGGAGCCCCAAGTACCCTGGGCCACCTCTAAAACCTCTGAACCCGTTCCTCCCAGCTCCTGCTCAGCCACATGGTCTCCACCCGACTTAAAGCTCTTGGCTCTGGCCCTGACCTGTGTGGCTCAGTGGGTTGGGCGTCATCCCACAAACTGCAAGGCCACTGGTTCGATTCCCCGTCTGGGCACGCGCCTGGCTTGCAGGTTTGGCCCCCATCTGGGGGCCTGTGAGAGGAAACTGATGGGTGTATCTCTCTCTCACACTGATGTTTCTCTCCCTCTCTTCCGCCTCTCTAAAAATAAATAAAATCTCTTGTTAAAAAAAATTTTTCGGCTCTGTAACCTAATTCTAACGCTGATCCTAGACCTGAATGCACCCTGATCTCCCCCTGCAGGTGACTGAATTCCCCACAGGACACCATGCACTTGCCCCTCAGGCTCCGCTCCAAGACAATGAACCCCTGGCCACTTCTCCCGAATCTGCTCCCCGACCCGGACACGCCCTACCTTTGCATATGCTGCGTTTGCAAGCTTTCCTGAGGCTTCCTGGGTTTTCCCTCTCTTTTTCCCCAACAAAATGTCCTTGAGCATCATTTTTAAAAGGAGTCAGAAGACCCTCTCTTCCTCTGTTCACATGTAGCTCCCTGCTCTCCCAACTTAGAATGAGTGCTGTGTGTAGTCCGGCTCAGGTTCCGGCGCAGAGCTGAGCATGTGGCCAAGCACGAAACCTCGGTGCATTCTGGGACCTCCTGTTCTTGGCCTCGCTTCCTCCTCAGATAAGGAGGAAACACTCCTCCCTCCTGCCGTGTGTGCACTCCTTCTTGCATGTCCCCCGCTACGTGACATTCAGTGTCACTGTCCCATCAGCAGAGAGTGGCGTAAGTCACCCTCCAGGTAGAGCCGTGCCCTCAGAACAGGGGCGAACTCCGTCTGTGAGACAAAAGCAAAACGTTTTCATCTTGTGGACGGTCGCAAAGCGTTCCAAGAACCGAGACTGTCAGCCACCTGTGAAGAGGTCAAGGAACGTGCTAGAGACAGGGAGGAGGAAAATAAGAAAATCCCTAGAGAATGGAAGAAGCTTGCCTTTCTCGAATTCTGTGCAGATAAGCCACTCAGAGACGGTTTTAACACACGTTGAGCTTAAAAAGCACCGCCCGCCTGTACGGCATTAGAGACCCACAATGGGGGAGTGTTTGGAGACCGTTAGGCGAGCAGGTCAAGTTTGTGGCCACACGTTGTCATCGGGTCACGGTATTGGCTATGCAGCGCGTGCTGCCTCCCAGGGAGTGGGGGGACCGCCCTGCCAGCCGCCCGCTGCCCGCCCACTGCCCCCCAGTCCGCAGGTGGCCCTCAGGAAGCGCAGTGCGGACCGAAGTGAGGGGTGAGCCGACAAAAGGTCTGTGGGGACGGTCCGGAGACAGGACATTGAAACCCACCGCTGGTTCCAGAATTCTCAGAAGACCTTTAAGAAGACCTTAGCAGAAATACAGCGTGCGCTACCACCATGCCACTGACGGCCCAGAGGGCACGTGGCCAGAGATGAACCACAGCTTCCCAGAGGGGACGACCTGTGCCGACCAACCCGGCCCTCGCATCAGAGGCTGTGGACGCATGGCCTCACTTCAGGAAGTGGACGTGGCAGGTGACGAAGGGCTCTCTGCTTCCCTAGAGCACAGGCCTCTGTGGCACGTGGACAGCACCCCAGCCGGAGGCAGTCAAGACTGGGTGAGAAGAAAGGCCCCAGGTCAGCCCAGACCAGTGCACAGGGCCCTGCTGGGACTGGGCTGCCGGTGAGCAAGAGGGCTTGGGGGCTTCCCTGCACCCCTGTGCACCCCACCATCCGGAGAGCTGGGCGGGGTCTGGGGCGGACATCTGTCTATCTGGGCAGGGCCCCTGGGCAGCCAATCTAGGCTGGCCGGGGCGGGGAGCTGGGCAGCCCCGTGTTGTTAAAGGCCACTCCAGCAACAGCGGGGACTCAGTATCTGTCCTCTACAACCCTCAACTGCTATTGACATTTGTCACAGCTAATGGGTCAGCTAAAAAGTCCACTTAGTTTTTTTCCATAAAGTAAAAGACACATTTTTCATTTTGATCAATAACTATTGATTTGCTTATCTCGGTATGTCAGCTGCCTCCCACGTGGTAGCGGGCGGATTGTTCTCAGTCAATGTCTTGGTTTGATGGCTGCCGGCCTCACCCCGTCGGCCCGACCCCGGAGCACCGTCCACGGGAAACCTCCGGCACGGAACTTCACAAACCACTTCCGGCACGTTCCATCAGCCACAGCCCCTTCTCCACACACCGCACAAATCTTTTCTGTGTTTCAGGTGTGTCTTCACCTTCCTTGAAATAATAAAGCATCACATGCCAAAAACGTTGCTTATTTTCTTCCACCTTCAACACTAAAATGGCTGCACAAAAATTCACGGGGTTTCGATTTTTTTTACATGGGCACGGATGTGACAGCCGCCACAACACGACCTGACAGAGTCGTTTCAAGTGAAGTTAAAGACAAGGAAGCCCTGGCTGGCGTAGCTCAGTGGACTGAGCGCGGGCTGCGAACCAAAGTGTCGCAGGTTCGATTCCCAGTCAGGGTACATGTCTGGGTTGCAGGCCATAACCCCCAGCAACTGCACATTGATGTTTCTCTCTCTCTCTCTCTCTCCCTCCCTTCCCTCTCTAAAAATAAATAAATAAAATCTTAAAAAAAAAAAGACAAGGAAGCACCGCTAGAACCATCTTAAGGAAAAGAATAGATGAACGTTTTGGCCAACCCAGTAGTCCCTGTCACTGATATTGGTAAGTGACGTTTGTGACCACTGTCTGACACTTGTGCATCCGTCACTCCGATACACATGGAAGAACCAAAACCCCTCGGGGGCTCCAACACTCAGCAGGTCTGGAGACCCTTCCATGGGCGTGGCTGCTCCCACCAGCCCCAGGGCACTGCCGGCCCCTCCCCGAACTTTCTTCCCCCGGGGAGCCGTGGCTCCGTTTTTATTTCTCTCTTGATGAGAAACACGGGGCTGGGGGAGGGGGGGGGGTGGTTCCTGCTGTTGCAGAACAAACAGCATTGTCATTCAGGCTTCCCCACTCAAAGGCTGGTTCCATGAACTGTGGGCCATTCTACCCGTGGCCCGCAGGTCCTCCAGGAAGTCGGGGACACAGGAAACACGGACGTTTACCGCACGTGGCTGTGTGGTCGCATGGCTGTGTCGACAGTGAGGTTTTACGTAGCAGGGGAATCGTGTCTTTTACCTCTGTGTCTGCAGACCAAACGGCAACTTCTCTAGAATACTTAATCCTCCATTATTTATTGAATAAATAAAGAAAGTGCGAGGGGGTCCCAAGAAGAAAACGGAGTTATCTTCTGGAAGGCAGGTCCCTTGTAGCACAGGCGTCCCCCACTAGGTGGGTGTTCTGGGCACCCATCTGGACCCGTGCGCCAGCTGGCGTTGTTGGGAGAGGCTGCGTTTGGCTTCAGTGAATGTTTTTTGGAGACTTTTCAACGCATTTGCCTGTTTCATGATGGGTGATTTTTGAGTGCACCTGCTCACACTGCAGAGTGTCCAGCAGTTTTTGATGAAAAAGAGCATGACCCCCATACCCCACCCTCCCTCTTCACCTGATCTGGCCCCTAGCAACTCTTTTCTGTTTCCCCAGGTGAAAAACGCCCTCAAAGGGAAATGTGTCGCCAGTGTAGACGAGGGGAAACGAAAAATGGCAGGAGCACTGAAAGGCCTCAACATCGACGACTTCAGAAACTGTGTTGAGCCGTGGGAAAAACACGTCAACAGATGCCTCGTGTCAAATGAGCCTGCTCTGAAGGTGACTGCAGTTCAAACATGTCAGAATAAATACACAGTCTTTCTAAAGAAACTCCAGGGTTTTGGGGTCCCCCTCACATTGTAAAGTACAGCAAAGCAAGGGTCACTCACAGCACCCCTCACACCTGCCACACCTCCAACAACACACCTGCTGCCTGTCCGAGGACTTCCAGACGCAGGGAAGGTGACCCTCACTTTACACGTTTAAAATGAGGGCACCTCAACGAGGTCATCGAACAAATGGCCGCGAGCGGGAACTGCTCTTACAACCACCTCCACCTTATTTCTAAGAAGAAAACACAGCAAGCGTGGTAGCTGCCTCTCTGCCCCGTGGACAGCGGCCCCGGGCCCAGGCCTGGGCCACTGCGGGCACGCCCACCCTTCCCGGGGGAGCGGGGGGCACAGGCTCCTTCCAGCACCTGCCCCCCCTCGGAACCCTCCTCTGCCCGGCAGGCGGCCCTGAGCCCCTGCTCACGGGAAGCAATGCCCTCGGCCCCGCCCCCCGCCCCAGTTCAGGGGGTTAAATGCCAGCATTCATGGTGCGAGGTCACGAGGCTGAGGCCACTCCCGAGACCAGCCTCCGGGCCATGAAGGCGAGTGGACACGGGCCCCACGGAGGCCCCGAGCTGGGGCGAGAGCAAGAAGGGGAGGAGTCCGGGTGCTTAAAGCAACCTGGGCCCGTCTCCCACGTGCGGGAGAGACGGAAGGGAGGAAAGCGAGGCGTGACTGGGCAGGCTCCGGTCATTTCCCAGGCAGACGGCCTGGAAGAGCCGTCCGGTCTCCAGAACGGGAGCGGCAGGCGGTGGGGCCACTCCGGGACCCAGCTCAGGACGGGCCCACACAGGCCCCTTCCTCACCTGCACAGGTGAAACCGCCCACCCCTCGCTGGGCTTGGCCGGGCGGGGGCGGGGGGGGGGGGAGCTCCAAGAGTCCCTGACCCTGCCTGTCCCTCCTCCCTGAAAGAAAACCCCAGGCACTCAACTTTCGTGTCCCTGTCACAGGTGCATTCATGGGGAGACAGAGGAAATACTTCTAGAATTCTCCCTAGACCCCTAGTCCCGCTCCCTGACAGCTGCCCCAGTTTCCCCAGTGCACCTCTTCCCCAGAGATGCTGGGAACCCTGCGAGCTGCAACCCCCACCCGGCACCATAACAGCCAGTCACAGGACACGAGGTGTGGGGAAACTGGGTGCTGGGCCGGCCCTGCCCTGCTCAACGCCCCAGGAGAGTGCTCAGGGCCTGTTCGGTCACATCGCAGCCACCGCTGACCCTCCCAACCCTGGTGGGGGGCAGAGAGAGCTGGCCCGGTCCTCGTGCTACTGAGGAACGTGGAGGTTAGGGTAAGAAGACGCCGGCCCACAGCCCCCCGTCTGACTGCACCTCTGGGACGACAAGGTGTCCGTTCACTGTCCCTCTTGCAAAGAAGCTGGCAGCGCAGGTGGGCTGGTGACGCGAGTCTGGTTGAGCACGCTGCTCACCTCCCACCCCACCCCCCACCAAATTTCCCCACTCGCTCCCTTGTCCAGCACAAGGCCGCCGGGACATTAGGTCCCACTCGCACTAGTGAGAGAGGCACCGAGTGATCAATCTTCTGACAACAGACCTACACCCTGGCGCCGACCACCTCCACCCTGCCCCCAGGCTAAAAGCGGTTTCACTTCTGGGGCACTGAGCGCAAGGAACGGCCTCCCACAGTCAGCCCGCACCCCGTCCCCGACCCTGGACCTGCCCTCTCAGGCCGGAGCCCTGACCGGTCCCTGGTGCAGAGAGGCTGACCAGAGTACAGGCGATCACTGATTTTATCTCAGCTCCCCCCACCCACCCCCGACCCCGTTCGCTGGATGACCCGGGGAAGTCATTCCAGCTGAGCTCCAGCCGAGGGGCGCCGGCCCGTGCCAGGAAGCACGCCAGGGACCCCTCGCGGTGACCAGGAGGCCAACACGGAGGCTCTGCCCTGGAGAGGTGTGGCGCGGCCTAGATGTTCGTGTAAACAACCGTAGCGCCGCCGGGCAGGACGCGGGACCCTACAATGGGGAGAGAGACAAAGGTTGTGACAGGACCTTTGTCTGCACCTCCGGGAAGCCCCCTGGAAAGTGTGCGCTGCCTCCCACAGCTGCAACTGGAGCCCACTGTGGCACTCTGGGAAGGCGGCAGCATTGTCCAGCTCTAGCCGCGGGGGAGCCGCGCCCAGGGCGCACCGAACACTCACGACATCTGACATTCGGTCACCAGGGGCCGCAGTGAGCAGCAGCCCTGAAACAAGTATTCACCAACCACATCCAGGCCAGGAAAGGCCCCCCCACCCGCCCTGCCTCTGCCCCCCACCTCCGGGGGAGCTCTCTCTCGCCGCCACGGCAGAGCAAGGGCACTGACACGGAGACAGTGCGGGCTGCCAGGCCTAAAACCCTTGCCACCCTGGCTTCTTCCCGACGGAGTTCGCTGCAGCCTGGAGTAGGAGGCGCTGCTGGCCTGGTGCTTCTCAGACTTTGGGGGCCATGGGGCATCGGAACCCCTGGAGGCCTTGTCTAGCCCCAGAATGCCAAACCCCCCCGAACCATCTGACCCCACACCTCCGGGCTGGGGCCTGCGAGCGCGAGAGTGTCTCTGGGAAGGCCAACGGCCACCCTCTGAGAACCAGGCTCCGTGTTCCCCCCGCGCAGGTGCGCCGGGAAGAGTGATGGAAGGGGCTGGGCGCAGGGGAGGGGGGTGGACTGAAGGGCCGATTCTGGAGAGGAGGAATGCCCCTGGAGGACTGGACTCCCCCACCTGACCTCAGACGTCCTATCAACTGAGTCAGGACAGGGCTCCGGCCCCTCTCCCTCCTCGGTCGCGGCCCAGGGGCGTGTCGTGAACTCGGGGCTCCAGGGCCCACGGGACGAGGGCGTGAGGTCTCGGCGTGTGACTGCACGAGTCCCCCGGGAAGGAGGGACTCTCTTGGCCTGGGCCTTCGTCGCCCAAAGCACTAGGGGGGCGTCACTCCATCCCGGGCGCTGGAAGGGACCAGGCTCGTGCAGGAGAAGCGGGTTGGAGGCAGGAGACGCGAGAGGCACATTTCCTACAACCACGACCAACGGGCAGCGTGAAGGATGCCTCCTAACGTGGAGCGCTGCTCTGAAACCACCCCACGCAGACCGGGATGAGAGAGAAACGCGGTTACACCACGAGCGAGTTCATTAAAATCCAATCATGTCCTTCTCGTTCGTGTATGAGGACGGCGGAGGCTGTGAGTGATGCCTTTAATTACCGCCCTGACGCCGCGGCCCCCGCGCAGCTGATTTAAAGGGACAGCATCACATTCCCGGTACGTAACCGCGCCTGCCGAATCGGTAATGCGGGCACATGGAGGGCGAACGCTTCGGAGACAGAGGTGGGACGGACGCCGCTCGCCAGGCCCTCATCCCAGTGTATCGGTCGCTGCTGGTCAGACCCAGTATCGTCCTCGCCTCACGGCCGTGAGCAGAGGGAACGGGTTGCAGGCGCACTTCCCCCGCACGACCCGCACAGAGAGAACCCGTGTCGTTCACGACAAAATGGGTTCACGAGCAACTCCGTGTGCACACTGAGAGTTTCCGATTCTCCCGGGGGCTGCCCGTGTAATCAAAGTGTCCAAAACCCACTGGGGAACACTCAGAGGAAACAGGGTTCTCAGTGGTTACAGCAAAGAGTTCGGAGCTGGTGCACGGTAGCCACAGGCTTCCTTGCAAGCAGGGAAAGGCCCCCCAGAACAGCAGGGATGGGGAAGGCGCGAGAGCAGACTCCTGCCCCGAGACGCTTGCCCTCCAGGGGGTTTTGAAGGTCATGTCGGTGTTGCCGCGCGATGATCTCAGATCACAATTAACGAGATCCCACTCCGCCTCCAGAGGTGTTGACCACACAAGGTCTCCCAGTTTAAAATATGCTAGGCACACTTTTCCCACCTGCTTTTAACAACAAACCTAAAGCCCTGGCTGGCGTAGCTCAGTGGACTGAGCGCGGGCTGCGAACCAAAGCATCGCAGGTTCAATTCCCAGTCAGGGCACATGCCTGGGTTGCAGGCCACGGCCCCCAGCAACCACACATCGATGTTTCTCTCTCTCTCTTTCTCCCTCCCTTCCCTCTCTAAAAATAAATAAATAAAATCTTTTTTAAAAAACCTAAAATGTTCTATAAACTTCCCTCTGACTTAATATAAAAAAGGCTCGGTCAGCCTGAGCTGCACATGAGGGAGCTTTGAGGGCCGGTCTGGCTGGGAGACACCGCCGCCCTCGGCCCCGGCCCGGCAGCAGCACGGAGCTGGGGGTTGGTCTGCACACCCTTTCATGTCTCCATGTTTCCCCAGAGAAACCCCGCTGCCTGCCAACTTCAAAGACACAGCCCCCGCCCGCCGAGAAGTCCACAGCCACTTCCCAGAGGCCGTCTGACACCGCACGTCACCCCACCCCACTAACGGGAGGGCTTTTCATGTGTTCCAAATGTCAGTGCGCACACACAAAATAACCAGTAATGGGCGAATAATGGTGTTCAGCTGCAGAAGATGGTGATGGGCTCATTTCACATTTCACTGTGTCTTTGAAGCCAGTGGCAATGACAGACGCTGGTGAGTTACCGGATGCAAGAGGCGTCGCCCTCTGCCAGTGCCGTCTGCACCACGACAGCCGCCCCGTCGCCCGTGCCGGCCCCGGAACCCGCTGGGGGTCTGCCACGCTCCCAGCCTCAGGCACAGCAGACAGACAGACACGTCTCCCTCCCCCAGACTGAGGAAAACTGGGGCCACGGAAGCAACAGCAACAGTAACCCCGCCCGAGACACGCCGCAGTTAATACCTGCAGCCACAATTGCTACTGTTACAAACTAATGAAGTGTAACAAACGTTTCCACAGCAAGCTGGAGCCCAGCTGTAGAGTAAAAGACTAAGAAGGAAAGAGAAGATCACGCATTTGTGTACACCCGTGGGTCCCTGCAGAGACGTGGTTGCTGACAAAGCCGGCGTAACTCGCACCTGCATCTTCTCGTTTTTTATTTGAAATGTGTCTCCACGTGCAACATCATTTGCGGCGAGGAGGACTGAAAAGGGGGCAACCCCCCAACTCTGCTGGAGTGCAGCCGCGCTGGACACACCAGGCACGAATGTCTGGCCCCAGGGAATCCCAAATCCGCCCGATCTCAGACCCTGTGTTCTACTTCTCCAGGGACGGCCCCTTGCAGTGACGAGTGTGTGTCTGTCGCTGTCATCACGTGTGATGGGGTGGCTCCCAACGCACTCAACCGCTGCACTGTACACGGCAGGGGGGCGGGGGAGCTCCCTGCTGGGCTCCAAGACGCCAGGGCGGGCTGCCACCCCCTGCAGGCTCACGTGCGGGGGCGGTTGCCGCCACAGTCTCAGATCCCACAGGAAGACGATGGGATCCTGGGACCAGCACCTCCTGGCAGGGGTGGAGTTCTAGCGTGGAGAGTCAGCCTTCTCACTTTTCTCCAGTAAGGCTGTGTCGGTGCGGGTTGTTTCAGCAATGGGGGGCGGGGGTAGGGTGAACAGGAAGAGTTTAACACTGAGGAAGAGGGGCACAGCGATGCAGGGAATTGTCACCACGTGCTCTTAAAGCCACAGGATTCAGATGTGCGTTGCTCGGCACAAAAACAATTTCTTTTTTTTTTTTACAAAAACAATTTCAATGACGAGGGTAACGAGGGCAACGCTGCGGCCATTTCACTGATCACTCTACGGCCAAGAGCAGGCTCGAAGAGAGATAAATGAGTCTGCTGTGTTTTAAACCAATCCCAGCTCCTTTGTGCCCCAAAATGAGACTGTCCCTATGAGTCAGACCGATTTTACTGAGTGCTCACAAGTCGCATTTATGATACTCCAACCCTGTCTCACACACTCACGACAGAAGGTAAGTTGCACGGAAGACAGAAATCCACGAGTTTCCCCTCGAAGGAGGCAGGAGGAGTCCGACTGTCTCTCCGCCCCGCCCCGCCCCCACGCCAGACATTCACGGGGTCAGCAGCACAGTTCCTGCAAGGGCAGGGGCCAGACTCCCCTCTCTTCTCCGTGTTACGTCCGAGTGATTGCACGTGGTTCCAGTAAAGGTGTAGATCCGCTCCAAAACCAGACGCCTACTGAAAATCACCGGACAGGTGACACACGGCACCTGCCTGCACCTGCCGGCGGGACCCGGTGTTTCCGACCGTACATACAGTAGGGTGACCGTGGACCCGGGGCCACGGACCCTCAGAACTGCCGGAGGAGGTGAAGCGGCCCCGTTCACGGTGGAGCCTACCGGCGCCTGCAGCGTGCAGGTGCTCCGGGGGTGTTCAGCGAGTGAAGGAGCAGAGCCGTGCGCTGGAAGGTGAAGCCCACGGAGTTTGGGTGGGGGGTTCCCAACACACGAAAGTCACGGTCACCCCCCGTGCGGCGAGTGCGGGCAATCCCACGTCTCGTTCGCCGGCCTCTGCTCATCGGCCCGTGTGGACAGGAGCGACGAGCACAGCAATGACAGAAAACGGTCGGTGGGTCCATTTCTTCTGTTCCTGAACGCGGTGTCCGCCGGCAGTTGTCTCACGCTGTCTCGGGACCTGCCCAGCCCAGAATAATCTTCATGGTTTCCCAGCGCTTCCTGGCGGCCCCTCCCGCGTGGCTGCCTGGCGCCGGCAGGGAGCCTGAGCCCTCAGACAAAACGTGTGTGGGCCCCCGTTGTCTCGCCCCACGTAGGGCAGGACTCTGGGCGGCAGGTTTTCCACAAAACATCCGTGTGACGAGGAGGGTGCCACCGGCACACGCCGGCCTCCGAGACCACGTGCCCGAGGCTGGGAGGGCGGCCGGGCAACACGCCACTCAGGGTCAGACCCCAGCCCACCGCGCAGCGGCGACCCGGCCGCGGTTACGCGGGCAGCCTCTCCGAGGCCCGTTTTCTTTGCACATAAACAAGGTTAACAGAAACCATTACAACTCCAAGGCACTTGTGCGGATTAAGTGGGATCATCCATCGAAAGCACTTAGAAGAAATTGCAGGGACGGCCTATTATGCACGTCAGGGGCTGCCGTGGGGGCTCCACTTACGTGGGTCAGAATAAACACTGCAGGTAACACGCGACATGCATCGTAAGTGCTGGCGATCAGCAGCTGTCTCCGTCAGGCTGCGCCGTGCATGGCTGCCGGCGCTCTGGCACGCCGGCCCTCTGGCACGCCGGCCCGTGAACACACAGCCATGGGTTCGGCCTGGTGTTCCAGGCGCTGAGACACCTAAGTGATGTGGTCAGGCTGGTTCTGTTAACTCGGGAAATGGGAGGAAAGGTAAACCAGCTGTTGGCACAACCGAGTCCAAGACATTCCTTCATTACTACGAGTCTCCGACGGGGACAAGCTGGGTCACACTGTCCTTGCGTCCGGGTCTCTGGGTGGAGGGACGACGGCCTGTCTGGGAAGCCCCAAACTATGAGGGAAAAAGCGGGACACCCACCACCGGCACAGGTCTGCACCCCCCGACTTTTTCAGCCTTGTCTACCCCGTGGCCCACACAAACCAACGACTAAAGTTCTGCAGCACACGTATTTGTTGCCGATCTGACCACTAGAAAATAGGAATACTTCCGATTCACTCACCCTGGACAGCATTGTTGTGCTGGCTGTGGCTGTTTTGTTATTGGCCATCTAAGGCAGAAGAGGGCGGCCCCTGACCAGACGGCTGGGCAGCGCACGCTTTGAAAGCACTTGCTGTGCGCGGCTGAAAGCGGCTGACCCACACAGAGCATCTCCCACAGCCGCCCGCCCGGCCGCCGGCCCAGCGCAAGGCTCACGCGGTCCCTCTGGGCAGAGTGCGGGACTGTCTACAGGGAGCAGTCCCGGGAAAATTTGGAAATGATAGGCATCTTAAAGAAAAATGTCTAGCCCTGGCTGGTAGCTCAGTGGATTGCCCTCAGTGGATTCAGTGCAATCCAAATCAAAATTTCAGGTGGGACTTACCACCCATTCCAAAATGCAAAGGACCCAGAAAAAAGCAAATACAAACTTGAAGAATAAAACTGGGGAGTACATACAGCCAGGTGTCAACACGTAAAAATCCTGCAGTAACTGAGGCCGTGTGCCACGTGCACCGAGGAACAGAATCAAGAGCCCAGCAATGCAGCCACACGTGCACACGGCCAGCAGCTCGCAGCTGGGGACCCGCCAGGGCCGCTGGGCACCTGCACGGAGAGAAGGTGAACGTGGGCCCTTGAGGTCTACCAGGCACACGAGTTAACCTGACAACGGTCACAGACCCAAGTGGGAAGGATGAAGCAGCAGAGCTTCTCGAAGAAGACACAAGAGGACATCCGTGTGACCTTGGTGCGAGCAGTGGCTTCTTCAGCAGGACACGGAAAACACCAACCATTAAAAAGAAGATTGTTAGCCCTGGCTGGCATAGCTCAGTGGATTGAGCGCAGGCTGGGAACCAAAGTGTCCCAGGTTCGATTCCCAGTCAGGGTACATGTCTGGGTTGCAGGCCATAACCCCCAGCAACTGCACATTGATGTTTCTCTCTCTCTCTCTCTCTCTCTCTCTCTCTCTCTCTCTCTCTCTCTCTCTCTCTCCCCCCCTTCCCTTTCTAAAAATAAATAAATAAAATCTTAAAAAAAAGAAGATTGTTAAGTTCAACTTCATTTAAATTAAGGCCTTCGATTCTTTCCAAAAGATGCCATTAAGAGAAGCAAAAGGCAAAGCATAAACCAGAAGGGTTTTGTTACGGGTATACATATAAAACCATTTATATTTAAGTAATACAAAGCTGGACTCATACAGAATATAGGGCAAACTCCTACAAATCAATATGAAATAGGCAACCCACTTAGAAGTCAGCAGAAGGTCTGAAAGACACTTCATAAGAGAAGACACTCGAAAGGCCAATAAACACAGGAGTGTCACTCAACATCATTAGTCGTCAGGAAAACGTAAGTGAAAGCCACGATGAAATGCCACCGCGCGCTCAGGCAGCAGCAGGCCCAGCACCTCTGGGAGAACTCGGAGCCCCCGGGACGCTCGGACGGACGCTGCTGCCGGCGGCCTGCGTGGGTGCAGCCTGCTTGGAACCTGCCGTGTCCACTAAGGCCACACGTGCCCGGGAGCCCCCAGCCCGAGGTCACAGCCAGGAGAAAACGGGGACCGAGTGTCTCCTAAAACACGCCGACAATGTTGAGAGCAGCTCGGTTCGTACTGGCCAAAATCCAGACACAAGTAAAACGTCTGTTTCCTAGAAAACTGATGTAAGCAAATGGTTGCGTATGAATACGAAGCAAAGTGCATCAGCAACGACAAAAAGGAATGAGCTACGACCCACATGTAAGAACACGGACAGGTCTCACAGACACACGTCTGGTGGAGGAGCCGGGCGCAACAGGGCGCGCACCGGATGACCGCAGTCGCGGGAAGTTCCAGGACTCGCCTGAGGGCAGAATCCAGCAGGAGGGGTGGGACTGGGTAGAAAGGGGCGGGACACAGCTCCCCAGGGGGCTGCAAATGTTTGTGTCGTCTCTGCTGGGGGGTCACGTGGATGTCTCAAACACACTCAGAACTCCATCGAGCTGTAGGCTGCACATCGGCGAACTTCCGCACGTGTGTTTCACTTCACATTGTGTGAGGGTGCTCAGTATCACTCAAGGTAAATGTAATTGAAAACTACCTTGAGGTAGTATTTCTCCACATCAGATTGCCCCCCCCAAAAATCCAGTTATTAATAGGCTTCCTTGGAGAAGCGTGAAGTGACGCTGTGGTTGGGGATGACCACACTGTCACCCCCAGAGAGCACCACATCCACCCTTCAACCACCTCACTTCCAGAATCCCACACGCACCTGCACAGGCACCTGCACACGTGTGGACTGAGACAGGTGCCAGGCTGGTCTTCACGACATTGTTGAGACAGGAAACACGTACAGATGCCCCGGTGTTTACAACAGGGGCCTGGCTGAAAAAACATGTCTCATGCCCACGCCCTGGACTACTCTGCAGCTGTACAAATAAATAAATGGAGTCTTGCGTATGATCAGTGTGTGCTGGGGGAAATATTATGCAGCTGTAAACGGTGAAATTGTAAAAAACAAAGAAAGGGGGGAGCTACCCATGCAGTGATACAGAGAGACCTCCAGGATATATTATTAGGTGGGAAGTTCAGGCGGGAAACAGTGAATATGAAATACAGTTTCTGAGTCAACAAAGCGGGAGAATGAGAATACATAGCCACAGTTTCTTTTATGTGCATAATAAAAACACTGGAGATATAAACCAGAAACTACCACAAATCGTTAACCACGCGGCTGGGGGAGGGGAACAGAGCATATGAGAGAACCTTCCAAGCCACGCCGTTTGCACATAACTCTGTCTCACCTAATTTTACAAGAGAAGGTGACAGAAGGAGGCCCGGCCCCGGTGCAGCTGCCAGAACCCAGCTGGGAAACGGAGGCGCCCACCCGCTGGGGAGTGGCACCATCTCCGTTCCGCCGGGCCTCCCGGGGACACCACTTCCACGTGTCCTCAGCGGACGGCGTCCCTCTGGAATCACGTGACCCAGTGCAAAGGTCCCGCCGCGCGGCGCGTGGTTCTCTCCTTCCAGCCCTGCGGTTGCTTCCGGAAAGAGCAGGAGGGGGACGGGGGTGGGGTGGGGAGAATTTCAGAGGGTCTTGACCCACACCCCCACTTTACTTCTTTTAAAAGTGTGTAGATGACCTAAAGAGAGACACGAACCGAGAAGTGGGAACATGCAAAGGTGTGACAAACTCGGGCTGGGGGGCGGGGGGGGGCGGGGGGAGGGTCAGTCGTGCCCTTTGTGTGGAAGACACGCGGCCCCGGAGAAGAACAGCAGGTTCGGCTGACACGCAGCCTTCCGTGGTTCTCCGTGAACAGGCGATACTCCAGGCAGGAATAAATATGTTTGAAGCCAAAAAACCACAGAAGACTTGGGCTCCTGGTGAAGTCTGCATAAGGCTGCCGGAGGGCTTCCGGCTGCAAGGGACAAGAACAGAGTGACCAGCTCACCCGAGTGCCCGCGCCGGGAGCCGGCCAAGGCCAGGGCATCCCGGGGCACCTCCCGTGAGGTCATCGGTCTGTAAATGACCAGCAGCCCACCGTCCCGGCCGTCCCTGCGGGCGCTGAGGCCGGGTCCCACACCAGACACCAGACCCCGAGCAGATGACGCGAATCCCTCGGAGACCACGTTTCACACACACTTCACGGTTCCTTTTTAGAGAAACGCAGGAGCCTGATCGCACAAGCTGTCCCTTCTCCGCGTTAGCCTTTGGGTGTCCGCGTGGGTGCATCTCGTTAAGCTTCCCTCACTGTTAAACCCGCCAAGTGCACACCCACGGAGGAAGCCAGGCCCCAGCGCGCCGCTCCCGGGCCGCCCGCCTCCACGGGGCACCCAAACGCTCTGGGGCTGCCGGCGACCCCTCTCCTTCCCCCTGCAACCGGCAGCCGCAGGGCTCGCGCCCACGCGCACGCCCCCGCGGCTGCCCCTGCGTGACCGCGGCCACCCTCCTGAGCACGGCTCCTTTCGCCGCTTGGCGGAGGAGAACAGGAGCGGGACGCAGAACAGACTGTCCATGTAAACCGAAACAC
The DNA here is from genome assembly GCF_004126475.2 of Phyllostomus discolor. Taxonomy (NCBI): domain Eukaryota; kingdom Metazoa; phylum Chordata; class Mammalia; order Chiroptera; family Phyllostomidae; genus Phyllostomus; species Phyllostomus discolor. The sequence continues at coordinate 2,601,472 of NC_040909.2, forward strand.
CATGCCCGTGTTCCTCGGCCCGTTCCGGGTTTCAGAGCGCTGTCACAGAGCGGAGCCCGGGGACCCAGCGAGGCGGCAGGGCGTGTGACATTCCCAGTTTACAGGCGAGGGACACCGAGGCTCAGGGGCATCCAGGGAGTGGCCAGAAGGCCACCCCGCCCCAAAGCGTATGGGCTTGCTCCTACCTCTGGACGCCTTCCCGGCGAGCCGGAGCAGGTCCTGGGGGCGTCACGTTCCGAGGCGTCCCTGTGTGACCTGAGGTGTGGGAACCACAGAACCCATCGCCTGGGGACCTCTCCTTTTCCCTTGTCCCCTCTGTCCTCTCTCCTGAGTTCTCTCTCTGAGCAGATACAAAACACGCAGATGGGGGCCGAGTGCTGTCGGGCAGGTCCTGTCTTTCTGGCGGCGGACAGACAGATGCCTCCAGGCTGCAGTCAGAACCCCGGAGCTCTGCCCAGGCGCGCCGCCAGACTTGCGGCAGGTCTGGGAGGCCTCCGACCCTCCCCCGACCCTCCCCCCAGAGCCCAGTCCCTGCGTCTGTAGGTGAGAAGACCTCAGGTGGTCCTGAGTGGCCACCCCAGGTCCCCCAACCCAAACAGCCTGCCATTCTGGGCCGACCTCTCCGAACCGCTCCCAGCAGCATGACCTTTCCTCTCCCCAGACCCACGTCACTCCAGTGGTTCTCTTGAGGTCCGAGCCCTGACAACTTCTGAGCGCGTCCCCCCCCCCCCCCCAGAGTCTGGCCCCCCAGCAGCGCGGCCGCCACAACGCCGGGTGAGCAGCTTGCCCGTCTGCCCACCCGGCCTCTCCCTGCGGCTCCTTCCAGCAGCTCTGGCCACCGGGCGAGGAGAGGGGGTCTCGATGGAGCAAACAGTCGCCTCCGCACCTGTCTGCCTGAGCACATCAGAGGCGGGTCACCAGCTGGCTATCCACCCTAGGGCCTCCATGTAGACGATGTGCCATCGGCAACCACATACCGTCACACCTGCCAAAAACTTGACAGTGCTGACTGCCAATGACACGCAGGGCCTGCTCGGGGCAGCTCCAGTGAGCCACACGTGTGCCCCGCCTTCCCGAGCCCCCGAGGGAGAGGGGCACAGGGGGGCCTGGAGGGGGTGGTTTCGGCGGCCACGAACTGAACGGTCAGGATGCAACTTCTCATCGAGGTGAGAGCCTCCACAGCTGTGGTTTGGCTTGGACTGGGCGTGGTGTTGTTTGTTTGTTTGTTTGTTCCAGCTCCGGCCTCTTCAAAAGATGTGCTGATGCTAACCAGGTGCAAGCAGGGGGCCACCTCCTGGCGTCCATGGTTGCCAAAGCCTCCCCCACGTCCCAGGGATCCGACAGGCTCCTGTCGCCTCCATTTAGTACACGTTGGCTAATCGCCTGTGACGTGCCCGGCGCCGGGCAGGAGCGAGGCAGTGCTCTGGTGAGGGAGTGGACACTGCCTCCGTCTTTGTGAGGTTTCACACTGGGGGGTGGGGGGCTGGCCAAATAGCTCAGTTGGTTAGGGCGTCACCCCGATACTCCACGGTTGTGGGTTCGACCCTCGGTCAGGGCTCATGCCATGCGGGAGTGGACGGCAAGGAATGCATCAGTAAGTGGAACAACAAATCGATGTTTCTCTCTCTCTTTCTCTAAAATCAATTAAAAATTATTTTTAAAAAATTGAGGGGCCAAAAGATATTAATCAAGTGTCTTAGGAATAAAATATAATATACATTATACACATATATTTTGTATACATACACACACATACATATATTTGGAAAAAAGTCAAGGTATGTATATACCCACATGGTTAATAGTGGTCATTGCTGGGGGTAGGGTTTTGCTTTGCTTTTCTTCCTTATAATGTCTTATATACCCTCTGGGGTGTTTTGGGGGGGTGAGGGGGTAAGCATTACACTTTTAAAATTTAAAAATCCATTTCATTTGCTAAAATTTCGTGCTTTTAGAGATTTATTTACATAGGAAAATGTCATCTATTGCTAAAAATTGCAACTGCGAAACAGCCTGTATAATGAGCTTTCGTGTTGATTATATAATGCAGTAACAACCACCCAGAGGGACACAGTCGACAATACTAACAGCGATGATCTCCAGCGGGATAACAGACCATTTTGTCTTTCCTGCTTTTGACACTGTACCCGAGCTTTCCTCGCTGTGTGCTCGCTCTTGACCCCGGCCCTTGGGGTCCCGCCCCCTCTGGGAAGCCACCTCTGACCACCAGTGTGCACAGGCCCACGTGGTCCCCCCCCACCCGCCCGCAGGACATCGAGAAGCCTGGGAATCGAGTGCCACTTAGCCACCGAGCGGGAGACGCCGCCCGTAATCGTTTTCTCGTGAGGGAGGTCCCAGGGGTCCGGCTTCTCACCCCCCCCACCACGCTGCCTCGGTCATGGCCAGGAAGCCCCGAGCGTGTGGCTGATTGGCTGATTGCCCTGCCGCCCCACCAGGCTGCGTCCTCCTGCAGGAGCACCTGAGTGACAGGTGGGCTCTGTGGATGGGGGGAGCGCAGCCCCAGCTGCCCTGCCCCGGCTCCCAGCCTCCCGCCCGAGTGCTTGTCATCTTCTCTCGGAAACAGGGCTCGGAGCTCACTTCCAGAGCGAGAATTTTCCTGCCGCGTCCCATCAGGACTCCCTGGGGAGAGGGGGAGCAGCCGGCGGGACAGAAGGAGCGGGCCCATCGTTCAGGACGTGACCCGTTACCCACAGGAGCCCCGAGCCACCACCACCGGGCAAGGAAACCGAGATCAGAGACGCAGGAGACTGGGCAGGCAGCCGGCGGGGCGCGAGGCTCTGGGATGAAGCAGCAGCTGCCCAGGGGCGGGCGACGCACCGGGCACCACAGCCAGGTGGGGCGGGGCCCTCCCTCCCCCCACTGTGCGGCCTGAGCCCAGGTGAAAACCCAAGGTCACAGGGCACAGTGTGAAGGGGCCATCGCGGCAAAGGGACTGTTACAGGGTGCAGCCTAGAGGGGGGACCCCAAATAGGCATTTGAAATGGGGTCCAGAACTCAAGGTGTCCAGGAGATTTTAAGGTGTCTTCACCCCTTCCTCCACAGGTGTGAGTTGGGGGAAGGGGCACACAGAGCAAGAACATGCAGGGCAGCTTTGCAGCTAATCCATGGCATGGTCATTTAGCATACCTATAGCCTTTGGCTGGTCACTTAGATATGCTAAATAGCTATGGCCACGCTCTAGGCCAGGGGGATGGAAAGGGACCTGCCCCCCAAGATGGGACCTGGGAGGTGGGTCCCCTGAGTTACAGCGCCTGCGTGGGAGCTCAGAGAGGATTGGCTCCGGGACATGGGGCCACGCCTGCCCAGACTCATGGTGGCAGCCCAGTAAAGCTGGAAGGATACGAGTTCCGGCATGTGAAGCCGAGTGTGGGAGGAGAGAGAAGGAGAGAACCATGCTGCTTTAGGAAGGAGAAACCACGCAGCCTTGACGGAGTGGAGACTCCTGCAGCCCTGAGAGAGGGAGAACCACGCGGCAGCCCTGGAGGGGAGAACCACGTGTCTTTAGCAGAGTGGAGACTCCCGTGGCCCTGAGAGAGAGGACCATGTGCCTGTGGCAGAGTGGGGACCCCCACAGCTTTAGAAGGGGGAACCACCACCTGGTTTTAGCAGAGATCCTGGTGACTCAGCGGAGGGTGCCGGGAACCCAGGGAGGTCTCCCAGTCGAGAGGGAGTTCTAACTGGGAAGAACCAGAGGACTGCCTGAGCCATGGACTTCTATTTCCTTTCCTGAGATACGGTACTCTGGACTGGGCAAAGGGGGGAAGGAAGGAAGGACTGTGTGTTTGTGGGTGTTTTTAGGGACTTTAGGATTTTTTTTTTTGATAAAGACATTAGGTCACTATTTTAAGTTAGTATAACATTAAATAAACATTTTCTTTCCTTTTCACGAATCTCTGGCATTGAGAGACGTCTTTCCTAGGGCGGCGGACATGACGGACCCGGGGCTTCTTTCAATAATAGTATATCGTCCCAGGCCCCCCTGTTGTGTGTTCCGTAACAGGACCACACGTGCCTAGTTTTTTCCCTAAAAGACACGTTTTTCATTCCACCAGTAACGTCATCGATTTGGGTATTTCCGGCGTGTCGGCCCTCTCCTGCGTGGCAGAGCACGGATCGTGCTCACGAACGTCTCGACCTCCTTGGGGTCAACTTCCGCCGGTCTGCCGCGACACGGAGCATCGATGGCCCAGCGAGGAGCCTGCAGCTCGGAACTTCGAGAACCACTTCTGGCACGTTCGGCCGGTCACAGCCCCTTCTCCACACACCACACAAATCTTCTTTTTTTTTTTTTATTTCAGTTGTGGTTTTACTTTTCTTGAAATAATAAAGCATAATATGCCGAAGATGTTGCCTGTTTTCTTCTGTCTCCCATATTAAAATGGCTACACAAAAATTCACCAATTTGGATAAGATTTTTACGTGCACGCTGATGGGACAGCTGTCACCACACAGTCTAACAAGGTTGTTTCAAATGAAGTCACAGACAACCAAGGGCCACTAGAGCTGTAGCCTGTGGGAAAAACCAAATGAGCTTTTTGGCCAACCCAATGGATACATTAGTTACCAATTATTAACAGCATTGAAAGACTCTTCGTCACAAGCGCTGGGTTTCCCACAGGGACTCTCTGTTTTAGAGACAAAACTCAGAGAGCGTATGTGTGGGCCTCAGCCTGTGCCGCTCTGCTCCCGCACGGCCGATACCAAACGTGAGGGGTGTCTCCTCACCGCCCCCCCATTCTCTGACTCTCCGGACACAGCCCGAGGGCCCCACAGCCAGTTCCACTCTGGCCCCCACTATCCACAGTTAGTGCCAGGCTCCCAGGTTCAAGGGCTCCGTCCTACAAGACAGCCCCCCATCAGACGCCCAGGGGACCCACACTGCTGTCCAATTCGCTGCGCAGGGGAGGGTCCCACGACACCCCCTCTCAGGCTCAATGACTTGCTAGAATGGCCCAAAAAACCCCCGGAAACTCACTAGTGACCACACTGGTTCACTGTAAGAATACGAGTCAGGAACAGCCAGGCGGAGAGAGACTGGGGGTGGGGGACGGGGGGCGGGGGGCGGAACCCCACACCCTCTCAGGGCAGGCCGCCCGCCCAGTGCCTCCATGTATCTCCCATGCCAGACCCCAAGGTTGGGCTTTATGGAGGTTCCATCACGCAGGCGAAGTTGACTAAGTCACTGTTAGCGCGATGGTAGCTCCAGCTCCAGCTGACCCCCTCCCTGGAGGAGGGGGGTTGGTTACACCAAAGGTTCAACCCCCTAACCATGCCTTGCCCTCTTCGGGGTCCCCAGCCACCGGCCCTCCCCGCAGGCTCCAAGGGCTCCAGGAGCCACATGCCAGGAACCTGTGCAGAAACTGTACACACACACACACACTTGTTACTGTATCACACCCGGGCACCCAAAAGTCCGGCCCAGCACAGCTGCCTGGGCAGGAGGCCTGTGGGGTAACGGGAGGGGCGTCTGAGTTACAAGGTTTAATAACCCTTTGCGCACGGGAGGTTCCTGAAGGGGTAAGAATGTTACCAAGGAAGGCCTGCCCGTTCCTGGAGAGATCAAGCGGCTGAGAGATCTGCTCAAACACCTCGGCGGGCCAGAGGGGTGCAGAAGGCTCAGCCTCCCCCCATTCGAGGGGTGAGAACATGTTTATCACGAGAGACCGAGCAAGAGGAGCAGCCGGCTGGGTTACCCAGGCTGGTCACGTCACGGTCACGGATGCCAGCCTCCTCGCTGGGGAGCGGAGGCGGCCGCACACAGGCGGGGCCTTAGGTCCCTTCTGGCCTTTGGACGCCGTAGCCCCAGCAGGGCCAGGGTGCTGGCGGGACCGCCGGCACCGGAGCGGGCACGGACTGGCTTCACCAACGCACACAGACCGTGCGTGGGCAGTGTTGTGGGCCCACAGCGCCTGCAGGGGCAGGTCTGCACGGGGCACAGAGGGGACCCCAAAAGCCACAGGGACATGGCAAGCACCCGCCTGTGCCTGGGGCAGGGTGCCACAGCAGCTGCTCCCGTGACAACGAGTGACTCCCAGCCGTGCTCTGGGCCCTCGAGTCACCAGCTCAAGGGAGAGCCGGCACCCGATTCCCAGGGCGAGGCGGCCCCTCAGCCCGCAGGGAGGAGAGAGCAGAAGCTCGTGTCCTGTGGATTCCATGGAGAGGGGCGGGTCCTGGAAAGGCAGGGTCCCCGCAGCGTGCGTGAGCGTGCGCACGCACACACACACACACAGCAGTGGGGGCCGGCTCTCCCCAAGGAAACAGGGTGGGGGCGGGGGGTACTTAGAAGGAAAAACGTGTGTTTGCTTAATACCAAAAGAAAAAGAAAAACAAAAAGAAAAAGAAAGCTATGGACAACCACTTGCTGGTATTTGCTGGTTCTTCCTTCAATAAGTCCTCCGGGGCCACAGGTCTTGACAAAGAAGACAGTCCCAGGGGACAGATGGTCTCGCCGGCCCAAGGGTGCCACCTCCAAAAGCCTTTTGCCGCCTCAGACCCCCTGGGCCGTGGTGCACCAAGAAGGAAAGGGACTCCCGGCCAGCCGCCACGCCTGGCCAAGCCCTCGGGCAAGGACCAACCCCCCCCCACCTCTTCCCCCCACCCCGGGGTCGGTGGGTCACAGTCCACCTTTCCTCCTCCATCTAAGGAAGGACAGGAAGCCCTGGCTGGCATGGCTCAGTGGATTGAGTGCGGGCTGCGAACCAGGCATCGCAGGTTCGATTCCCAATCAGGGCACATGCCTGGGCTGCAGGCCACAGCCCGCAGCAAGCGCACATTGATGTTTCTCTCTCTCTCTTTCTCCCTCCCTTCCCTCAAAAAAAAAAAAAAAGTAAGGGTAGACACGCAGGGGACTCCGCAGGCCTCTCCAGGAGCCCCGCCCCACACACTCAGTCCCTTCAGACGTGCAGATGCTGGGAGCGGAAGCCGAGAGGTCGGAGGGGGGCAGGCACCCGTCTCCTCTCCCCAGCCGGGTCTCAGCATCCAGTCCCACACGAACGACCGGGACTGAGGAAGACCCCTCCTCAGGCCCCAGGGGGCCCCAGGGGGTGCTCGGGGGCCAGCAGCTGGCCCTCTGCCCCGTCCGTGGGAGCCGGGCCAGCCTTTGCTCCCAGATCTCTGCTGGTGGCATCGCCAGAGACGTCACTACAAGTCCCCCACCACAGCTCGAGGTGACGGGCGTCAAACCCACCTGCTCCCGGTCCCCCCACCTCGCCGAGCAGGAGGGGTGCGCCAGCGCAACAAAATCCCTTGTGGGGGCGTTTTACCCACACGGGGCCGTCCTCTTATTTTCATAACCCGTTTCCGCTTTTTGATATGAAACGAGCACAAGCTGTCCTTCCTGCTCCACGGTGACATAGTGACCAGTATGATCGTCGTCAGTGACTTGGGAGTGTGGCGCCCTCCTGGGTCACCGGGGTGAGAATCCCCCTTTCCCGTGGGTTTCAGGGTGAAGTCCCACACGGGACAGGAACAGCCTGGACATTCAAACGCTTACTCAGCGGCCAAGCAAGTGATGTAAGTAAGAGGCGGTCAGCAGGCAGGACCCAGTTCTAGCTCACCGCTGCCGTGGGAAGAGAGAGAGAGAGGGAGAGAGGGAGAGAGAGAGAGAGAGAGAGAAGGAGAGAGAGAAGGGAAGGAAGGGAGGGAGGGAGGGAGGGAGGGAGGGAGGGAGGGAGAGAAAGAGAGAGAGAAAGAAAGAAAGAAAGAGAGAGAGAAAGAAAGAAAGAAAGAAGGAAGAAGAAAGAAAGAAGGAAGGAAGGAAGGAAAGAAAGAAAGAAAGCCTGAGGGTTATCAAAATCTCCCATCTTTTGTTGTTGCTCCTTCAAGAAGCTGGAAATGTCTGTCTTTTGCTGACTTCTCTCCCATTTAAAAAGGTTCAGTTAAACAGACCCTTTGCAGGCAGGGGGGCCAGGCTGCAGCACCATGAGCCTGGCTGGACCTGAAGGGGGGGACAGTGACCCTCCCAGGGACAAGCGGCCCCGGCTCAGGCCCCCCTGGTGTGCTCGACGTGCAGGAGCGCGCCGGGCAGACCAGATGGCAGCGGCTTCCGGAGCAGAATGTAACGTTGACTGAGACTCAACTAACCGAAGGGCTCTCTCCGCCCCCCCAGGTGGTCGTGCCCTAATCCCCAGAACCCTCCACGGCTAAGGGACTGTGCACATGTGACCCCGTTAAGGACCTCAACAGTGTGGGGAGATGACCCCGGAGCTCTGGGCCAGGAGGGGCCGTGCCGGTGCATTTCCCCTCTGTTTCCAGGCTCCCAGTAACGTTACTATGTTGCCCCTGTTTTAAAAACGGGGGAGGGGAGGGGCCTGGAGTGAAGGGAAAGCAGAGCGATGCTCAGGTGTGGGTGAGTGGACATGCGATCGGGCAGCGGTAAAGGGCTTCCCTCAGGACGACCACGGGAATGTCATAGAAGGTGGCCCTTTCTTTTTCTCTTAAAGACTTTATTTATTTCTAGAGAGGGGAAGGGAGGGAGAAAGAGAGGGAGAGAAACATCAGTGTGTGGTCTCCTCTCTCGCACCCCCTACTGGGGACTTAGCCCATAGCCCAGGCACGTGCCCTGACTGGGATTTGAACCAGCGACCCTTTGGTCCGCAGGCCGGCACTCAGTGCACTGATCCGCACCAGCCAGGGCAGAAGGGGATCCTTTCTAAAGCCGCTCCCGGGATACAGCTGCCGTTGGCCGTTTTTCAGACACTCCTTCCAAAGATGACGAGATGAGACCAAGGGCGTCGCGAACTGGCCCCCCCACAACATCCGCTCCGCTACAGCCCGCCGCACTGAACCCCAGCGCAGGGCCCCGGACCCCCGCGGGGGAGGGCGGGGGCCGCGTTCAGAAGCAGAGCAGACAGTGTTTCCTCGGGTTCCGGGCGCTGTGGGGAGCGGCCCAGGACCCTGGGGTCCTTAGCCCAGACCCAAGACGCCCCTTGATCCCGCCCCAGGCTCCGTGTCCGTGCTGCCTCCTTAGCAACATGCCGGACACTGGTCACCAAGGGCCAGTTTCTGCTCCAGCCGCCCTCCCAGCACCCCGACACCCCGGTCTTCTTCCACTGGGTTCACCGGACGGGAAATGCGTCCCCCCCCCAGCCGGTCGCTCTTCGCCTGGAAAACCCTCCTCATCTCTGCAGACCCCACCCACACCCCACACTTTCCGGGGAGCAGTCCCCCCCCCCCGGCCCCTGATCAAGTTCTCCGAGCAGTCAAACGCTGTGACGGACACTCCTCCTCCTCCATTGCCGTCCGCCCTCTGTCACCGGCCGCTCTGCGCCTCCGGGGGCCCGGCCACGCCATTCCCCACCGTGTATGTTTAACCTCCTTCCCGCCCCGGAGGTCGCAACTGCATTGCCCGCTTTATTTTATTTTATTTATCGTGGACTGATAGGAGATCCAAAGGAGAGTTGTTCCTCCACAAACTACAGACAGGAAAACGTACAGCAAATCTTTACTGTTGTGTTCCTAGCATTTTCCAGAGAGATCCATCATTTTAGTCCGTTTCCCAGCGGCAAACAAGAAGAGGAAGACAGCCATGAGCCCCTCCACACAGGAAATAAAAGGCCTCAGGACTGGACACCACGCTCCCCTCCCTGTGGGTTGCCCTCAGCGATCATGGGAGCGGGGAGTCGCCCACAAGACAGCCAGGGTCCAGCCCAGCTCTGGCCGCCGCGCCAGCATCTTCCCAGCCGGTGAGCGCGGCTTGCAGAGCCCCCCCCACCCCACCCGGGTGCAGCCTGAGGCGGATCAGGAGCCCCTGGGAGAGAACAGGGAGGCTTCCAGAATGGGTGTCACGCCCCTGCAAAGTGCCCCAGCCCCTCCTTGCCAGCCGGTGCCACCACACTGACCAACACGGGAGAGGGGAGCTGGGGGGCGGGGGGACGGCCTTGTGAGCCGTGCGCATCTGCGACCCCCAGCATCGTGACACCCCACCGTCAAGGAAGACAGCAGGGGAGCCTCGTGCTGTAGTCTGATGTAGGGTGACTTGCAAACGCCCGGCAGCCGCCCTCTGACTGCCTCCCGGGTGCCCTTCAGGGAGGGCACTCATGCCCCACTTGGGTTTCCCATCCAGCCAACTCCCTCGGTGATGAGCCGGATACTGTCACTAAGTGCCTCGGCAGATGGAAACTGTTTCCAGGCACCACGGCCCTGCGCACAAACTCACGCAGCGCTTCAGAAAGCAGGCCCCCTGCAGATGCGGGGGGGGGGACGGGAGGTACCGGAAGCAGGGCCCCCACCCCCTCAGACCCCCAAAGCAGGGCAGCAGCTGTTGCTAACAGGTCTGACCCCGCCCTCCACCCATTAACACTTAGTATTTAACGAGGCCCCTGGGTCTGGCTGGGTGGATTTTGTCCTTACTTGCAGATTCCTGCCTGTGCTCTCAGAGAACCTCAAGGTCAACGCCTTAACTGTCATGGAGCCAAGCCTTTAGCCCCGGTAGGGGTTGGGGGGTGCACAGATTCATGGGCCCTGAGTTGTTGTTCCTTTAAAATTCCCGCAGTGGTTTTACCAGCGACTCAAGGGTGGTTTCTCCGTCTTCCGGCGGCAATGACCATGAGTCCTCACCTGTAAATAACACCGAATAGCGCACAAAACCCTTTTTCACAAATGATACTGTGTAAAGTCTCAGGGTGGTATTTCTGTTCACGGTCCTAAGCTTCCCGACCGCCCCCCAAAGAGGGGTACTTTGTAACAAAAATATATTCAGGTCTTCCCAAGTGGTTTCCAAGGGGTCAACGATTATGATTTTCTTCCTTTCAAGCACGGAAGAACTGCAGAGCCCATTCCAGGAATCGGAGCGCTGGCCCTAAGCCGTCCGCGAGAAGCGCACGCTCTCACCGCAGCCCGCAACGCCGCGCACTCCAACCGCAGCCGCCCAGCTTGGAACCCTTGCGGGCGGAAACCAAACTTCCGTGTAGTGTAGTCGTGACTCGTAATTAAAGGGGGTCACGCAGCCAGCGGAGGGGAAGGGGCGTGAGAGGGCGAAGGAGTCCCCTTGACCATCAGAACTTCACGCCCAGAGGCACAGCAGGCCACGCGCCCGTGGGATGGGTGATTTCGGAGCCGTGGAGATGCTGGCGGGGACACGCCTTCCGTTCCCCTGGCGAAGGCCTGGGAGCCACCGGAGACGCGTCCCTTCCATCGGCAGCGGCCCCGACTCCCACCCTCCCGGGGACGCCGTGCGAGACACTGGGTGCCCGACACCAGCGGCTCCTCGTCACCGACGGGCTTGGCGACGGGCAGTCAAACGAGGGGATTTGGGGAGGGGAAGGGCCGCTGGTGGGGGAGAGACCCCAGTGCTAAGGGGCTGCCGTGTGCCCCACGGCCTCCTCACCGCCTCTGGGGTCAACACCCCGAGTGCGGGGTTCCTGACCGCACCTGCTCGCGCACACAGCCACCGAGGCTCGGAAAGGTCGTTCCAGAGGCCCGGAGGGGAGCTGGGCCATCAGGAGAGCGACGGCTTCGGGCTCCTGACAGAGGACCCCCGGCCGTGATCACTCGTCCCGTGCCTCGGGTCTGCCAGCGGCTGGCAGGGCGGACTCTCAAGGTTCCTGTCACGGGGAACAGCCTGTGTGACGACGCATGGTGACGGGCATTCCCCAGAGTTCCTGGGCCGATCTCTCTCATTACAGGCCTATACCGAGGCGTCCCTCGGTGCACTCGGAAGGAATCCAAGTGCTGGGTCAGTTTTACACCCGTTTTTAAACAGGGACACCTCCGTGCCGGGTGAGTCAGTCACCGAAACGTGCCGGACGGCGCAGGTGACCCGGCGGCCCCCGGCCGGGGTCTGGGGACAGCAGCAGGGGCCTCAGGGGGTCTCCTCCCCTCCCCCTTCCCCTCTTGCACACCCACCCCACTCAGACTCACAGCACGCTGCTGAGCCCGTGCAAAACCCGCACCATCGCACGGCATCACGTGTGTGATCACGCTTCCTCATTCTGTCCGGCGACAGGGTGGGGGGTGTTCACGGGGACACAGGGAACAGGGGTGTGAGGGGATTCTAATTCACGGCAGGAAGGAGGTCGTCGAGGAAACAAGTGGCCCCGCCCCCGCCCTCGGCTTTCACAGAGGACGCCGGCCTGTGGGACGCTCCCTGAGTGTAACTGGCGTTTAAAATTATTGTAATCCACCCTGGCTGGCGTAGCTCAGTGGATTGAGCGTGGGCTGTGAATCAAAGTGTTGCAGGTTCGATTCCCAGTCAGGGCACATGCCTGGGTTGCAGGCCACGGCCCCCAGCAACCTCACACTGATGTTTCTCTCTCTCTCCCTCTCTTCCCTCTCTAAAAATAAATAAATAAAATCTTTTTAAAAATCACTGTAATCCAAAAAAATAAATAAAAATAAATAAATATTTGCATGTTAGCAAAAATAAACAAAAATTGCCGTCATCAGTTCGGGCAGCAGGCTGTTTCCGGGTGCGGCCAAGCAGAGACACCAGACAGTTTCACACTGACACTCCCCGAAAGCGAAGGGAGTGGTTCTCTGGTTTTGACTCCGTTGGGGCACCGCCAGCGGGTTCTCCCGTCTCCAACAACAGCGTTTCCCCCGGTGGGGGGGGGGGGCTTCTGGGCACCCCCCCCACCCCCGAACAGCGGGACGGAACCCTGCAAACAGAAACAGGGCGGCTGGCTCCGCCCACACTGGCACCGTGAGCCGTCGGGGGAACAAACAGGAGACGCCGTGAAGTCTGAGGAGTCGCACCTGCCGGACCCAGGAAGGACAGCGTGACGGAGAGTGGCCGGCCGGGGCGCAGAGAAAGGGTAGGACTGCTGACTCCCGCAGACGCCAAACTGGGGGTCACCGGGAACAGCGTCCTCGGCCCGGCCCTCCAGGCCCTGCCCAGGCCCCGGGGCCTCTGCCGCACGTGCTCTTAGGGGATAAACGGTTCTGCCTCCCTGAAGGACCAGACACGCCGGAGCCCCCCGACAGCAGGAGGGGAGCGGGGTGCAGCGCACAAGAGCTGGACCCCACTCTAGCCCCGGCCAGGCTCACCCAGCCCTCGGGCCTTCACTGTGCCCGCACGCACCCACACACGGGCCGAGCTGGGGAAACCGGCGTCTACCGTCCTCCGACTCCACAGGTCACCCCGGGTCGTTCCACACGGCCCTCTTCGCTCCGGCGCTCCACACCACCCACCGGACCGGGAATGCGTGGGCGCCGTCGCCGGTGCTCAGGGGTGCCCTGTGAGGGGGTCCTGGGGACTCTTCCCAGAGCACACGAAGTGGAGTTTGTCCCCACACGGATTGCAGGTCCCTGCCGGAGAGGAAGAGCCGGTGACAGAAGGGCTTCTTGGAGATCGAGGTGCCGGGGACCCCGGGGGGCTGCGGAGATCCTCCCCTGCCCTCCGGTGGGGCCCCTGCTTTAAGTGGTCTCTGGCGCCCTCTGCTGGAAGGTGCTGGGGTAGCAGACGCGGCTTCCAGGCAGCAACTGGAATCTGGCCGCAGGCTCCCGGAAAAGACGCTTTTTCTCACCAGTGGAGGGATCTACCTCATCAGACCACTCTGGCTGGAGCCCACACTATTGACCAGGCAGCCGTGAGTTGCCTTCCAGGCTGGCTCTGTCCTGGACCCAGCCCCAAGAGGGAGCGTAGGGAGGGCCCCACCGGCCAGCCCTCCCGTGGACAGGACGGGGAGAGTGGAGGCCACGCTGGGCAGCCCTGCAGCTCCCGCGGGAGCCTGGGCCGCCCGCCACGGGCCCACACTGGACGCCCTTCGGAGCCAGCGGCACCGGGGCGTCACAGCCTCTCGCCAGCCAGTCCCCGGACACCGGCCGCCCCGGAGGGGACACGGCCCCTGACAAAGGTGACTCTGCAGCCGGTTCTGGGCAGGGCTGAGGTCTGAGGGCATCGGCTAGCGGCGCGCCGGGTCCGGGAGGAGGCTCTGGGTGGCCCGGCACCGCGCCTGTGTCGTGTGCGCTCTGGCAGCACCAGTGAGACCCCCACGTCTCCCACCAGACACAGTGCCCCCGTCCCACGTCATCTCAAAACCAGGGAGCAGGGCGCCCCCTTTGGGAAGCCGTTGGCAGTTTCCCCAACACGCGACCAGCAACTTAACATACATGAGGACATGAAGCAGTGAGCCCGCTCCCCGGCGGGAGGGACACGAGACTCGTGTCCACGGAGACGTGAGCAGGGACGTCCCAGCAGCTTCGCCCACGACAGACGAAAATGGAAACAGCGCACTGTCCCCTCAATGGGCAGCTGGACACACACAGCGTGTCGCACCCACGACGTGGACCGAGCTCCGGATCCAAGGCACAAAGTCCCGGCACCTGCTACCGCATGTGCGCGACCCTGGAAACCGCCATGCTCAGTGACAGACGCCGACGCCACGGACGGCATGTTGCGTGAGTCCCTCCCCCCCACCCCAGGGTGAGACGTCCAGAAAAGGCAGACCTCGGGAGAGGAAGCAGGTTGAGGGGGGCCTGAGGCCGCAGGAGGGACAGGGAGGGGCCACAGAGGGTCGTCCCCCCCGGCACATGAGCAGTGATGGGGGCGTGCCACAGCCGCACCGTGGCTGTGACCCCAGCGCTCACACGTACTGAAACCTTCGAACCGTGTGCCGAGATGTCTGGTTTGTAGCATGTCAGTCGGTTATACTCAGGGGAGCAGGAGGGAGGGCAGAGGAGGAGGACAGGGGAGGGCAGGGAGGGCAGGGAGGGAAAGGAAGGAGAAATCGTTGTTGAGCACTAGGCAGCGAGGCCTTGATTCGTGGGGTTTTCTCTGAACACAGCGCCGTGTGGTTAAAGTAACAGCCTGGTCCGTCTGTCAGAACACGTGGGATCAGCAGGGCCGTGAACCTCGATGTCGGTAACTAGATTCAGTTTGGGGGGACTCAGCACAGACCGGGGCTCGTACACAGCATGACACCCCCTCCCTGGGCAGCTGGGAGGGGGCCTGGCCTATGGGTCACGCTGCAAACCAGCACAGGGGAGGAAGCTCTGAGACACGCACACTCGGGGTGGCCCCGGAGTCCCCCTCTTCGCCCAGACCGGAAAGGCCACTCCGGTGAAGGCAGGCGTGTCAGCCAGAGTGCAGGTCATCACACCACCTGCCTCACGGACAACGTCCTGTACTTCAGAGAAGAGCCCCCAGCACTCAACCAACCATCCGTCTAGTGACACAGCAAGAACTGGTGAGTCGTCACAAACGCTGATTCACTCAAGTTTTCTCTTTCAAAATTCATGTATCCGGCATCTATTACCTTCATGGAGTTAGCGGTAACTTTAAATAATAAATTGTTAGAATGAACTCCTAATGAGAAATCAAAAATGGATCTTGAAAGCTATAGGATCACTTGCTTAGTTTTAAGTAAAGTTTTAAAAGTAAATGCCCTGAGCTTGAGGCACTTGGGAAATCACTTCTTGCAGAACCACCCACCACTCCCAGCGGCTGCCTTCTCCTGCCAGAGCGCCACCAAGACGGACCACAGAACCGGTCAGAGAGACGTCGTCTCCTGCAAGGAGCAGCACCGTCCACTCTGCCCAGGCGACATAAACTACCACGTGGAAAGCAGGTCACGTTGATGATGTTCTCACACACGTGGGAACCGTTCTAAGTGGGCAAATGCAGGCTTGAAAGCAAGGAAACCCTGCTTCGCCCCTAACCTTTAGCTCTGGTGGTGGAGCGACAAAAATTATAGATGTAGTGGAGATCCCCTGGGTCAGCTCTTCCCTGACAATTCGGGGTCTTTTTTAAATATTGTATTTATTTGTTTTTAGAGGAGAGAAACGAGGGAGAAAGAGAGGGCAACATCAGTGCGCGGTTGCCTCTCGTGCGCCCCCTACTGGGCACCTGGGGCATAACCCAGACATGTGCCTTGACTGGGAATTGAACCGACGATCCTTTGGTTCGCAGGCCGGCACTCAATCCAGTGAGCCACACCAGCCAGGACTGATCCTTTCTTTTTACTGCATTTTACAAAAGTTTTGGTCTACAAAGGATCGGAAGCTTTTAAAGATTCTGAATTTTCTCCACAAATAGGCTGCGGTTCAACCCTGAGAGACAATATTAAGCAGTTCTGTCTGAACACTGAGTGGTTCATCCGCCACGCCCTTTGACAGATGAAGTTCACCGGCATCTCGCTGAAGTGCTCAGGTGACGGTCCAAACACAGCTCATTAAAACCAGGCGTGTGAAGACGCCGTCCAAATGCCCTTAACCTTTTATTCTGTTCATTCTCGGCTCCAAATGTCAAAATTCTAAAGGTCTGGCTCCTTTAAGAGGTCATATGCTTGTTTCTAATAGGGAAGAGAACAGAAACAATGTACCTGCCCATGGACACGAGGGGAGTTACAGCCCACCCACACAGCAGGCAACTGCGGGGGCCCCGGAGGAGCCGGTGGCAGCTCCGGGAGGGCGGGCGCTCAGCGTCTCAGAGACACATGGGAACACAGCACAACTCACACAAAAGCCTCTGCTCCAACCCCCTTCACACCAGAAAGAACGGGGAGGGGGGAGGGTGTGCGCAGCACTCGGATTATCTGCAGAGATTGTTCCGGAAGGTTCTGAAAGGCTGGGGAGCCGTGGGCTTCGGAACGGGAAAAGGCTTCCTGTTGCTAAATGCTCACCTGTTCTATCTATGTAGCATGTGCATTTGTGTGTGTGTGTGTTACGCTAATTAATTTTATCAGGTAAACTGCGTAAACTTTAAAAAAACAGGTCACATTAGAAATGGAGGGGAAATGCTGGCAAGTGACAGGCCCTTCGCTCGAGCGCCCCTCTGCCCCGGGCCGTGGGCCGGGCACTGCTCCCCCAGGTGGGGGGGGGGGGTGGCTGCAGGTCAAGGGTGGGCCTTGCCTCGGTCCCAGTCCACCTGGAGGGTGCAGCACAGGACCCAGAGAGAGGGGCGTGGACAGTCCTTACCACGACTTTTTATGTTGTTTTGTTTTGTTTTTATCCTCGTGAACACACCTCCTTTTCGAAAAGCAGCACGAAAGCACCTTCCAAAACCAAGCCTGGCGAGCGGACTCCCAGTGCGTCGTCTTGGCTTTTTAACCGCAGGGAACTCAGGCGAACCCAGCGCTTAAGGCCCAGACAGATAGTGTCCAGGTGTGATGTCTCTGGACACTAGTCTGTCTCTCTGAACACTATTTACTCACTCGGCCTCCGTGGAGCCCCACACGCACTCAGACTCCACCTCGGACACGAGCTTCTCTTCCATGCTCTGTAACTGTGAGTCTGAACTTATCACAGCCAAAAAAAATAAAAAAGCGTTTCTCCAAAACTGCTCATCACAGTCCGGGCAAGCATTTTGAAACTGCTTCCTCGTTTGGGCAGAGAAAGGCGTCTGGTCCAGTTGACGTGTTCAGGCGATGGGAGTTTCGGCAGCAGCATTGAAATGCAGGGAAGGACGGGCCCGTCCCGCCGCCTGCTGGGCGGCTGCGGTACTGCGGCTCCGGCGCGAACGGGGGAGAGGAGCCAGACCAGACTCACCCAACTGCAAACAGCGGCTGCTCCGGCTTCTGCTCCCCCCTCCAGCGCCTCTGCCCCCAAGCGCGCCCCCTCGAGTCCCACCCATTCCTCGAAATCCAGTGCGAGGGGCCCGCGGCAGAGCCCCCTCCCACTGCGAATTAAAATCGCGGGGAAAGGGCTAACAGGCGGTGGTCTCCGCGCTGAAGGTCCATGCCGCCGGGGTCCTCTCGGGTTCCAGTCGGCGGGTCGCAGTCCTCGTTGCCCTCTGGACTGTGTTTGGGGGGCAGCAGACAGTCGCCTTCCGTGGCCACCGCGGCGGCCCACCCCCGCTCTCCCCGAGCGGCTCAGACTCGGCCGGGCCGCCAGCCAGGGGCCGAGCTGTTCGCGGGCCGGGATCGGCCGTGGCGAGTGTGCTCGCGCGGTGATGGCGGAAAACACGGCTCATCGGAACACTTCCAGAGAAATGTGTCAGCTTTTTAACCCCGCCCCCCGCCACGCCTCCCTTCCCCACATGCGATCTGTAGGGGGACGGGTGGCGGCAGCTCCCACCTCAGGGGTGCGTCGTGGGGACGAGACAGACCCACAGCAGCAGGCTTCGTGGGGTGCCCGGCACGAGAGGTGCCTGCTGCCCACACATGGCCCCCGGCCCCCGCGCCCGCCCAGGCCCTGCGAGCAGGGACCTCAGTGCACACTCGGTTGTTCCAGGGCACATAACAGGACAGCGACGTGGGTAGGGGTTAGGATTCGGTGACACGGACGGTCCCAGGTTAACAATGGGACAGATGGGGGCCGGGCTGTCAGCTCTGTCCCTGCAAACAACCCATGGATTTTCTTCCTTTCCCTTGTCCTGCTCTAAACCAATCTCTCTCCTTCTCTCTCTCTCTCTCTCTCTCTCACACACACACGCACACACACACACCCTTGTCTCCTCACACACATCTCCCCTGTTCCCATCCTCTCTAAACTGTCTCCTGCCCTTCCCCTTGCTCCTTCATTTCGTCATGCGGAATTAATAATTCATGCCCCACTTTGTGCCGGAAAAGGCTCCCGGTGAATAATTGATACCTCGGGCTCATTCCGGTGAATAAGCAGTTGCTATTTCTACCAGGGAAGGCGATGGAGCTGCTTTCCACCGCCTCTCATTGATCCCACGCCCCCGTTGGACGGGCCCTCCGCAGAAGATGGGGTTTTATGTTGACCTTTGGGGAAAAGACGAAATTAAGTTTCCGAGTAGAGAGCTAAACCCCGAGTCGCCATGAATTCCAGGCACTTTTCCCAAAAGGGAAGCAGGAAACGTCCCTGTCTTTTAAGGTCCACGGTGCTCTCAGCTCTCCCGCCTGCCCCGCCCCCACCCGGACGCGGTGTTTCTGGGGGTTCGATGCTGCTCCCAACGGCTAACTTCTGCCGTAGCTTCCTGTGCCTGCTAGAACACAACACGGAAACAGCGACACCGCTAATTCGGTGCGGAGGCGGACCTGGGTTAGGACTTGCTCCAGGGGGCGGGACTCCACTTCCAATGGCCCCGATGTTGGTTTAGCCATCCAGAGTACGTTTTTCCTGCCTTACCTATCACTGATTAGCATAGGCTTTTGAGTGGAGGAAAAAATAAGTTACTGGCGTAGTAACAGCTCTAAGAGGTTGCAGATCCGGCCCGTGGTCATTTCTGATTTACAGACACACACAGGCGGGAACAGAGAGCGTGCCCACGAGGCATGGCTAAAGTCACCCCGGAGAACCTGCTTTGGTCCTGGTCTGCACGGACGCTTGTCCAGGAGCCTGGGGAGGGCACGGCATGGGGCAGGAAGGGACTTCGGCCAAGAGCGGGAACGAGGTGGGCGAGAAGGAAGTTACAATGCGAACGAAGCCGCAGGCTCCTAGAAGACGAGGAGGCAACACACTGCTGTTTGATCCACCTGCTGGTCTGTCTGCAAAGGACACCGCCGGGTACGACGGCTCTCTTTCCCAGCAGCTGTCACGGCCAAGACGGTGACGCTCCAGGATTCTTCTCCCTGTGAGCGTGACAGCCGGGCCCCGAGCAGGTGGCAGGACTCAGCGCCTGAGCAGAGTGGAACGGCGGTCCTCACCCGGCGAGGCGCTGCCAGGCTTTGCGGTGACACAAGTCCCTGCAAACAGTGCCTGCGACACCTGGGCTCCGGAGAGGACAGTCTGGACTTCCTGTGCAATCTGCCAGCTTGAAAACAGAAACCTGCTCTTGGGGAAAGCATTCATTGCCGTGCTGAGCGGCGACGAGAAAACACGCAGCCCTCGTCTTTGGGGGGGAGTGGTTTCCCGAGGCACCGACCGGTAACGTCCAGGCTCCGGAAGAACACACATTAGACTTAGTGCTGAGCTCACAGGTAAATTCCACAACATGACATTCACCCTTCCGGAGCTGAAACTTGACTAAAGCAAGCAGGCTTGGAAAACAGTTTGCTTGAAAAACACCGCAAGTTCAAGTTTGGAGTGTGGGGATTCAAGCCGGAACCGGGATCCGAGGAGGGGACTCAGAGCCGCAGGGAGCTCAGCCATCCATCTGTCATCGCTCAGTCACAGAGTGTCGTCACAACATACAACAGGCAGCGGAAGGCGCAGGGTCAGCGTGGCCCTGGAAGCCCCCTCCCCCGCCTGCCAAGGACATCCGGTCTCTCGTAAAAACAACCTCTGGCCTCCTGCTCGGAAGCTGAAAGGTTCCGGAGTCAGGGAAGCGCCCGCTGTGCCTCTCCCAGGGGCCCCGGTAAGCGGAGCGCTTTGCTGCTGCCGTTCACTTGTTAAAACAACTGATGGGTGAAGAGAGTAGAAGTCAAAGTTGCTTCTATGGCCGTTCATCAACTTGTTGACTTCCTCCGCATTTTCATTGCCACTGAAGACAGAATTATATACGCACTAGATTTCTCTTACTCAGCCCCCTCTCTCAGGTGCATGTGTAGTATAACCAGGATGGATGGGTGGACAGACAGACAGAGGACAGGTAATCCAGTCTCGCTGTAATGGCAGTTGACTGTCACAAGGCAGAGGGCCCGCGGCAGCCTAGGAGACTGTCCCCAGCAGCCAGGCCCCAGGGCAGGGACGCCCAGCAAGGAGGGGACTCACTCATTAGCTGATTGTTTACTCAAAGCCCGAGGACACAGACCTTAAAAAAAAAGAAACAAAATCTCGTTGCGCGGTGCCCTTCACTCCACAGGTTACTGTGCTTTCACCTGAGATGAAATGGTGTTTGCGTCTTAATCTCACGACCTGTGTGTAGGTTCCCTCCGCTTCCTCCGCAGCAGCTGGAGGCGGGCAGCCTCGGAGCGTGGCTCACACCAGCCCAGTCGCACGCTGCCACTCAGGCGTGTGCGGCACGTGCAGAAGCCCACTTAAGTCACCCGCGCTTCAGCTCCCGGATAATCGTGGGCAAGGGACACAATGTTGCCTACTTTAAGGAGCTGTGGTGAGGATTAAATAAGAACTCCGTGTGGTGTTTAGTTTAGTGTCCAAAAATGTGCCGTCCAATACGGTAGCCACTAACTACGTACGGCCATGTAAGTCAAATTTAAATCAATCAAAATTCAGACGTTAGCTCTCCAGTCGCACTCGCCGTGTTCTGAGCGATCAGCAGTCTCCTGCGGCTGGGGGCTCGCGTCTCGAGAGCTCGCCCACCACCACGGACAGTTCTGGGTGTGGCTCGGAAGGTAGGGTGAGCTCAAGAAACGCCCGGTGGCCTTTTCTCCGTCCTCCTCACCTCCTTCCCTGCGTTCTGGCTGCCGCAGGGTTGTCCTGACCAGGGAGGAAAGCGGTGAGGTATAGCTCAGAGCCGTCTGTCCCTTTCCACCGCCCGGAATCTGAGGCTCTGGAGGGTCACAGCGGGGAGAACTTCTGACAATGGGGTCACCGGGCCCTGGGGAGGGGCGTCTTGGGTGAGAGAGAAAAGCAGCGTCTGTGGCACCGCCTGCCCCGTGCACCCCTGGAGAGCCCCCCCTCGCAGCACTGACTGGGACACGGCACCACGGAGACGATGAGAGGGAAACAGGCCTCTTCCCCTCTATTTCGTGCCCAGTTCAGCCTGGCTGAAACCTCTGAAGGTAAGCATAAATCATCGACGTGTTTCCAGACACTTGAACCAAGTTCGTCGTGGGCCCTGGAGGAGAACTCTTTACATTAGTCTGCCTCGGTTTGGGTGCGGGGTGGTGGCGGGGGGCGGGGGGTTTGTTATTGTGGTTTGGCTCCATTTCCTCTCTCCCCCCAAACACCAGGATCGGGGCTCCCACAGTGGAAATACCGACAGGGGTCTAGAAAGTTCTGGGGATGTGGAATTCTAAGAAGCTGGAATTTCACAGGATCCCTAAGAAGCCTTCCGGTCTCAGACAATAGCCGGGGGCGTCTGGTGAAACTGTTCTGTCGACCCTTGTAGACTGGGCCTACATGTCCTCGAACGGGACTTCCCTGAAACAGGGAATCTGAGGCGCCAAGCCTCAAAACGACACACATTGTTGGTCTCAGCGTGTCACGCGGAGGAGGCTGGCCCACGTGCCGTGTTAGCAGCAAGGAGGAAGACCAGTATCTAGTCCTTCCTAAAGTCACCAGGCGGTGCCCTTCCCCGGAACATGCAAAGCTGCTTTCCCAAGTCAGGATGCAAATGTGTGAAAACGTGTGACAGGCTGTGCCTCTCAAGGTCGAGCTGCCAGCGGGGCCAGTCTGCTCTCGGAGCCTCGGTACCCGTATTTGCATACACCTGGTAATGAACTTGATCATGTGTCTCTGGTGAGTGAAATGAATGCCTTGCTGGTGACATTTCAGGTGACGCGAACACGTCATTCTCTTCTCTCGCCTGCGCCCCTGCGGCCGACACCCCCTTTGACCTCATGCCAGGGTGCAGTTTCCCTCTGTGATCACCACCAGTCCTGGGTTCTCGCGTCACCACTCAAGTCCGTCCACGAACGGTATTCTGGATGAGGCTGCGTCTGGATGCTTTGGTTGTCAGATCAACAAGGAAGATTGTGGATTTCATTACACCACAACGCAGGGATAAAAACAAGTTGCAAGCGTTTTATTCTGCTGAAAACATGTATTTATTAGCAGTTAAACACAAAAACATGAGCTACTGCTTTTGGAAAGTGTGAAGAATATAGGATCGTAGTTTTGTAAAATACAACCCCTCAAGCGACTGTAATCAATTGCCATACATTTTTCGCTCTTGCAAAGTGGTCCGTATGTCAAACACTGACATAAAGTTTCGGCCACTAAAAGACATTTTCCTGTCCTGTTAACTTCTATTTGGCTATTTTTTTACAATATCAGGCACATACCGTGTGTCATATAACTATTATTTATTATTACCAGAGTATTATTTTTTCCACCAAAAGAAATTTCCTACTTTTACTACCTTTTGATGTACATTTCTTTTCCTATTATTTTTTTAAAGATTTTACTTATTTTACTTTTAGAGAGGGGAAATGGGGGAAGAAAGAGAGGGAGAGAAACATCAGTGTGTGGTTGCCTTTTAAGCGCCCCCTACTGGGGACCTGGCCCACAACCCAGGTATGTGCCCTGGTTGGGAATCAAACGAGCGACCCTTTGGTTTGCAGGCCAGTGCTCAATCCGCTGACCAGAGCAGCCAGGGAGTCCTCCTATTATTTTGAGGAAGCATTCTTTAGTGAAGAGACATTAGAAGGAAAAGCGCTTAAAAAAAAAAAACCTTACCAACTTTTAAAAAGACATAACAACTTACCAACTTCTAAAAGGAACAAAAATTCACAGACATCAACTCACTCTGCACAGCAGCGGATTACCCAGCCCACACTTTCTAATAATAATAATGGTAACAATTCCATCATTTCCACCTGCCACAATTCTTTGACGAAGAACAGAAATCACACTGACTTAACCTAAACCCAAGCAAGAATTCTCTTACAAGAATACAAATATGTCATTGAGTCAAAAAGGGATCGGAGCCGAAAGCCGGCAGGTGTCAGGAGCTAAGAAGTCCTCTCTCCTCGTCACCTGTCTGGTTCACTCTCCTCTCGGAAGGCTGACACTCCCCTGCCTCTCCGCCAGCACCCTGCACAGAGCTGCCTCTCAGCTCCCAGTTACACGCACAGCTGTGAGCTGTTCTTGGGCCTCGACTGTTTGTCTGGAGACTCGGATTGGCCTGGCTCCGCCTGGTGCGCATCCAGGGGTCAAGGGCACCGACCGACCGAGGGCGGGGGAGGGGGGGCGCTGTGTAACACAACAGGGCTGTCCCTGAGCTCACCCCGTGTGATGGGCTATCACAGTGGTGACCCGCTGAAGGTCAGCCGGCAGTGCCCAAGGTCAGAGGCCGGCCAGGAAGAGCTGGGAACCCGGGCGTGTTGTCCCACGTCCTCCGGCACTTTCCTCCGCAGAGTCCGCTTCCTGCCTTCCCTCCAGACCCTGCTCTGGGGAACGGTGTCGCACCAGACACGGGCGTCTCCCGCCGGTTCAGACCTCTGGCTCACCTGCCCACGGACGCAGGGAAGGCCTGACCTGAGCGTCTGTCTCCCAACCTACGGCTACAGCTGACTGACGGCGTCCCTCTGCGGTTCCGCGTGTCCACTGCCCTGCTGCGATGGTGTTTGGTGCTGGGGTCCTTAGGGGTGTCACTAGGTGGCGAGGGGGGAGCCCCAAGATGGGACCGGTGTCCTGGTCAGGAGAGGAAGAGTGCTCACCGGCTCCTGTGAGATACAGGAGAGGCAACAGATACAGGAGAGGCAGCCGTCCGCCGACTGGGAGGAGGGTCCCCTCCGAGCCCGAGGTCACCCCAACTCCAGCTGTGGCCCCGGCGCTGTGAGAACTCAGGTGTCCCTGTTGGGGCCACCCAGCCCTGGTGTCGCGTCCAGCAGCTGAGACACTGCTGACGACAGGCGCACCTTGTTTCGATTCACCCGGGGACACGATGATGAAGAGCGACGTGGGAAGAGTTTCCCCTCCAGCAAAGCTAAGTGAATCGCTCCAGAAAGCCTCGGGGGTGGGGGGTGGGGAGCCACAGGGCATGGAAAAATGTTCCGTCACCGAAGTCCGTGCAAGAAGACGTGCAGAACCCTGGAGGGCTGGGGTGGGAACCCGTGGTGAAGGCCCACAGCCGCCCCCTCCCGGTTCCCGCTCCACTTCGAAGACACCCAGGCAGGCACAGCATCTGCAGACTCACTCACACGCAAAACAGCAGCCAAAGGCCTGGGC
The DNA here is from genome assembly GCF_004126475.2 of Phyllostomus discolor. Lineage (NCBI taxonomy): Eukaryota > Metazoa > Chordata > Mammalia > Chiroptera > Phyllostomidae > Phyllostomus > Phyllostomus discolor. Next base: position 2,626,069 of record NC_040909.2, read on the forward strand.
CCGCATGGAACAACTTGCAAATAAATGAATGTACCCAAGTGATTTAAGTTCGAACAAGTGTGTCTCTCCCTCCCTCCCCTGTCTCCTCCCCTGTGTCATTTTTATGGCTTCACTGGGCTTTGCCTGGGAGTAAATGGTGCGAGTGGCTGACCAAGTGACGTGGGAGCACGGAGCAAAAGGTGACCGTGCTGCTGGATGCCGGGCACCGGCCCGGGAGACACGAGCGCTGCATGAGCAAAGGCCCGGAGGCCCGGGGACCCGGCTGGTGGAGAAAACACGTGAACAGAGCAGGAGCCCAGAGACATGGGTCGGGGCTGGATCTTCCTGGGCCTCGAGAGGAAATAGGAGAGGACACGAGGGGACACGCAGGATTTCAAGCAACGGGGGCCTGGTCTTTGCACGCGCATCCTCCCAAGGTCCCAGTGACGATGTAGCATGCAGCACACGCGAGAACCAATATCGGAGACTTTCAGGGGTTCAAAGACGTTATCTTATTGGCCAAGTTTAACCTGAGCAGGGGCAAACTCTCAAAGTGTCCAGCAACACAGTGCCCACAAGGAGCTGCAAACGAGAGCCGCCCCGAGCGCGTACAACTACTTTCTTATATAGGGGCGGGCAAGTAAGCGTTACACAGAAGCAGACGTGGCAGGTAGCAATTCGCTTACAGAGACCGCGCACGGGAATTCCAAACCAGGCATCTTGCATAAGGCGGGAAGGCAGGCTGTTTGTTCATTAACCTAGTCATCTCCTGGCTCTAGCTAGCTAGTTTTCTATTTTCTCATTAAAAACTACAAAGCACTGCTTATCTAGCCTACTCAGGGGAGAGCGTCTGCTGGACACGGGATGTTTGCTTAACTGCCCTGTGTCTCCCTTATCATTTCCTTTTAGCTACAATGTGGTTCTTGTCTGTTAGAGGAAATTTAGTTCTTAGTTCCCAACAAGGGCAGCAGTAAGGGGGTGTGGGGGGCATGGGGACGGTGTGACCTCAAAAATAAAATTATTTCAAGAGCCCAAACAGCAAAGGAGAGACTAAGTAAGCAGCAACGAAAATGATCCTCTCGTTAGGAGAGGAGACTCCACCGGACGCGCTCTGCGTTCTCGGCGAGGGTGGGGGCGGGGGTGGGGGGGCGGCTGCAGGGAAGGCTCCGGCACCCCGGGATCCGGGACGGAGCTGGGGGCGCCTGAGGGTCAGGAGGCGGAAGCGCCCGAGAACCATCGGGGTCGCCGTCGGGGCCGCAGGCCGGGCACCCAATGCTCCACGACAGGGTCCGAGGCAGCGGGGGCGGTCACTGGGGCGGCCGGAGGTGAGCAAGGGTCCGGCCGGGAGCTGCCCAACGCACCGCGGGGAGCCTGCGGCGCGGGGCGGAGGAAGGGGCCCTGGGCGCTGCGGGGAGAGCGGCTTCCGGGCGCAGCGGCGGGGCCGCGGGGCGGCGCTCTGGGTGGCCCGACACTGGCCGGGGATCCCGCGACTCCGCGACTCCGCGACTCCGCGACTCCGGGACTCCGCGGCACCGCCTGGGGCGGGGCGGCGGGGCGTGCACTCCTCGTTGCGGGAGGAGTCCGACCCGGCCGTCCCGCCGCTGGAGCGCGAGCCCTGGCGCGCGTCGCCCAACCGCGTCGCCGGCTCCGGGTGTTCGGGCGCCCCGGGGTGCCGTCCTCTCCGCCGGGCGCGCCCACCCCGCCCACGTGAAACCTCGCGGTCCTCCGCCACCCGGACCCAGGACCTCGCCTCTGAAGCCAGCCCTGAGGCTCACGGGACAATCTCAAGCGCTTCATTTTGTGTCCCTAAAGCTTCGGCCGTGCCTTAACGGTTTGGTATTATTTGTTGTGCATTTGGCTCAAAACCAAGGGAGAGCTTGATTTCACGAGCTACTTGTGACAGAGAACTACAAATCCCATGAGGCAGTGGGGCTGCGGGACCACGACTCCCAGCAGGCTCCGCGAGGCTCCCGCGCCTTTCGGCGCAGGCGCTCCGTGCCGGGGCGGAGCAGCTTTGCGGGATGGCAGCGCCTGAGGAGGAGCCTGAAGCCCCCACGGAGCCCCTGGACATCGCCTGCGGCCTGGAGAACGTGCCTGTGAGCGTGTGGCCCCCGGGGGCGGTGCCAGAGCCCTTCCAGGTAGGGGGCGGGGCTCGGCCTCCCAGAGGGCCACGCGCGCGTGGAACCCATCCTTCTCCTTGGGGCGGGGCTCGACGGCCCCGGTGCTGCGCGCGCAGCCACTGGGGTGGGAGTGGGGCCCTGAAGGTAGGGGGCGGGGCTAGACGGCCGCACCGGCTTGGCGTGCAGCCCCAGGTGGTCGCACTTTTGGGGACGGCTCTCTTGCAGCAGGTTTTCTCCGAACTTCATGACTTTTTTACCCCGTCGCGCAGCAGTTTGCGGGCAGGAATAGCTCTCAGAAGCACAGGTCTCGGTCTTTTTCTGTTAACATTCCACGGTGACCTTACCGAGACTATTCGTCTTTCCTGCCCGCAGACTGGCAGCTGCCCTCTGAAGGGCAGAAGCGGAGGTGTCAGGAGGTCCCCCAGAAAGAGCCCGAGAACCTGGCTTTCTGTTCTTGTTTTGTCCCCCCAAACTCACTGAGTCCCAGGTGTCATAAGTAAGGTGAGGCAGAGGTCCTGTTAGCGGACCTCAGGCAAGTGTCGAGGTTAAAGCCCTGGCCCCTGGAGTCGGACTTGGCTGGCTGAGTCTGCCCGGTACTGTGAGTTCCTGGGCAGAAATGAACTAGCCTCAGCGAAGCCTTAGCGCCCTCCCGTGCACGATTAAACTAATGGTGCGTCTCTCCCAGGTTGCTCGGAGCATTGCAACGAAAATGCTGCTCCTGGTTTGCTGAAAGCAGTCAGTAAACATTCACAACTACTACTGCCTCTGAGCCCTTTCTGCCTCTCTCACCCCTCTGACCGTGGCCTGCACGTTGCCTAAGGAATAAGCAATGGCCAAAAAAGAAAATAGTCATTAAAAGGCCAGGATGTTGGAGTGGATAAAGCCCTGGGCCTGGCGGTAGGAGGGCTGGGGTCAGGGCTTAGCCTCTCGGCTGTTTTCAGATCCTGTGTTTGTTCATCTGCAAAAGGAAAACAGTGTAACAATGTGTAGCCCTTGTCACATCCATTATCAATGCAGAACCCTGTCTGTCCTCCCTACCTCCTAGAGGTGCTTGAGGATCAAATGACAGCAGACTCGGTGGCAGTTTTCAAAGAGCAGAGCAGAATGTCAATAGCAGAAACTGGTTGTTTTCCCTCGAACTACTTTAGGCACTTACGGTTACGATACGGTTGGCTGGCACCATATTAAACACCGATCCCTAAAAGCTTATTCATAACCAAACATTGCAGCCACCTGGTCAGAAACAGGGATGAATATGTTTTCTTCATTCAACAGATAACTGAGTGCCCGTGAGGGGCCAGGCACCTGGTAAGCTAGGCGTATAAGAAGGTGACACACAGTTCCTGCCCTTGAGTTTGCAATAGAGGGCAGAAGGCACCCCGTTGCTATAAACAAGTTGGGTGGGGGGGCGGGGAGCAAGCCTGGTGATCGATCCTTACACCTGCCGCTGATGGGCATGAGTGGGAATCAGGAGATGGCCTCAGCCCCACAGGGTTCCAGCCGCCTGACTCTGAGCATAGCTCTGGGCAGAATGAGAGTCACAGAAAGGAGACAAGATCCCTGCCTCCCACTTATAGTCTCACCCAGAAGACAGAGCATGACTGAAGCATTTCAGTGACAAGCCTAAAAGTGCCTTCAGGTAGTTTACCTGCATATATTCATGGAGCACAGAAACCAGTCTTATAAAGGTCAGAACAGCTTGCTTGCCCCAGACCCTGCCTTCACAGGCACATGTACACATAAGAATTCAGGCATGAAAACTCAGGGTTAAAAATAACTTGGCGTCTAGTTTACCTCTGAGTACTGCATGAAAAGGCAAAAAAGAACATTCAAACGTTCAGATTGGAAACAGGCATGTCATAATGCCATGGGAACTGAAACCTGAGCAGGAGAAAAACTAATTGATTTTCTCAAACTAAGAGTTGGATCTAGCCATTTTTCAGGTTCCTGAAACCAGCTTCAAACATCCTCCTTAAGATCGTAACTTGGCCTGGAGAAGAATGATCTGGCTGGCGCACGGTCTCCTAATAGCTGCTCGGAGCAAAAACAAACCCATGGGGCTGGAGGCCAAGCACAAAGACTTCTCGGAGCTGGTGTTTCAAACAACCAAAAAAGGAATCGGGACTTTTCACGGCACTTCCTTAAAATCCAAAACAGAGGCCAGGCTTGCCGCTCAGGATGCTGCGGAGTTGCACTCCGTATTCATGGGTCTGGACAGAGAGTGACTCAGCAAAGTCAGACCCCCGACCAGAAGTTACCGAGAGCTTCAATTGAGCAACGAGAAAACAGTTCCTGGGTCACCTGCTGCATGCCTAGTGCTGTGGAACCAGGACCCCTCACCATGCCACCCCCCGAGCCCCATGACCAGTGCCTTTCCTTGAGACACAGATGTGTTTAAAAGTCAAGGTCCCGCCCTGGCTGGTGTAGCTCAGTGGATTGAGCGCAGGCTGCAAACCAAATGTGTGGCAGGTTCAATTCCCAGTCAGGGCACATGCCTGGGTTGTAGGCCACGGCCCCCGGCAACCGCACATTGATCCCTCTCTCTCTCTCTCTCTCTCTCTTTCTCCCTCCCTTCCCTCTCTAAAAATAAATACATAAAATCTTTAAAACTAAAAAAAAAAGTCAAGGTCCCTGCGTGTAGTACAACCAGAGAGCCCGGCAGTCTGTGCCACTTGGACCCTGAAGGTCACGCGTAAGTGCAGGTGGGTTCAGAGGAGGAGAAACAGTGTGTGGGAACAGCCAAGGGGGCACATTTGCTCTTCAACGTGCTGTGTCCTGTCGCCACTTTGGCTTCTTGGGTGGCCGTGGTTTATTTATTTCTTTTTTCTAAATCCCTATGTCTTCTGACAGAAAACCTGAAATCTCTACCCAGATCTTCGAGGATCTGGTTTCGAGCGCATGGCTGTGCACCGAGCATTTTGCTTTGCTCCCAACTCTCTCGCGATCCACCTCGCACTTGGACACATCCCGGGAAAAAGTAGAGCCTGTGTTCTGACGATATTAAAGGCGATTTTAAAATGCCCCCTTTTGCACGTTTCTGAGAGCTTCTTCCAAAGTCCCAGCACGTCCCAGCACTAGGCCATGTCTGTGGGAGAACAAGGGTAGTCCGGGCTGGGCCAGCCTACCTGGCGCCCCCCCACGGAGCTGGGCGGGTGGTGGAGGATGGGAGGCGGAAAGGTCGCCATAGGGTTTCCTGGCCGGGATTTTGGTTTGAGTACATCTGACCCTGGGGAGTTGAACTCCAGACCCGGCTTTTCACCCCGCTCTTGGAGCACCCGCGTGATGCACGGTGAGCCCTGGGGGCCAGCCACTGGAGTGGGCTTTGTGTGCGGACTCTGACCACCGCTTCACGGCCCGTGAGGCAGAGAGGAAGTGTCTGGGGAGCTCGAGGAGCGTGCCAGAGACACATGATGTTTTACACACGAAACCTGGACGGAGCATCCGGAAGACCGGAAGGAGGGGGCTACCACGGTGCCAGTGTGAGGGGCCTGGCGCTGAGGACGGAGGGCCACCCAGGTCCGGGAAGTCCCGGAGACCCAGGCTTCCCGGAGAGACCTGAGACTTAGGGCTTTTTCCTTTCCCCGTTACCGTTTGTAAATGTGAAATGGTGAAAATGCAGGTGCACTTAAAAGACCAAGAAACTTCCATGGTCTCCCTTCCTCACTGACTGAGAGGGTTTCGTTACTCGGACACTTCTACAGCAAACTGAAGTGTCCATGAACATCTCTGCCACAAGTACAGTCTTCGGAACTCCGTCCGTGATTTCTTGGCCAAGGGCCTGTTTTTAACATTGTGAAGATTCCAGCACAACTGTAGAGAGGCTTTAAAACATCAGAGAATATTGAAGAATTTAGATAGTCTTTGGATTTAAAAGTCACTTCAAAAAAAATCAATGGAAGACACTCCCCAGGCCATTTTTCATTGATTTCTCTCTCATCTTGACCTCCTTGTCTCCAGAAAGGACCCCAGGCGACTCGCAACAGAAATACATACACACACATCTACACGTATGTACGCACGTATGCATACACATATGTGCACACATGCATCTGTGTTAGAGAGAGATGGAAAAGACCGAAAGCCAAGGGTAGACACCTAACTGCACCCAGAGCCCGGATTCAGCTCTGAGTTCCTGACATCCGAGGCTGAGGGGAAAAAAAATGGGTTACAAAGCGTTCAGCTTCTGGTTTAAAAAAAATTATTTTTCTTGTTCTTCCCATACCTGAAGTGAAACACAGAATTTGAAAACTTAAAATTAATGTTATCTTTAAATTGGAGAGTTACGTTTTCAGACAGTATTTTAATCTGCTGCGTTTGTTAGTTCTTCGGTCGGTTTTTACCCGTGTAGGGGTAAGAAGTAGCGCGCCCCACCCCCAAACTGCGTGTTGGGTCCGGAGGGACGCCGCCCGCCGCGCTGACTCGCTGTCTCCGGTTTTGCAGTACACTCCGGAGCACGTGGCGGGGCCCGGGGCGGACGCGGACCCCGCCGAGATCACCTTCCCCGGGTGCCTCTGCCTGCACCGCCCCTGCGTCCCCGGCTCCTGCTCCTGCCTCCGTGGCGCGGAGAACTACGACGCGGACGCGCGCCTCAGAGCCCTGGGCTCGGCGGCGGGGCGCGCCCCGCCGGTCTTCGAGTGCAACGCCCTGTGCCCCTGCCCGGAGCGCTGCGCCAACCGCGTGGTCCAGCGGGGCGTGCAGCTGCGCCTGCAGGTGTTCCGGACGCGTCGCAAGGGCTGGGGGCTGCGCGCGCTGGAGTCCGTCCCCCGCGGCCGCTTCGTCTGCGAGTACGCCGGCGAGGTGCTGGGGCTCGCGGAAGCGCGGAGAAGAATTCGGCTGCAGACGCCGCGCGATGCGAATTACGTCATCGCCGTCCGGGAGCACGTGCGCAGCGGGCCGGTGATGGAGACGTTTGTGGACCCCGCGCGCATCGGGAACGCGGGCCGGTTCCTGAACCACTCCTGCGAGCCCAACCTGCTCATGGTCCCTGTCCGGGTGGACTCCATGGTGCCAAGGTTGGCACTTTTTGCAGCCAAGGACATTCTGCCGGAAGAAGAGCTCTCGTTCGACTATTCAGGAAGATTTCTTAACCGAATGGACGGCGAAGACAGAGGAAGGCCCGACGACGGGAAACTAAGGAAACCTTGTTACTGCGGCTCCCGGGTGTGCTCGGCCTTCCTGCCCTACGACGGCTCTCTGTACCTCGCTGCGGAGCCGCCTGGTGAGGGTCCGGGAGGGAGAGCTCAGGAGACACGCTCCTGCACGCCCCCAGGGCAGGAGGGGGTGATGGGGGCAGGAGGGAGTGAAGGGGAGGCCGGCATGTGGGGGGCAGCCCCTGCGGTTCCCTCCCGGTGAACTCTGGGCCGGCACCCGCCGCCCATGTGGAGGCCAGTCTGGCTGCTCCCCTCTGCCCAGCTGGTGAGCTCAGCCCGGGAATGTGGCTGCGGCCACAGGCCACCCGGCTTACCCTCTCTCCCCAGGCACAAGTGGCTTCTCAGCTTTCACCTGGACACATGGCCGCCCCGCTAAACTGGGGCACTTTCCCTAGTCAGATGCGGCCGGCTGCCTTCTAGAAGGTGAGGTGCAGGCAGAAATGGTGAGGCGGCCACCTTCCCCTGACCTTCCCTCCTCCTTCCTGCTGCCCGATGTCCACAAGACCGCTGGGGCTGAGCACCCACCCCACGCCTGGGGTCACCTTGGAAACGGAAGCCACTCTGAACAAATGAACAAAACCGGAAGGAGTGTGGGTGCCAGGTGCCGGGGGACACGCCGCCGGTGCTGGGCTGATGCCTCTGGGCTCCCGGGTGAGAAACAGCACCCCCCCACCCCTGTGTGTGCCACTGGCACGCCGGCTCCCCGCTCCAGCGCCCAGTCAGAAGGACCCACCTGGCTGGTGTAACTCAGTGGATTGAGCGTGGGCTGGGAACCAAAGTGTCGCAGGTTCGATTCCCAGTCAGGGCACATGCCTGGGTTGTGGGCCATGACCCCCAGCAACTGCACATTGATGTTTCTCTCCATCTCTCCTCTCTCTCTCTCTCTCCTCTCTCCTCTCTCTCCTCTCCCTCCCTCCCTTCCCTCTCTAAAAATAAATAAATAAAATCTTTTAAAAAAAAGAAGAAGGGCCCGAGGGAACCCCCAGTGGCCGCACACCTGCCTCCCGACCAGTTTTGCAGAATAAAGCTGATAGCTGGACTTCTGCCCGGCTCCTGCTCCTGCCGCATCTCAGTTCTCGTCGGCCTCTAAACAGGAACCAGGGGAGGGCGTGGCTGATTCCACCTGGAAAGCCCTGGGCGCTCCCACCAGGCACAACCGAGAGTCACGGGAGGAAGCGGCTGTGACGTGTTCACTGTGCACTTCAGATCCCCGCACAGCCTCACTTCCCCCCGCGTCAGTGACGTGAAAACCCCACAGCCGGCCGCAGCCCCAGCAGGAATGGAGTCTTCGCGCCCACCTCCTGGAGGGGTGGGCACCTCTCAGCTCCTTTCTCAAAGCAAGGCTGTCGCAAAAACAAGTTACTTACAAGAGGTTTATTAGACTCTTAGGAAGCTAAAATAATTGGGCCCCACACTGCAGTGTTACTTAATAAGTTAAATTAATTCATAGCTTCTTGAGTGTGCTTAGCCCCTAGCGCCAGGAGGCCCTGCGCTTTCAAGCTCCATCTTCGGGATTCGTGTTACCTCCGCCCGCTGCCTCTGGTTTGGGGGCCGATCACACACCTCGCTTACCGCCGCCACCCCTGCCCACGCCCATCCACACCTGTCCCCGCCCGTCCCCGCCCCCACACCGCCACACCGCCACAGAACGTTACAGGCTCCTCCCACTTTTCTCTAAGAAGACTCAGCGGCCCTCGTTAATAAACAGCACCCCTCAGAGCACAAACACGGCAGTAAGTGGGGTAATGTGTCCCTTGCTACAAAGCCAACCCGACTCTAATAAGAGTCCTGCGGCCATTGTGGGGCATCTAAGTCCTCAAGCTCCAAGCTCCCGGTGCAGACCCATGGTCCTACCTGAGAAAGCACGAGCCAAGGGTAACCCAAAGGCCACACGTCCCCGGGGAGCTGCAAGCCGAGGGCTTCAGGCCCCCAGTTCCCACACATGCCAGAGGCTCGGGTCACAGGGCCGAGAGTTATGGAGAACTCGCTAGGAGACCCGCTGTCGCTCAGGTGTTCCCGGACTCGGCCAGCTCCTGGTGCCGCTGCTGCTGTGCAAAGGTACAACAGAGCAAAGGCTGCTACTTAGTTTCATCTGGCTGGCGTCGCCTTTGGGTGCTTCATCCGGGGACCCCCGGGGGCAGCTGGCTGGAGGGGAGGGGTCCTCACAGACTGTGAAGGGAGGGTCCGCCGCAGGCCTGTGCGCAGGGCGGCACGCCCCTACGTTCCGTCTCGCCTCCTGCCCCGAAAGGGAGTCGGGAGATAGAGCCACAGCAGCGGCAGCGGCCCCCACGGGAACGGGGCCCCCAAGACACACGGGGACTCTCGAGAGCAGCCCCACGGACCCACGTCTGCAGGCAGAACAGCCCGACAGCCCCGCCCCCTCCCCTTTCTGCGGAGAACACACACCCCCACCCCCGCCTTCACAGAGACGCTCACTAAAGCCCCCAGCGGCGACAGGCCGCAGTGCTCGGGGTGACGGGGGACTTGGAGAGGTAGCTGGTCCCGGGCCTCATTTGAGCCTTACTCGGCTCCTGACCTTCGGACTACCATAATTTTTTTTAACTTCGGGGGCACATGAGGTCAGAAGCATCCCCAACCAAGCCACACATAGGAACAGTCAGAATTCTTAGGTCAGGCGGGAGTGGGGGTGGGGGGCGGGGCTCCTGAGCCTCCCCACCACAAGGACAAAAATACGTGGTGATCACAGGCGGCTTCCAGGCCACTGCGGGTTGTGGGCGGGGCGGGGAGGGGAACAGTCGACTCCGGAAGGCTGATTCCATGAACAGCAAATCACCTCTGTAGCCCACGGTCACGTGCCGTCGGGATGGGACCCCCCCCCCCAGCACCCCACCCCCCAGCGCTGTATTCCGGTCACAGAAGGCTGGAGTGCTCCCGGCCCAGTCCAGACGGTAGCCCAAGGCTCACTCCACTCACCTCCCCTGGCTGCTACTCCTGGATCCCGCGGAAGAATTTCCCCCGTGCTGAGCTGCCATGGCGGTTCTCAGCTTCGTTTTAGAATTAAAAATAAATAAATACATTGAAAAGCTGCCGATTCACCGTGGGTGGGGGGGTGTATGTTGGTACAGCCTTTTGGAGGGCTATCGGTACCCACTGCAAATTAAAATGACCATATGCTTTGCTACAGCAGTTGGACTCCCAGTAATTCATCCTACAGAAATTTCTGCGTAAGCTGGCAAAGATACAAGTAGGTACACACAGGTTTATTGGAATATTTTTTAACAATAAGAACTGGAAATAACCCACATTATCCCTTCGATGTTGTCCGACAGGGCCCTGGAGCTACCCTCACTTTCTGACGTTCTTTCCTCAGCTCAGCTGGGGCCCTCCACCACCCGGTCTTCCGGGTCGCCGGTCCCCTCTGCAGCTTCGTCTGGTCCTCAGACCCTCCAGTGCGTCTCAGTCCTGTCACTGCGTCCTTCAGCTCTGAGACGTCTGTGTGACAGACACCTCCTTACGTTTTCTCTCTCTGCGCTGAAGTTCTCACCGTGTCCCTCTGTCTCTCCCGAGTCTGGTGAGCCACGGCACGACCGTGACTTTGAACTCTTTATGGGGTGAGTTACGCATGCCCGTTTCACTAAGGATTTTCTCCTAAGGTGTTAGTTACCTTGTCCTTCTGTTTGGACCTCAGTCCTCTCCTTCCTCGCCTCGCCCCACCCTGGGTGTGTTTCCGGTGGGCGAGACAGCCACCTCCCCCGGTCCTGCTGGAGAGCTCATGGGCAGAAACTCCTTGCTGTCCACCGTGGCCCTGGCTCCGCCCCCTTCTGTGACTGTCGGAGCAGCCTGGTTTATCCTGCGTGGGTCCCCCGCACTGAAGGTGTGCCCAGACTGGGAGCGAGGCGCTCGGGCAGCAGCTTTCAAAGTTCGAGCATATATATACACACACACACACATATTTTAATGTATGTATTATATATAATATATATCAATATGTATATTCCTGTGGGACCGCAATCGTTAACCCACCGGCCTCCAGACCAGGCGATCTGTAGGTGACTCCAGGCGACAGTTACAGAAACCGGGGCCCCAGCTGTGGGTGTGAGCACCCTCCTGGGAGGTGCCCGCGGGCCGTGGTGGGGCCGAGGGAGCGCTGGCTCTGGCGGGGCCGCCAGGGGGCGCTGTGACTGCCGCCGCCTGCTGACTCCCGCGGGCGGCTCCTTGGGCTGCTTGAAAATAGTATTCTCGCCCTGGCTGGTGTAGCTCAGTGGATTGAGCGCGGGCTGGGAACCAAAGTGTCGCAGGTTCCATTCCCAGCCAGGGCACATGCCTGGGTTGCAGGCCATAACCCCTAGCAACCGCACATTGATGTTTCTCTCTCTCTCTGTCTCCCTCCCTTCCCTCTCTAAAAATAAATAAATAAAAATCTTTAAAAAAAAAATAGTATTCTCTCCCATGGTTCCTGTGTGCCTGCATATACATGTACACATAATCTGCACTGTGCATCCATACACACGCTAGAACATATGTTTGCGAACTCGCAGGAGCAGGAAAAAGCCTGGGAAGACACACCAACTGGTGAGAGTCGTTACCTGCTGGCAAGGATCTGGGAACAGACACGAGTCCCGGAATGCAGGGCTTCTAAGCACAGTCTGCGTATATTTTAGAGCTTCTAGTTTTACCTTATGCCTTTTATTGTTCTTACAATTGAAAAACACAAAGGTTTGGAAGTGATGCTTGCCAGTTACTAATGATAACCACTAACAAAGGCAGTGGAGAGGCAGAAAGTAATCGGAGTACGAGCCCAGATCGCCCCCCAGGCCTCTCCTCCCCTCTGCAGGGCACGTCCTCCGGCGCCACCCGATCCTGAGGAACCCAGAGACCAGAGCTGCCACCCTTTAGGGCCGCCTTCTCCCGCGGGAGCCTTCCCAAGCCCACGGGGCCCCTGGACTGAAGGCTCTTCATCTCCGGGTATCCCCTGTGCAAAAGCCGCAAGAAGCGACCTGGCCACTAGAGGGGGACATCACACCCAAAACCACTGCAGGTGCCATTTCACGGAAAAAAACCGGTTCCTGCGGCCGGAGGTACAGGGCCGGCTCCCAGCTCCGGCAGGGACCGTCCAGAGCTGGCAGGCAGCCCACAGCCATCATCGCTCTGACTCAGCCCCTGGCTCGCCGAATGCTTCCTGCAGCAAAAGGTTTCGGTAATATAAGGATAAGGTTACCAAGGGGAATTTCGGCGGTTTCTGCCTCCCCACTGAACTGAATATCCACGAATGTTCCGGAACAGCCACGACGGCTGCCTCGGGAGCTGCCCCAAATGGCGCCTTCGCTGCAGCACCCAGCTCTCGGCCGGCCAGCGGCGGGGGCAGAGGGCGAGGACTGGCAGCCGGTTCCACGGAGACCGGCGAGCCCTCCCCTGCTTCCCAGACGCCATTTAATGAGCCCCGTGCGGGACATTTTTTTTTCCATTCTTCACATACCACCCCAGTTGTCCCCGCCGGGGTCATCTTCCCCGGGGTCTGAGCCTGGTGCAGACGAGCCGATAAGGCGCCTTCCGAGCCTCACTATTTCCCACTTACCCGGCCTTCCCCAGCTGGCCCCTAAGAATTCCACCTCCTTACCAAGACAATCGTTTTACAGAAAGAAGTGGTACACTCGGGGGGAGTGGCGGGGGTGGGGGAGGGGAGCAGGCCTTTTGAAAGGCCCAGGACCCGAGCACCAACCTTGGCGGCCTCGCCAGCTCCACCAGACTCACGAGGGCACCGACTTCTGAGGTTCGGGACACCCGTGAGGAAGCGGTCGACATGTCACACACGCAGGCCGCTCTGCTCGGACGATCTCAACCCGCCTGCCTCGGTCCTGCCTTCTGTACAAGTGTTTCCCGTAATCCCCGAAACTGCGGCGGCAAGCGGGGTCAGAAGGTCGCCCAAAGCCCCAGTGCTGGCACGTGGGAGGGTGAGGGCTGAGACGGAGGCCCTCCGGCCCCCGGGCCCGTGTTCCTGACCCCAGATGCGCCCCACCACCTCGCTCTGGGCCCCTCCTTCCCTCCTCCCCCACCCCTTCCCACCCCAAACTCTCAACACGCGGCAGACGGGCTAATGCGGTGGGGAACGCAAGTCACCCAGACAGCCTGCCCTGGTTCGGCCCCCTGCAGACAGATCCCCGGGCACCTTGTGGACACTCTCGGTCGGACTTTCCTAAGACATAGGGGGACAGAACCACAAAGCGAGGACAACATCCACCCAGGGGACCACAGCTGCACGGAAGTAACTTTGACCTTTCTCACGGGCTTAATGATGCAACCGCCTTCCAAGGGGCAGGGGCTGGGGACCTGCGGGGAGGGGCCCCCCTCCGCCTCCCCACCCCCACACCCCAGCAGAGGCTGCGACGGTGGGGGCCTCCCACTCTGTGCCTCCGGTGGCCAAGCCCTTTGGCGGAGCCTTTCCCTATCAAAGCGGTTCCGGCGGCAGCGGCAGCAACCGGAGAGCTCACGGGGCTCCCTTCCACATCAGTGAAAAGCAAATAAAATGCTTTTTGGCAAGTGTCCGCAGCAGCAGCCAACTGTGGACTTCAAAACAGCAGCCCCACAGGGTCCCTCCCCCACAAGGACCAAAGTCAATAAGCAGGTGACCCTCTTATCAGTGCCACCTGACAAGAACGCTTATCTCTCTGGGCTTATCTCTCTTCCGCTGAGAGTCCGGAGCTGATTCTGCCAACACCCGCCCCCGGGCCCCCAGACCCCCCCCCCTCAGTGCGCCTCCTGTTACTCAGATGAGAGGCCCAGCCACGAGGTGGGAAAGAGCCCTCCGGTGGGTCTTCCAGCTCCTCCGCAAAGACAACTGGCAAAGGCGATGGCGTGTGTTGTCAAGTGTGGCCTGGGCAGGGGGTGCAAGGGCAGCGCTCCCGCCCCACCCCACCCCCGCACTGGGGGATGGGGCCCATCCTGCCCCACCGCTGGGGCCGATGACCAGGGCTGATGGCCGGGGCCCCATCGCCTGCTCAGCGGGGTGGCTCTGGGGTCAGTGACCACTTGGGGGCAGGGGAGACATCTCCTTCCCCCCACACCTTGGCGCTGATCCCCTTAACTTCCCGACCCCTAACAGGGCCCGAGTCACAGGGGGGCTCTACTCCCACACGGCCTCCCTGGGTGTTCTCTGGGACGGCTTCTGCTTCATCAAAAAGTTAACCAAACTCCCGCCGTAGTGGTGCCCGCTCTCGAGCGGGAGGACGGAGGGTGCTCCGGCCGGCCGCGCCCGCCGGCGCCACCGCGGCCTCCTGCGGTTCATCGTCCCCACCGGGCTTCACGCATCCGAAACAGTCAAGGCCCCGTTTCCCTCGGGCGGGCTCTGCCGGCCTGGGAGACCAAGGCCTGCTCGGGGCGGTTTTTACCGCAGAGAGGTCAGTTTAATGTAGAAATGAATCCGAACAGGAGAAAACTGTATTTGAACAACGATTAAAATAAAAAATAAATAAATAAATAAATAATAAGTTTTAAAGATAAAAAAAGAACAGAGGATCTTGTTTACCACCCTCTTCCCCATGCCTAGAATGTTGTAGGCAATCAAGAGATATTTATTGAGTGAATCAAATAGGTTATCGCCTCCAATAAGGAGAGAAAATAAAACAGGCATTTTTCACAAAATATGGCAGAATAAATTGGCACAAACTGGATTAAAAAAAAGAAAGAAAGAAAGAAATGAACCCGGCAGTCCAGAATCCGACACTTCCGCCGCCGTCTGATATCCCTCCGCCAACCTAGTCACGAACGCGGCTGTCCGTGACCCTGAACCACGGAAGGTGCCGCGCAGGTGCCCGCGCCTGCTGAGGAGTGAGTGGGGTGGGGGGCATTTCCAGGTAGGATGAAGCCCCCGGGCAGCGCCTGCCCGTCCCCACCCTGGACATTCCCAGCTGGTGCGTTACTTACCCCATCAGTCCCTATTTCCAAGAGAAACACGCGAGATTTTGTGCCGCACACACGGAATCGGCTTTCCTGGACCGAGGCTGAAGGCAGCGCCCCGGGCCGAGCCTGGCTGCGGAGGCAGCTCCCGAGGCCTGCACCGCGCTCGTGTTCGCTCGTGGGAGCTGGTCGCCAGCGCTAAAAACTCGGAAGGCTTCACTCGGGGACACAGACGCCAGCTGCTCCGGGAAGCGGGCGGGCAGCAGCTCTGGGCCCACTGCTGTGCGGCTGCCACGGGGACAGTGGAGCAGCATCTCACACTCACACACGTGCACACGCACACACACACACACACACACACAGGCCCGTGTCCTGCTCCCACCCCTCACCCTCACCCCTTACCCCCACCCCAGAGGGCCAGAACAGCCCCCGCCTCCCGTTCCTTCCCAAGAGCTGCCTGCAGGTTGGCGCCCCAGGAGACAGTGGTCAGTGGTAGGGTTCCCGCTGGTAAGGCTCATACGTGAAGGAAGGCGGGGAGGAGGAAGAAAAGAGAAAAATAGCTGAACGGGCGCAGACCCACGTTGCGTTGGAGCTGCGGGCTGAACCACACGGAGTGGGAGCGCCGATGTGATCAGAGGTTTCCCAGCAGGGAAGTGTCACCCTGATGGCCACTCCACGCCCCAGCCCACCCGCTCTAGTCATGTGTACGAGGCTTTAGAAAGGCAGGATAGACTTGCTTCCCGCCTGGCCCATCTGCACACCCCGAGATCCATCACACTGCGCAGGACTCAGGACCCAGGACCCAGGCAGGTCTGGAACAGGCCTCGGATCCCTCCCCTCCCCACCTCGGGGGGTGGGGGGGGGGCGGGAAGGAAGGGCCGTCAGCACAGACCCAGGGGAACGGCTCCTTACAAAACAAACAAACGAAAACCCGAAAACCCGAGCCCCAGCTAAAGATGCTACAAAGCAGAGACTCCATCCCCAGCTCTTTAAAAAGGGTCCAAGAAGAAGCCTGCAAGCCCCCAGATTTTTACTTTTGATGCAAATGCCTTCAAAGACTCATACGCTGGAGAAGGAAGACGGAACCCCGGGGCTCCCGGCTGCAAAGGGCTGACTCGCTGTGTCGCCGGCTACTAATGCCACGGGAAACCTAACCGAGCCACTGGCTTTACAGGGACCACTGTTGTTTCTGTCCCTGCTCCGCTCACAAAATTCCTCAAGTTTAAGCATCGGCCCCTGCCCTATTTTTCCCGGGCCCCGTTTTTTCCATGCAGTTTTGCAGAAGGGGGGGGGCCTCTCAGGAAGGTATCGATGGCACTGAGGCTGGAATGACTACACTGTCATCCTGTCTGTCCCTTGTCCATATGAGCACAGGGGAGCGGCAACAGGTGTCCACAGCTGGGTGTGTTCCTTGGCTGGTGAGCTGCAAACGTGGCTCCCAACGTGGGGCTTCGTGGGGTTTCGTCCTGCACGCTTTCCGACGCTGTGCTGCTGCTCAAGATGCAATTCTGAAGACTAGGCCAAAACACACTCCAAAATATTTATGCAGTATCACATTCATTAGCGGGAGAAGGACCCAAAACACGCACGGCAAAAATAAAACCGTGTAAAAATACAAGCAGGTGGGAAGGAGCAAGTGGAACAGAAGCTCCACTCGACACGTGGTGGCTTGAAGAATAAAATACCTTATCCCCCACATTAGTTTTTGCAAATACGCAAATGCTTTTTTTTGTTTGTTTTGCTTGGAATGAATCATCAATTGGTGGAAGTCTGCAGGGAAACATTCTACATCCACCAACTGGCAGATTAATACACGTGAAACCGCCCAGGAGCATGGCTGTTTCTCAAGACAGACGTGGGGACGCTGGGAGGCGTGGCACCAGGTGGCAGTCACGTGCTGGCGGAATGATACTGACTTTCTCCATGACCAGCAGAAAGACGGGCCATTTCTTTCCAAAGACATGTCTCCAGGCACCTGGGGGCCTGGGGGGCCTGGACAAGACCCTGACAATGGGGACCCCTGCTGGAAAGCCATCCCTCTAAGACAGGGGGGCTCTCCTGCCTCGGAAGGGTTTACGGGACCACCCCTGATGTCCCCTCCTGCCCTGGGGCACGAAGAAGCAGGAGCACAGGGAGGCCCCTGGCGGGAGAGCCTGCTCTTTGGAACAGAAATTCCCACAAACAGCTCACATGTCAAAGCCATCACGTGGCCAGTGGACAGGGAGGTTTTCCAGCCAACACACGCATGATGTCACCCATCATTTCTTCACCAGAAAACACGAGGGGGCGGGAACAAAGGAGCCAGCACGCGTGAAGGCTGTGACCGCAGACACCGGTTTATTCCACAGGGGGCGGGATTCAAAGCATCTGAGCCCCCAGCCGTTGGGCCCGCACAGACCCCCGCGCCTGGGCACAGTTCATCCACGGCCCCCCTCCCCCTCCCCTTCCCCCAGAACCTGGCAGGTCTCCCGCGGTCTCACACTCACGGAAGGCCGTGGGGAGAGGGGGGGATGGGGCTGGGAACTGCCCCCTGAACCAAAGGCACTTAATGTAAAAAGATAAAGCACAGCGGGGACACCGACGACGTCCCTGCGAGTTCACAGGCTGAACCGGAACCCACAGCCACCGGCGGCGGGAGTCCCCGCACGATGAGAAAGACACCCATTTCCTTGGAAAAACAAAGTGCACGTGACGATAAAGACTGGGCAGGGCCTCTCCGACCCCGTCCTTTTCCGGAAACACCTAAGAAAACTCTTATTTTACATGATTACCATTACCCGAGGTTCACGCACGAGGAAAAACAGCTCAAAAGCAGCCTGTCGTAAACTCTCACCGGGAAATCAAAACAGACTCTGATACATTCACAGAACTGGCGAGTGGCAGCCCCGGAGGCCCTGCGTGCATCCCCTGCCTGGACGGAGGGGCCACCGTGGGTGGGACCCTGGGGTCTGCCCCCGCGTCCAGAGCCTGGGTCGCACGCAGGCTGCCTCCAAAGCCTCGCCGCGGTTCCCTCCACCCCAAAGTCAAACAGGGCCCCGGACTCCGGAAGCGCAGTACAGGGCCAGCGCGCTAAAGCAGGCAAGCAGTTTGGTCCGGCAGGCGGTTCCTTTGGCGGGCGGGCACGGCCCCACCTCGGGTGGGGATCTGCGCACGGGTGGCCGGTCGCGCTGCAGGAAGCTGAGTGCGGGTCAGACACGACTTCTCCTGGGGCCCGGGAAGGCCGTTCTGGGCGCTTAGCTGGCGGTGGGCAGGCGGTCGGCGGCGCAGCGGAACCCCAGGTTGGAGGCGGAGCTGTCGGGCGTGTTCTGGCTCCGAGCCGCGCAGCGGTACCTGTAGCAGTAGGACTGTGCAGGGGGGAGGGGGAGGGGGTGAGTGCTCGGGCCCCGCAGGCTGCGCCCACGCCCCGCAGACTGGGCCGCCCTCACGAGCAGCCCTCCTGCACACGCAGCGCGCGCGCGGCACCCCCGAGTTCAGCACGGACCAGCCAGGGTCCGACGCCTCACGCACGGGACGCACCGCCAAAGACGTCAGGGAGCGGTGCCGAGAACGAACCGCGGACCGAGCACGGGTCACGCGGCTGACGGCGCTTCCACCCGTCAGACCGATAAGCAGCCACTACAAGCCACATCTTTATGTAACATTCAACGGCAGGAAATGCCCGTGATGCAACAGCAAATGAAAGAGCCGGAATACAAAACCGGATGTGCATCTAGGTAACGACGTCCGCCGGAGAAAAGCAGCCCGCAGATTCGAAACGCACCGCGGTGCGAGGAGCAGCCGCCCTCGGGCCAGGAGCCTGCGCCTCCCACACTGCGCACGCGTGCAGGGCGCTCACGAGCGTCTGCCTATGAGTACATCAGAGGAGGGTCTCGGAGTTTGCAGGTGGGGAACAGGGCCTAGGCAAAAACCCACAAGTGTTCTGAAGAAGGAGAAATGTCAGAAGTTGTAATAGTGAAAAGCACATTCTTGAGAATCGGCAGTCCTGCCCTCTCAGCCCTGGACCGGTGCAGGGCGGTCGCCAGCCCGTCATGTGTCAGGCCGTGGGAGGGGCTGTGGGGGCCGGCCAGTCCCGGCCTGGATGACAGCCGCCGGCTGGAGGGGTGCGTGAGTCCCGCGCGGCCATCAGAGCGCCACCCCGGGGGTGCAGGCGCGCACGCAGGCCCTGGCCCAGGAAGGGGGCGCGCAAAGCCATGTGCCTCCCCAGACTCGAGTCGGAGCAAGTATGGAGTCTTGCCTCCTGCCTCGAGCTGCGTCTTGTGGGAAGCAGAGAAAATCATTCTTTTATCTTCATTTTATGTGTATTATTTGCTTTATAATTTTTAATGCAATGAAAACGTTTTGTGTGCACACCAGGAAAGCTTAAAACCAGCGACAGCAGGAAGCCCTGGGCCGCTGTTGGGCCTCCGCAGCCCACAAACCCGGCGCTCGCCCAGTCAGAGGACCCGCTGAGCCCCCGGGCAAGGCTGCTGCCCGCCAGGGCGGAGCGCGCCGGACCACCCCCACCCCACCCGCGACCCCGTTTCCCGCGCGTGCCCTCCCTGAACGGACACTCCCCAAAGAGCAGCCCGTCTGAACCCCAGCGCGGGCCGCCGAGGGACACACTCTCGAGGAGGACGCGGCCTGGTTTGAACGTCCTCGCTGCTCTCTCGTCCGGAGTCCACTTTTGGCACCGAAAACAGTTATTATTAGCGAGGTTAGATCTTCGAGAGGCTGAAATATGGGTCATTTCACTAATTAAGAACACCATCAAAGTGGCTAATTACTGTGTGAAACTGATCTCAATACCTGAGCTAAGAATGTCGTCCCGGACTCGGGGACGATCCACCTGAGACGGTGACTTGCCCGCCCCAGGGCTCTGCAGGCAAGTGGGACACAGCGGGGCCTCGGTGACGGGACGCAGAGACTTTCCGGGACAAAGGCAGGCCACGGAAACTGCAGCTCACCCCAAACACCCTCACAGAAAACCGCTTGCGGCCGCCAGGTCTCCAGGTGCCACGGACTCCAGAGCCTGGTGGAAAGGGCGGGGGGCACTGGGGGTCCCCCTGCAGCGGGCCGAGCAGAGGCCCCACCGGGATGAACTGCACCCACTCGGTGAGCGGCTCTGAGAACACCCGGGCACGCACTTGCGGCGCCCTCCCAGGGCCCGGGCGGGCGGGCTCTGCGTGGCCGGCGTCTGGCTTGTACGCTTGCAGAGACACGGGTGCCCAGGCCTGTGGCCGAGGAGCGCTGGATGCGGAACCACAGCCCCCTGGGCCCCGCCCCAGAGCCGGGCCCCTGCCTGGAGGCCATGTGGCCTCGTTTCCCCTCCTGGGCCTCGCGGCCTCCCCGGCGTTGGGGGGGGTGCCTCTCACCCACCGCTGGTCACCAGCAGACTGACCGCAGTCATGCAGTGGCGCCAGCCTCCAGCCAAACCGCAGCCACCTTCAAAGCAGCGTGATATTTTCTAAATGAACTGCGTTATTTCCTTTTTGTAGAATTTGTTTTCTTTCTTTTAGTGATTTTCACCTATTCGCCTTAGGAATCATTGCCAGGATCCCCCCGCCTAGCCAAGGACTCATCGGTTGGATCCATATTCAAGGGGAGGAGGGGAGACAGCCTGACTGTAACAGAGTCAGCGGCCAGGCCAGGCCATGCTGGGGGCTCTGCAGCAGCTCTCGCTGAGACTCCGCCCCCGAGCTGAGACTCCGCCCCCGAGCTGAGACTCCGCCCCTGAGCGCCCACGGCACTGCACGGAGCGCTTCCCCAGGCGCTTCATCCGTCCGCCCCTCCTCAGAACCTCCCGCAGGTGCGACTGCACGTGCACCTGGCGGGCGTGAGGACCGAGGCTCAGAAAGGCTCAGTCTGGTCCGGGGGTCCCAGAGAGTAGGGAGCAGTTGAGACCTCCAGGCCCGGACCTCGTTCTGGGGTCCGCAACTCCATCAAGGAGCTACAGCCTCCACTTTCGGTCCAGTGGGAGGGGCCGGGCTCTGGGAGTAACTGGCAGCCAGCTGTGCCCTCCTCCTGGCGCCCTCCCTCCTGGAACGCCCCCTCCCCATCCCCTCGGCCAGGTCAGCACTCCGAGTACATCACCACAGCTGTGAAACGAAGAGGTACGGCTTATACACCCAAGGAGAGAAATCAAGTGATAAAACACTTAATCCCCGCAAAGTCAAAAAAGCCGGGGGGGGGGGGGGGGTAGGAAAAAACAGGTGAGACAGAAAGAAAAACAAACATCAACACACCGAAATGAAGCCCAGCCACACCGACAACCCACTGAGCATGAGTGGTCTGCACAGCCAGTGGCGAGGCAAAGACCACGTCGGTGGATTCGGTGACCCGGATGACGTGAACAAAGCCCCCGAAAGACACAGACTCCCCGATGTTAGTCAAGAAGAACAGATGCTCCGCACACCCTGCAGCTACCGACTAGATGGAACCGAGGGCCGTAACTCCAGACCCAAAGCATTCCCCCAGGGAATTGTATCCAACAGAAAAGTGGGGGTTTCCGGTTGTGAGTACGAAAAACGGAGGGTTTATTCTTGTGCTACTACTCATTAATTATTGTGCTGCTTTCCACTCTCACAAGTGTGAGCCTACTTCTGCCCCACCATGTGTTTAAGAAAGAAACACATAACTTCTACACAAACCCTCCAGAACACACCCCCGTGAGGGCACTGGGACACCCTAGTGTCCGTGCTCACACCGTTTTCACACGCTTCACTCTCCCCATTGTTTCTGGAGGAAAGAATCTCCTGGCCCTCAATTTGTACAGCGTAACTCGGTTCCCAATTAAGAAAAGTGCCACGTGTCAGAGACAGGATGGGTGGCAATTACGGGTGGTGCAAAGAGAGACTCATTCCCCCAGTTTTCGGGGAAGTCTGCGCCCCTGACAGGAGGATTCCGGTGTTCTTGCGGTGACAGCTTGAGCCAGAGAAGAAACCTGGGACCGAAGACCAATGTGCACACAGACATTTAAAGTTCTGGGCTGACCTGGGGCGATGTTTTTAACTTGAAACTAAAGTGAGAATTTCAAAGATAAATGTGTCCCCATCTTATAAATGCAGCAGGTGTAAAGCAGAAAGTGATGACGTCAAGTCCAGGAACGCCCTCCTAAGCGAGCGGATCGAAAACCCCCAGACACGCAGAAGACCCACTGCGCCCCGACAGACACACACCGCCCCCCCCAGCGAGTCCCTGACACGGCAGGCCCCGGACGCGGCTCCGTGTCAGTGTCACCTTGACAGCGTAAAGACGCTGGTGCCCGGGCACACTCCCAAGAAACCAAATCGGAACAAGGCAGGAGGGAACCCAGGTGTCGGTCTGTTTATCGATTCCAGATGGTTCCAGTGTGCGATGAGGGCCGCTGTGTTCGGGCGGAGTTTGTCAACGCGGCCGCCACCAGATCAGTGAGCAGCGTAACTTGGAGCCTTTGTGGGTGGCTCTGAGGCTCCCTCGGCCCGGACCGACTGAGCTACCCCGGGACACTTCCCGTAACAACCACCTGCAGAGTGTCACCTTGCACCGGGGGCAGAAAGACAGAAGGTCAGGGTGCTGGAGATGCTGAAATGCGCGACTTAAAGAAAGGGGAAGAAGTGCTGCTGGGTCTCCAAGCCCCTTGGAGCGGCCGCTGAAAACACTCCGAGCCGCCCCGCCTCCCGGAGAACAGCTGCTGCCGAGAATGGCAGAAACGCTCTGGGGGCCGACGCGCGTCTCACAAGCCCGTGCTCTGTGCCTGGGACCTGCGGAGGCTTCCACCCCAGGACACCAGGGCCCCCCACTCACAGCCGACCCTCACCTCGGCAGGAAGCAGTCCGCCACGGGAGCCGGGCAGAGGTCAAGGCCGTGTTCCCAGGCTCACGCACTACAAGAGGCACAGGCCGCATGCCGGTTCACGGGCCGGCCTCTCGAAGGGTCCGGATCCCACACACGGGACCAGGCTGGCCGGGTTGTTCCCAGCGCCTGCCTCGGGTGCCGCGGCTCCCGGTGCCTGCGCCCAGACTGTCTCCCCAGCTCTGACGGGTTAGTTAGGCGTGTACTTGCAGAAGCAGGCTGGCGCACCATGTGTGGGGCTGCTGGGTGCGGTGGACCCCCGGCCTGCTGCCGGAACACCGACCGACACAGGCGCAGTGACTCGGCTTACCTTGTGGCACATGTAGGAGCCGCCTTTCTTCACCCGGTCCTTCCCAGAGGGGGGCCCTTTCTGTGGGGGAGAGAGCTGGTGAGTCCGCTGCGCAGCTGCCCTGGGGTGGGACAGAGGCCGCCTCGTCCAGCCTCACCCCCGGGGCGGCCCCAACTCCCGGGTGCTTCCCCGCAGGCCTCACGCCTGCACCCCACCCCCTCCCGACGCCCATCCCCCTCGCTCCCAACCACCCTCTGAGGTCCAGCCCCGCCCCTTGCCGCCACAGCATCCCTCCCCCTACACCCTCCCCCACCCCGCTCCTGCTGACCGCAGTTACCCTGCGTCCTGGCCGGCACCCACTGCACCAGCCACCGCTCTGAATTACGTGATGACGCGCTTGCCATCCTACTGCGTGACGCCTGTGAGCCCTCCGCCAACTGCAGGGAGGGGTCTGCCTTGTGTCTTCAGAACGATTTTAGGTCAGATTCACTGAGGTACAATCTACATCCAGTAAACTTCCTAACCTTCCTCAGGGCAGACTCCGGTGCATTCTGACGAACAGAAGGTCACGTGACCCCCGTCGAGCAGAGGCTCCGCGTACAGGGTGCCCCCAGGGCTCTGCCCCCAGGGCTGCGCGCCTGGCCTGGCGGGAAAGCCGCACTTGCCAGGGAAACACCACGAGGCAGGGAGGAGCCACCACTTTGCCGAAGACGGGAGAATCACTGGGGGGGGTGCGGCGGCCGGAGAGAGTCCCCGCATTCACGTTCACCAGAGCCTCGGGAGGTGGCCTTACTCGGAAGTGGGGGCGTGGCAGGTTAGCACTTCCAGGTTAAGGTGGGGGTCACACTGACCCACTGGGAGCCCCAAATCCGATGGCTGGTGTCCACGTACCAGGGGAGAGGCCCAGAGGCCCACAGAGGAGCCAGGCGAGGGAGAGGCAGCGGCGGGGGGGGCCCGGAGGGCCCTGGGGGGCCAGAGCCCAGCAGGCAGCCGGGAGATTCTGCCGCCCGGATGAAAGAAAGAATGTGCTCACAGGGAAATCACGCGTGTGGACACGGGCACACCTGGCACTCATCCGCCCACCTCTCCACGTTAAAGAATCCCCAGGATAACCTGGTAAAAGCCGGTGGTTTCCCTGCTCTGTTTTTCTCTTCTCAGGAACGCGGCCTGACTCCCAGGACCCTCAGGGAAAGGACAGACGGCACGCCGGGACGGGGCAGGAAGGGAAAAGCCACAGAACCAGACACGGCGCGACCCACCTCGCAGGCTGTCAGTGGGGCGGGCGCTCCGCACAGGACCTGACGCGCCAACCCAGTGACCTCCGAGAACAACCCGGTAAAGACAGAAGACTGGGAAGGTGAGGAGGGCGGGGAGCTAATGTAGAACCTCACAACCTAGGAAGCTGAGGCATGACTCACAGCCCACCCCCCTGCCCCTGCCCACCCCCCACCGCTCTGGAGGTGGCACTGCAGGTGCGCAGGCCCAGCCACCGGCGGTGGGCGCGGCCCACTCGGCTGGAAACCGCGGAGAGGGGGGCTGCCCAGGGGGGCTGCCCAGGGGGCCTGGAGTGAAAACTCTGACAGTGCCCAGGGCGGACTAGAGGGGTTTTCTGGTTCCCTTTCTTCGGTTAAAAAAATGCAGTAAACTGTTAAGATGCCTAAAATCTAAATGGTAGGTAGTACAGGTACACACATTATACTATTTTCTGTACTTTTCCTGAATTTTTAGGACACTCGATAACTAAAGGTTGGGTGGTGGGGGGGGCCAGCAAGGGCTGACTGACTGTATGTAGCCTTCGGAAGCCACATCCCAGGGTCTGCACTTGCTTCTTCGGACGACAAGGTGCCTGGGAAGCTGCTACTTGGAGGCAGGACGGGTGGGGCTTGCTCTCCGGGAAGGGAGTCCCAGCCGCAACACGGCAGAGAGGGGGAAGGCGGGGCCCGGCCGCTGGGAGGCTGGCACGGTGACCCCGCCGAGGGACGGTTGTGGCTCGTCCACTGGCAGCGGGACAGGAACCAGAAGCTGCAAAGAGCCGAGCGATGGGCATGCGCTTCCCCGGGACCCGGGGCTGAGTTCTCCACATGCTCAGTTTCCTCCGAGTCAGATCAGGAAGCACATGAGGCCGCCGTGACCAGGGGCACCGCCCACGGGACGGTCTGCAGAGCGAGAGCAACGTCCCAGAGCGAGCCGGGGCCGTGGACACGACGGGAGTTTCCCCGCAAGGCCCCAGAAGAAACTCGAGCACTTGCGAAGCTGAGAGCCGAAAGCGCTGCGCCCCACGCCAGATGGTCAGATGGCGGCACTCACCGCCTGCCAGCGCCCGGGGCCTGGCGCACCCCCCTCCCCGCCCCACCCCGCAACAGGCAGACGCCTTATCTGGGGAAGGCTCCATTTCCGATTCCAGCGGCCGAGGCCAGGTCCCATGGCGCCAGGCGAGAGCCGCCTCTGCCTGCCACACACCCCGCCAGGTTTTCACAACCTGCTCTCGTCTGGAAGACAGGAGCGGTCTTTGACCACTGGCCCTGCCCGGAGGGGCAAGGGAACCGAGGGAGAAACAACAGTTAGGAAGAGCTCAGCTCTTTCAGCTGCTCCCGAGAATGGAGTCTGAGTCCCCCCGAGAATGGAGTCTGAGTCCCCCCGGTCACTCGTGCGAGGCCCACGGTACGGTTAAGATACAGTGAGGGGAAGCCAAGCGCACCAAGCAAGGATCCCCGCCTTCTGGACAACGGCCTGGGTGCCGAGTCGGGCAGAGGCTGCGATCACTCTGAGCTGCTGCACTCAGATGAGGAGAGATGACACAATTTTCTTGATCATCCTCTCTCGTGCCTTTTTCCGAAAGGGTAAGGTTTAAACTAAGCACACCGAGTTCCCAGATGAGCTGGCGCCGGTATAAATACACACTCTTCGACCTGAGTTATGAATATCTAGTCTGCCGGGGATGGGGTTTGTACACGGCATTTTCCTCCCAATCTGTTCACACGGCAAAAGAACATCAGACGTGCCCTTCTCAAGAGAGGCGCTTCCCACACGCACAGCCACGCAGTGGGCCTCGCTTTCTGGTGGTCCCGCTGAGAGACCCTGGCTTTGGAAGCAGGGGCGGTGCTCCAGCTGCGCTCGGCACCCCCCACACCGAGCAGGGCCCACCTCAGGCACGCGTGGTGTCTCCGATTCCTGAGGCGCACGAGGAACGGAACTGACACCCCCGTGCCCCCACCCCGAGTTCAGGAGCCCGTCACCGGGTGCCTCGGCCTCCGCCCAGGGATCCACGCAGCAGACCCCACCCGGCGCTGATACGGCGCCGATGAGTCCTGCACAGTTATTCACGGAACGGAGCGCTTCCAGCAGAGTCCCTCCCAGTGCTCCCACGTCACGGTCCGGCAGCACAGAACGCCCCCGACACTTGCCCTCACTGCCTTCGGGCTGAACTGAGAGACGGTACCTGGTGTGCCCCTGGGGAAACTCCAAGCTTAACTCCGAGAGCACACAAACGCCCCTGAGAAACACAGAAGTAAAGTCCTCGCCCCGGGGCGGGCGGGACACGCCGAGGCCGCTACTCACCGGGTTGCGGGCGTCCTCGGCGGAGTGGTGCACCGCCCACCAGTCGGAGGTCCACTCCCACACGTTGCCCACCATGTCGTACAGGCCGTAGGCGTTCGGGGGGAAGGAGGCGACCTGAAACCACACGGGAAAGCGCGGTGGGGCCACGGACCTCGCCGGGAAGCCCCGGCGGTGCAGAAGAGCACGAAGAGCTGTAACTCCCAAGTCTGAGTATTAATCTTCATCCCGCAGCCAACGCACAGTCTGGCCCACGCAAAAACAAGAAAACACAGGCTGAGACGGTTTTTGGCTTTGAGCTCTCGGGGCAAATTAGAAATCCAAGGAGAGTCTCTACACACCACATGGTAGGGAAGCCGGCAAAATCGGTCGTAATAGAGAAGAAGTACGGGCCACAGACCAAACCTGCATCCCAGCGTGCAGTGCCTGACCGTCGTTGAGCCAGGGCACCGACCTCCTTCCCTTGGTCGTCAGGTTACAAAGTGACGACGGCCACCACCACTCTGGTGTAGGTGTGGATGAACCAAAATTACACCTGGGTGTGTTTTTTTTGTCAGGTTGGCAAACAGTAGTATTTGTCGGTGTGCCTTGGAATTTTAGTAACCGGTTTACTCGTGCAGGAGAGGCAAGGTGGCTCACGATGCCGCTGTGTCTGACAGGGCGGATGACACTGAGACCTTCAAAAGCGTGACAAACGCGCTGTGTGAGACCCAACGCACGTTCGCCGTCAGAGCAGAGCCGCACTGGCCACACGCGGCCACTCAGGCCGAGAGACCCCATGCTGACACTGTCCCCTCCACTGCCCCACCCTACAACTCGGCATCTGATCCACAGGTGTCCGGCCAGCGGCCCAGGGTGGCTGTGAGTGCGGCCCAACACAGAATCGTAAATTAAACAGCATGAAGTTTCTGCAATTACGTGTCACGGGGTATTTAACGCGTGGCCCAAGACAACTCTTCTTCCAGAGTGCGGCCCAGAGACGCCCCAGGCTTGGACTCCCCCGATGCTGACTTTTAGCCGAGGCCATTAGCACCCACACCCTGAGGGGACCCTTCCGACGAGGAAACTGAGTTCACCGTCTCTGGAACTACGGCAAACGGTCCAGGTTCTGCAGCAAGCGACGACATCACCGAGAAAGGCAGGGCGGAAGCCGGCCACACCCGTCTCAGGCGGAGCCACAGCGCGAGGCCTCTGTCAGGGGAGGAGGGAGGGGCACGAGAAACCCCTCAACTGAACAACAGCAAGAGCAGAGCAGTTTTGCTCTTTCGGTGACTCAAATTTGTTTCAACATTTTAAAATAAAAAGCTCAAACAAAAAGTTTCATTTTTAACTTAAAAAAATCAAGTTATCCTTTTTTAAAAAAATCTTTTCCCTGTACCAACGACGTGGGACTGAAGGAAAGAACAAGCTGGACTTCCTTTCTGTGTGGCCTCAGGTGACGGTGGAAGCGGGGCGGGGGGCGGGGGGGGGGGGTGGCCTCAGGCGGTTCGAGCTGGGGCGCTGCTCCGGGAACCCATCCCAGGGGCGGGGGCCGCGGGCACTCCTGCTCCGCCGGGTCCTCCGCCCTCGCAGGGGACACGGTCCGGGCCGCTCAGTGGGGCATTGGCTCACTCCACGTGTGTCCATCAGAGGCAGGAAGGAGCTCAGGGAGCCAGACCTCAGGCAACTCAGCGAGGGAGAAAAGACGATACCGAAAATTTTTTTTAAAAGGTTATCAACTAGGACGTTTGTTTTTTAAGATTTTATTTATTTTTAGAGAGGGAAGGGAGGGAGAAAGAGAGAGAGAGAGAGAAACATCAATGTGCGGTTGCTGGGGGCCGTGGCCTGCAACCCAGGCATGTGCCCTGACTGGGAATCGAACCTGCGATGCTTTGGTTGACAGCCCGCGCTCAATCCACTGAGCTACGCCAGCCAGGGCCCTAAATTTTTTTACAAAGTCAATTCTGAAAGGCTGAGCGGGACAAGCAGGGAAAACCAAGCGGGAAGAGAATGGAAGCCAAGGCCACAGGATCCCCAGGAGGGGCGGCGGCCGCAGGTACACCCTCCTCTGCCTGGGTGGGCATCGAGGCAGACCTGGGACTGGGGTCAGAGTTCAAAGGTCAGAGGGAGGTCAAGGAGGAGAGGCCCCTGGCACAGACTGTTCTTTCAAGGACTCGGAGAAGATCAGAGAGAGTAGAAGGTAATTGCTGGAAAGCTGTAGGAAGGAAAAGAGAAACTAATTTGTCAGGGAGAGTGGGGAGGGAGCCGGGCACTGAGCTACGAGAGATGCGAATCTCAGAGAACGGGCGTGGTTCTGGGGTGGGAGGGCGCAGGGGCTCCCGGCCACCGGCCAGCGCCTTGATGTGGGCCCACACTTAGCAGCTGAGGGCCCCCAATCCAGTGCATCCGGCAAGCTCACCGCACAGTGAGGAGATGGCGGCATCCGAGCAAAGGTGGGCGCCGTTCCCCCTCCGAACTGGATGCTTAGACAAGGTGAAGTCTGGACGCCCCCACCCCCAGAATCACCGT
The DNA here is from genome assembly GCF_004126475.2 of Phyllostomus discolor. NCBI lineage: Eukaryota > Metazoa > Chordata > Mammalia > Chiroptera > Phyllostomidae > Phyllostomus > Phyllostomus discolor. Next base: position 2,655,333 of record NC_040909.2, read on the forward strand.
ATGGGATGGGCCACCAAGAAGCATCCGGACTTTAGCTGCTCAGTCAGGCTCATCACACTAGCGAAGCTCCCTTCCAGGGGCCTCCAGAGAAAACGAGCGACCGTGAGAAACTCCTCCCACGGGCCTGTTTCGGGGCGAGAGGCCCGAGAGGCAGCCCAGGCCCCACGTGTAACGGCTGCGCAGCAGCGGCCTGGCGGAACACGAGCCCGCGTCTCGGGGCCACTGTGGCCAGGACGGCTTGAAGAACCGATGGGGAACAAGGAAGTTCAGGAAACCGTGGGTGGGGGAGCGCTCCTGCTGGGGTCCACCAGGTCCTGTCCTCAGTCACCGGGGCACGTGGGCAGCCTGGGATGGCAGGCATGGCCCTGGCTGGGGCTCTTCTCCGAAAACAGTCCCGGAGGAAGACACAGATCGAGTCAGGGCCATTCCAAACCCAGGTGACCTCGCCACTCGGGCAGGCGGGCCGGCCTCTCTCTCCTCGGGTCCTGCTCCGCCGGCCAGCCCTCCAAGGGCCCCCGGGTACCGCTCTCGTGGTCTCTGCTCTCGTTTGGCCCCGGGAGCCCTGCGGCCTGCATTCTCGGGAGTCACTCGCCCGCTCCCCGTCGAACGTTCCAGCTCCGGATGTGGGCGCAGTGCCCTTATGTCACAGGCAACGCCGTGGTTTTCTGACCTGAGACTCCGCAACTGTGTTCCTTGGAGGCTCGCACACTCAGTGACGTGAAATTCCGAGGCCGTGCATGCTGTCACATGTCAGACCTGTCCCAACGGCCCGGCAGGGGGCCTCTGCTAACACGGGCAGGTGTTCAATCGGTCCTTGGGCTTTAAGGCCGCCTGCAGCCTGCAGCTGCCTCCTCCTCCTCACGGCCCAGCGCCCACGAGGGGCATCCAGGCTGCTGCGGCCTTTCTCGCACCGGACTCTTGGTGGTGCACCCGCCACAGGAAGCTGGGCACAGGCCCGAGGGGCCAGCACCCCCCACCACAGGGTGGGGCACCACAGGGAGCTGCTGCCTGCTCCTGCATGTGGGTGATAGGCAAAGGCCACTGTCCCACCGCCCATCCCAGGGGTCCCGTGAGCCCCCTGAGCCTGCACTTGCACCACCAGGAGGCGCCCTCCAGCTTCTCACCCAGGCAGAGCCTGAGACGGTCCTGCGGTCCCCAGGACCTGCACCCGCGAGTTTCAGAGTGAGCCAATGCGGCTGCAAGGACACAGCAGGGCCACCACTGCCCACCCCCACCCCCTGGCCCCGCTGCTGCATGGCCTGAGGGGCCTTGGCCTTCCCTTCCCCTGCGGCCTGTGCTGGCTCCATGTGGAACTTCACATGAACACACACGTGCCCTCTTACACCTCGTTAAGGGCTGTACACGCTCACGCGATTTATTTCTTACATTAATTCTGCCCAAAATAAGGCTGTGATGCTCTAAGTACTGCAGCATGAAATATTTTTAAATTTCTGGTAGGTCAAGGGCCTTCTCCCTCTTCACGTCTTCCAAAATGTCTTGTGTATAATAAAACACATAAGACACATGATTGTTATTTGTTTATTGCTTCAATTGAAATTTTGGAATCATTTGGTCATGAATTCCAAATAATGTATCCGGGTCACATTCATAAATAAATGCTGGAAGAGTTATTTTTGCATGAAACGAAGACACAAACATTAAGCAGCGACAAGGACTTGGAAGACCAGTGTAACGCACACTGGAGCCTGGGGAACAACGAGCCCGGGACGGCTGCTCCCACCACGAGGCCGCCCTCCCTCCTCACTGTGTGGAGACCAGAGGGGCAGTCTGACCCCTGCCTCGGCGGCACGTGGCGGCACCGGCGAAGGAGCGGCGGTGAGAAGGGGCCCGGTGCACGCACACACCGCTGGAGATGGCACCTACACGCTCCAGAGAGTGCTCTGGCCGGAGATTCAGGAGCCTCATCGAGAAAGTGTTCTGGTCTTTGAGTCACTAATGTCCCTGCTGGGGATCCGTCTTACGAATATCACCAGAGACACAACTGAACAGTTTATGACCCAGACAGTCACCGTTTCCGCGTTCAGCAGAAAGGACAGGCACAGCCTGCTTCGTGACAGTGAGCGGCGGATACGTGAGGCCTGCTGGGGGGGGGGGGGTCTCCTGCAGGCGCTGAAAGACCGTGTGCTGGCGAGGGGCTGCTCAGGACAGACAAACTGTACTGTCCCTGCTGACAGCCGGGAGCAACAGGGCTCGGACAGCTGCAGTCCTGTCTGACCAGGAGCAGTGCGGGCAGTGCGGGGCACCTCCACCCAGGAACTGCCCCCCATGGCGGGAGAGGGCACGGGCTTCAGGACTCAAGCTGCCCTGAGCGCCTGCCAGCGGCGCTGCCTGCCAGCGGCTCGCCTGGGACTCGGGGGCAACAGCGCCCACCCCCAGAGCTGCGTCCACACTCAACGAGACTAGTTCGTGCTGACAGCTCAGCGCCATGCCCGGCACCCGGCCAGCACAGCCCGACCACCGTCAGCATCGTTAATAGGACACGGGAGGAGACGCCCCAGACACTAATGGGGTGAGGCGGGCGAACCCAGGGCCTTTGGGTTTTCTCCCTTACCCTCTCCTTGTGCACAGTGGGGAGTGGGGGGTAAGGGGAGCCAGGCAGCCATCCGCCCCTCCTCGCCCCGGTGCCCGGAGCTGCCCGGAGCCGCACTACTCACAGGCGCGGTGCCGCGGAAGCCGTCCTCGCCGGTGTCGGCCACGGGGAACTCGGCCCTGCCAGATGTTGGCGTAGTGCCGGCCTCTGGGCTGCAGCTTGTTGCCCCAGGGAACAGCCTACGGGGGAGACACAGGGTCAGCCTGTCCCCCCGGCCCAGGCCTCCAGGACCGGACCACAGAGGAGGGCAGGGACCCAATGGAGGCGGGGACGCGGCTCGCTTGCTCGGGGTGAGCCACGTGGACTCAAACTGCAGGCGTGTGACGATCACGGCTTTCACCGGGATGCTGTACCGGGATGCTGTGACGTCTGCGTGGCACGCGCCCGTCTCGTCCCCCGGGGCCCCGGTCTCCGGGGAGCTCAGGGGCCGGAAGAGGCCGCGGCGCTCACAGGGCTTCTAGGAGGCCGGGGAGTCGGCCTCCCCGCCGACTCCCGTGGCAGGGGGATGGGCCACCGTCACGCAGCACACGCTCATAAAGGCTTCGCTATTTTAAGGACCTTTCCCAGGTGCAGCCCACACACTGGTTTCCGGCCACGTGGCTCCAGAGGCGGAGAAGGACCACCGGTCGGGGAGCGACTGGAGGAAGCAGGGAGGGAGCGAGGCCCCAGCCAAGAGCTCCAAGGAGGCCGTGCCAGGCCCAGGCCCGACCTGCTGGGGGCGCCGCGGGACCACAGGGAGCCCGCCCTGCCTGACGCGTGGTGACTGCCACTCATCTGCCGAGTGACTCCCCGAGCAGGAGGGGAGGCCAGGGCGGAGGAGCAGCCACTGTCGGACCGACTCTCTAACCAGAGCGGCCGCAGGTTTGGGAAGGGTCAGCGTGGGGCGAGGAAGCACGGCCCCCATACCTGTCGCGCAGGCCCCCCCGGCAGCTGTACTCCCACTCGGCCTCCGTGGGCAGGCGCTTCCCGGCCCACGCGCAGTAGGCCGCGGCGTCGTTCCAGGAGACGTGGAGCACCGGGTGGTCCGGCCTGGGGACAGGGAGTAAGGGGGACACGGACAGGGTCAGGGCGCGGGAACCAACATCGCCCACGGTGGCCACGGGTCAGCTCAGAGCCACCAAGGGCTAACCGACACAGCAGGAGCAGCAGGCCCAGCCATGCCGGCCACCTGTGGGCCAATCCCACGGGCCACGGGTCCCCAGAGTCCCTGCAGGAATGGCTGGGACCCCCTGGGCCCACCACACAGCCTTGGCTTCCCCCTCTGCCCAACCCCACATCCCTGCCCGGACCCCTCACAGGCACTCCCCGCCCCCGAGCAGGCGTTCTGCATACTGAGCTGTGCCAGCACCTGTGTCCCCAGAGCCCAGCTTGGGACACTTGGCCTTGACTGTGTGGCTTTGTGCTGCACTTTAGCAGCCACTCTGCCTCACCCCAGTCGAGTCCAAGTGCGTCTGTTCTCGGAGGGTGTGGAGGGGCGGGAAAGGCCGGGAGAGTTTGAGATCAGAGGACACAGGCATGTACCCAGCACCAGATAACCTCCACCCCGTCCGCTCGGCTCCAGGGGGCTCCACCCCCTCATGGGTCCCTGGTGTGTCTCTGAGCTCCCCCAGGCACAGACCACGGCCGCGTGCCTCCAGCCAGGCGCTCACGGTCCGTGGGACTGAGAGGACGTGTCCTCTCTCAGAAACGGACTCAGGACTGGAATGCATCCCCTCTGGGTTTCCCCTCCCCTCTCAGCTTCGTCTCCTGCTGTTAAACTCGAGAACAAGGTTCCCTGGGAGCCCAGAGGCCCAACCCCACCCTGAGGCGCCCCAGGGCCCCGTGTGATGTTCTGCCTCCCAGTCCGATTCCCCTGTGCAGGCGCCACCCGCCCTGAAGGACTGCTGCCACTTTCCAAGGGGCTCGGGCCACCGCTGAGCTCCACGGAGGCCCGGCTCCCCGGCCAGGGGGGCCGGAGCCAGGACGACCTTGGCAATCGCAGGGGCTCAGGGGCTCGGAGCCCCGCCTGAAGAAGTAGGTCAGCGGGGCGTCTCCTGGGCTTCAGAGACGCTGCCCCCTGTCCCACACCTGCCCGCCCGCCCCCCCCACCCCGCCGAGAGCGCTGCTCCACTTCCGCTGCAGCTAATCATCTCCCTGCCGCCCCCAGCCTCGCCGACCGATGTGCCGCTCCACGGGCGTGCGGTCAGACGGCGGCTCCGAAGTGTGTCGGCACAGGGCTGGAAGGGACGGGCCCCAGGCCCCGGCCCAAGCTTCCACAAGGCCACCCAGCTGGACACACTGCTTGTCCGCAGTCAGTCTTCTCACTGACCAGTCGCGCGAGGAGCACGGGACAGGTGGCCGTGACTACACGTGGCACGAGACTGGCAACTGGCCCATCAAAGGGGCGGAGCCCCCAGGGAGGCGCCCCCAGGGAGGCAGCTCCTTGACGGGACGAATGAGGCGGAAGGAGCCGGCCGAGAAGAGCCCTGTCCGTGCAGGCGCTCAGGCCTCTCTGCCAACGTGTCCCTTCCTGTGGGTCTATCTCCCTACGCACCTGTCCCAGGGGGTGTCCCGCCTGCACCCCAGGCCGGCTGTGACTGCAGCCCAACACAGGATCCTAGATTCACTTAGAACATTATGAGATTGTGTGTGTGTATATGTGTGTGAGATTACGTGTTGCAGGGTATTTAACGTGTGGCCCAGACGCCCAAAGGTGGGACACCGCCCCGGCAGACCTGGCCCCTCCCGCCCCGTTCCAGTCGAGGATGCGGCCGAGCTCCCTCTCAGCGGCACGGCCGTCCGTCCCGGAATGAACCGCGTCCCCGGGGAAGGAGCCGGCAGCTCACCTGTGCGCCACCGTCGAGTCGGGCCCTTCAGGGTGTCTCCAGTCGGCGCCTTTCACGGGTAACCACCAGGGAGCGGCCGCCACCTCGGAGCAAGCAGAACAGGCTGGCGTCAGCGGCCGGCTGCCAGGTCGCCCGCACGCGCGGCCCCGGGCTCCGTCCGGCTCTGCCACCAGACAGACGCCCTGGCCGGGAGGCCAGAGACACAGGCTCCTGGTGAATGACCCTGAACAGCAGGCGCTTCTCCCACCGTAAAGCAGCGCTGCTGCACCAAGGACACGGGTGCTTGCTTAGGTGGGCTGCCTCTCCAAGACCCCACAGGGGAGGCGCCCCAGGCCGACCTCTCCATCTGACGGGTGCTGCCAGCAGGGGGCAGCACCGCTGCCCAGCGAATGACGGGACAGTCGGCCTGACAACTGGTGCAGGGTGATGGTCCACGACGGTGGGCAGAGCCCAAGGTGCGCGCAGGGCAGAAGGCTGGGGCGTGTTTCCAAAAGAGCCCGGGGCAGCACCCAGCCCAGCGCCCGCCGTCCGGCCCCCGGAGCCCCAGCTGTGACAGCAGCAGGAGCAGCAGCCCCCGTGGAGGCAGCCACGGCAGGCAGCCCTGCCTCGTGGCCCCGTGAGCCCAGACACGGCAGCAAGCCGTCCCCAGTCGGTGACTGGCTCAGAGCCTCGCCTTGCAGCCAAAGATCCGAATCACAGCTCTGCCACCCACAGCGTGACCCTCGGCCACCTAACCGCCCCGTCCAAACCTGTCTCCTCAATTTCAGAGACACGGACGGAGCGTGCCCACCTCCCGGGCAGTTACACGGCAGGGAGGTAACGCGCCGACACCCGGCCGGGAGCGAGCCCTCGGTAAAGAAAGGCATGGGGCGCGCCCATGGCCTCGGGACAGTCGGGACAGGCCGGCAGCAGGAGAGCCACCGAAGATCAGGTCCGGCAGGGCCACCAACGCCAGCTGAGGGGCAGACGCTGGCAGACAGCTCTCCCAGCGGAGCCCGCGTGGACGCCGGGCTGCCCTGGGGTGGTCGCCGGCATCCCGGGGAGCTCAGTGGGCGAGTGTGGAGGGAAGGGGGCGTGCGGTCACAGCGCCTTCTCCGCACACTGCACAAACCCCTCTCTGCATTTCAGCTGTGTTTTCACCTTTCTTGAAATAGTAAACATAATGTGCTGAAGATGATGCGTATTTTCTTCCATCTTCCATATTGGAATGCACAAAAACTCACCAATTTTGATAAGTTTTTTAAAAATGCATGCCGATATGACAGCTGTGACAATACAATCTAACAAAATTGTTGCAAGTGAAGTTAAAGACACTAAGAGCTACGAGAGCCATCTTCCAGGAAAAAAATGAACTTTCTGGCCGACCTGGTAGATAAACTAGCACCTAGACCAGTCCCTGGCACAGGATAAGAAGAGCGACGACACGAGAGTGAGCCGCCATCGCTGGTTCTGTCGGTGACCATGTGCTGCGATGTCCTCCTCCACACGTCAGAGGATGCCCATTCTGATTGGTGAAAATCTGCCTCAATTCGCCCTCAGCAGCAGGAGCCTCGGCCAGCCGCCAGCTCGCCCTTCTCCAGAGACCGTGGCCGAGGGGGTCAGAACGCGGGTCGCCCCCAGAGGGCTCTCAGGAAGATCACGTGGTTGTCACCTGGAATCACTGTCGTGAGGTGAGAAGCACCTGCAGGTGAAGTAATGCCCCCCCCAAAGCAGACGGCACCCTGAGAGGGAGAAGTGGGGGGCGGGGTGAAAGCAGGCAGGAGGCACCTGTTCACCGAACCCGAGTCCCGGAGGAGCGCCAGCCTTGCAGCGCGCACCTGCGAGACGCCGCACGTCCCCATGGCAACGGGCAGATGCAGGTCAGGAGCCGTGTCCCCAGGTGACACACGAAGAGGGAAAGACGAGCAACCGGTCACCCCACCAGGAGGACGGAGGAAACCACGGGGGACGTCACTCGTCCCAGCCAAGCGAGGCGCCCTGGGAAAGCCACCGAGTTTTCTGGCCGAACTGATGGCACATCTGTCAGGAGGTGCCCTCCGCTCCCACATGCCGCTGCCGACGGCATGTTTTTACGCGCTTGTTCTTGACCTTCTGGCCGTGCCTTGAAGACGAGTGCCACCCGACTGCGTTTAGGAGCTGAGAGACAACCCTTGAGAGTCGTACAGGAGCCGAGTCATCGAGGCCATGTTGCCCGTTCTGACGTCCCTCTCTCCTTTTCTGCATCGGAACAGCCTTCAGGTGCACTGTGTGCAGGGGACCGGCAGCAAGGAGAGTGGCTGGCGTCTATGATAAGCCTCGCCCTAAAGGGAAATTGGGGGAGGCCGTGTGGTTGCTCACCCCCACACTTTCTGTTCAACTGAGCCACTTCCAGAATGTGGCTCATCTAGGGAGGAAGGACTGTGGTGACTTATTTTTAGTCGCCCATCTCCATAGCAACTGTCTTGGGCTTAAGTCGAAACAGCTGCACCAGACAGCCAGCGGCCAATTATAATGTAAATAGGATCTCCGGGTGAGCAGCGCTGTCCCCGTGAGAAACGTGAGAAATGGACAGGACTGGGGAGCTCACCCCTCCCTGGGGACGCGGCCAGCCCTGCAGTAACAGCCCCCAGAGAAGGGGAAGAGGGCAAGGAGCCGTTATTCCGCCGGAGGCGGTGGCTGCGCTTCCACACTGGTCTGGAGGCTGGTCGGCGCAGGCGGAGGACACAGCGCCCGGTGACGACGCACTTGCGCAGGTAAAGGCGGCACGTTCACGGCCCTACCACCTTCCCTCCGGAGTCACATGCGCTCGGACAGGCCGACGAAAAAGATGGCCGTCTCTGGAAACGTGGTACGCACACACCAGTTACGCCCATAAAAAGAGCCTGGGCCAATTTTTCAGCGGGCACCGGGGAACAAGGGGGAAGGACCCGCGGATCTGTTCAAATCCGTGTGACATTTAAAAGAAACGGGAAACGAATCGAGCGACCGACAGAGTCACACAGAACGGAGAGCAGGCAGGGGAGCTCCGTCCAGCGCCCAGTACCAGGGTGGAGAGTAGACGGCGCGCTTGGACACGGAGCGAACACTCACACCCAGCGTCAGAACAGGCCGGCGGGGGGTCTGACAGCTCACTGCCAGCTCCCCCCAGATCAGGCGCCTGACTGCTGGACGGAATGGGTGAGAGAGGAAAATGCACGTCTTTTCAAACACGGTATAAATATTTACAAAACTCGAGGCAAATATGAAACTTCCCAATACGTTCTGCTCCCACTCCTAGTGCAACAGCTCTCGCTGGAACACGACGAGCCCCCAGGGCGGCAGGCGGACGGCCAGGCAGGCGGCCCTCCCTGCGAGAGCCTGGAGGCCGGGCGGAGGGAGGCCTGCGCTTCGGGCGGGCGGCGCACGAGGCCGGCCGAGACCCCTGCAGGCGACCTGGCGCTCTCGTTCTCAGGAGAGAGAGAGGGCATGGACACGTGCAGAGTTGACGCGGGCTTTTCAACTGTCGACAGAAACCAGAGAAAAGGACGCTTCGCCGTTTAAAATCATCCTTCCCCTCTTCGGGCACAGAGGCGGCCGTGCACCGGGGTGCAGCCGCCCTGAAAGCGCCCGGACAGCACCCGGCAACCGGCCACGGCGGCGCGGGCCCAGCGGCGGACCCGCCGCGCCCCTGCGAGGGAACACAGCAGCCCCCAAAAGTCACGTGCGAGGAGGAGGAAAAAGTGTGATGACTTAGCGAGACGGACACCCCCTACCGGAAGTGGGGAGCGCCCGCTACGGGGCGTCTGTGCACAGGCGCATGCGCACTCCCGCCCCAAGGAGAGGCGAGCGGGCGCGCGCGCCCCGGGTGTCTGCTGTGGGTGCCCCGGTCGCGGGGCTGCGGGGGACGTGCGGCGGTCTTTCGGGGCCACTTTTAATTTCTCCGTTACCTACAGGGAGCACGCTTTTACACAGGCGTCCGCAGTCTTTTCTCTCAACGGAGCCAAGAGCCTTGACTTCGCGTTGGAAAAATAAAAGCAAGCAACAGTGAACACATTAACTATTTATTAATTTAATTGTAAACGACCTACATGCACCATTCTACCTCGAACTTTATTTTTACGTTCACCTTCCAGGTTCACCGTCGACAAGCACACACGTTCTCACGGTTTTATCAGGCTGTACGTTGTTCTCACTGACTGCCTTCGCTGCTTCCCTAAGTCCCATCTGGACCGCACGACACACCCTTCGCGCGGCTGCCACACTGGCCACGCGGCCGCACCGTCAGGGACCCGACGCTGCCCCAGCATCGCGCCTCTCCAGTGGGCTCACCTCGGGGTCTCTCTGGCCGTTCGGGTAACACTACAGCGAACACCCTCAAGCACCTTTGTGTCCACCTTCCGCTTCTGTGAACCCTCCTGAAGGGGCCCCCTGTCCCTGAGCGGGGGTCGCCACAGCTCCTGCTGAAAACCGTCACTTTGGAAAACCTACAGCGTCGATCCATAGTGCGTGAGCGCCCCCACCCCACCCCCCAACAGAAGGCCAGCCGGTGCACAAACCGCGGCCGTCCCCTGGGGTGTCGACCACACCTCTCTCTCAAGAAGGGTCCCCCCTTCGGCTGTTCCGTGTCCACGGGCAGGACCGGGGTCACGGAAGGTCTGGGAGCCAACGGAGCGACTCTGCACTGTCTCCGTTCCTTACAAGCTCCGAGGCTCCGGACCAGAATGGGTCAAACAGAGGGCAGAGCACAGACAGGGGCCCTGAGGAGGGGAAGTCCTCCCCCACCTGCTGTCCAGGGAGGGGGCCCACATGGGAACAAGCCCACCTGTACGTCATCTCTGAGACGGAGGAAGAGGAGGTGCGGCCCTGCCCGGGAAGGGACAGGCCCTCTGCCTGGGGCCTCAGTCAGGGACCTGCTTCCTGCCCGTCTGCAGGGACAGCTGCCGGCTGGGAGAGGGAGCTCCTGGTCCCCACACTGCACGGCACCCGGACGCCCGGCCAGCAATGATTCGCTCCCAAGGAACAGGGAGTGAATTGAACCCCTCCTGGGCCACCCTCCCAACGTCTGTAGGACACCGCCAGGCGCCCACCGCTGAGTCTTCCCGAAGCTCAGGGTCCCGGGGACCTTCCCATGTCCTGCCCCACCTGCCCAGACCAGAGCACGCAGGCACGCTTGCTCGACCCCTCTCCCCCCTCTCCCTCTTTCTCCCCTCTCCCCCTCTCCCCTCTCCCCGGGGGCTCTCAGATGAACTTCCGAGTGTCAGACCGCTGGGAGCGTCTCTCCTCCCCCCACCCTGTGCAGAGGCCGATCCGGTCTCACAAAGACAAACCGAGCAGAAGCCGGACAGGGCTCTTTAAAACAAGACTGAGGCCTGAACCCCTGCGGCCTGCAGAGCCCTGTGTCCCCCGCCTGCCACCTGCTGCTCCAGCCCCGACCCCACAAACCCCCAGTCCTCACTCCCTCATCACGGGTCACACTGGCTCCTACCGCTCCATTAGGCTCCAGCTCAGGGTCACTTCCTCAGAGAAGTCACCCAGACCCCACCAATAAAAGAGCAAAAAGACCCCCAGCCCAGCACCCCCTGCGCACTTTCCACCCTGTTCCTGGGCTTTGCTTCACTCTCGGGTGAGTGGCAGATGGACAGAAGCCCACCCAGCCGGGGCCTCCGAGCGCTGGAAAATAAACCCCTGGGAGGGGTGGGACGCACACCCAGGTCCCCGCTGCATCCGCGGCACCCAGACTGCTACCGCCCAAAGCACACCCTGGAGACGCATCTGTGAAAGGAGTCGAGCGCCTGTCCCCAAGGTCTCCACGTGTCCCGGCCCCTTCCCACCCTGGGGACCCTATTCTGGACAAACTGTACTTCAACAGGGTCTCAGAGGAGGGTCCCCATTGCAGAGAGAGTCAGCCTGGCTGGCGGGTTTCCCACAGCTCTGTGGGGGGGCAGGTACCCAGGGAGCAAAGGTGTCCCCTCCACCCCACCTGGCGCTGAGGTGCACCCCACCCTGCAGGGCAGCGGCTGCCTCTTCTGTGAGAGGTGGGCTCCGTACCAGGTGAAAAGGCCCGCCCTCCCAAATTATCGTCTTTGCATGAGTTCCCCTGCAGCTGGCTACCCCCTGGCATGACCCCGACTCCACAATCTACCTCTGCCCCCTGCAGAGGTTCATGACGCCCACACCGGCATCTGGAGGGAGGGGCGTTGGAGTCACTGTTATTTCTCCCCCGAGTCAAACCTCAGAAGACCCGGGACGTGGGAAGGAACTCGAGGCCGCCCGGGCAGATCGTACGGATCTGAGCCTCGGGGCCGGTGCGGGCTGCACGTGCTCACCGGGAGCAGGCGGGGACAGGCAGGCCCTGCTCTGCCGGCCTCCTGGCTTCTCACCCGCCATCTGGGGTTATCGCGCTCTGGCTTCCTGGGCCCGCGCCACATGCCGGCTCCGGAGCCAGGCGGACAATGGCTCCTTTCAGACGCAGACTCAAGATAGGAGCTGTTACCGTGCTCTTCTTGTCCGATCCCATCAGCCAGCCCGGACGGCCCTCCCCAGTCGCTCGCTCACTCCCCCCACCCGAGCCCCGATGCTGGCCAGTGCGTTCGTGCCAGGGGAGGGCTGCTTCCCAACACCGGCGGGTCACGCCGGGTCTGAGCCCTGCAGCTGCAACAACTGAACGCTCCAGCAGGTGACACCCCCCGGCGTCCTTCCATTTTTGGACAAATCCTCAGGAAGTGATCATGAGGTGACAGGTGTCGAGGGCGGAACAGAAAGATGCCGGAGGGCAGCCTGGGACCTGGGGAACCGACAGCAACAGCCATGGCGCCGGTGAGTGTAAGGAAACAGTTTTCATCTTTAAATCACAAATAAAGCAAGCATGAAGGAGACGAGCAAAACAAACAACGCCGTCCGGGACCTTTGCGGTGTCTGCAGACCCACCATCCGCAACAACTGTAACTAACACCGTGGGGCGGGGGGGGGGGGGGGGAGCCCACAGGTGGCTGCAAGGCGTCTAGACTTCCTTGAGGTGCTACAGTGTTACTCTGCAGTGAGCTGTGTGCGCAGTGTAAGCGCAGACCCAGCTCACACCTGCAGAACGTCTGTCCTCAACATCCACGATCAGCGAGCGCTGGCGAGGGCGCGGGCGGGGAGGGCACCGTGGGGTGTGAACTGCTGCAGCCCCCGCAGAAGATGGGGTGCAGGTCCCCGAGAACATCAGAAACAGAGCTGCCTCATGAGCCAGCGATGCCACTTCTGGGCGTGTGTCCAAAGAAACCCAAACGCTCATTCGAACACACGTGCGCACCCCCGTGCTCACGGCAGCGTGGTCTGCAGCCGCCAAGGCTGGGGTGCGGCCCAGGCTCCCGCCCACAGACGGCCAGAGGCAGAAGCCGGGTACACACCGGCACGGCGAAGCAGCAATCTGGCCATCTGCAACCGCACGGACAGGACGGTGTCACACGGCCTACCGGGCAGTGTGCTCAGCGAGGCAGGCCAGACAGCGAGAGACAAATGCCACACGATCCCACTTTCATGCAGAACCTGAGAAAACAGAACCAGTGAATACGCAAAGCAGAAACAGACCCACAGACGCAGAGAACAAGCTAATGGTTGCCGCGGGAGACCGTGGGGAAAAACTGTGTACGAGTGTCATTAGTAAGTAAATAAAGTGGGAAAAGACTCATGAGAACTTGAAGAGGCGTCCCCCAGAAATAGCAAAATGTGACCATCAAAAGTCCATAAGGTATTTTTAAACCCATAAATTCGTAACATTTTTGAAAAATGTGGTGACCACACAATCACACATAAAACGTGTGAAACCAGACAAAGGTAAGTGGCCCATCAGCGGCCACCCTGCCGGCTGGGAGACCACTGCAGCTCACAGGGCGTCAGCATCGGAGGCGACGGGGGAAGGCGCGTGGGGTCGCTGTGTTGTTTCTCAAAACTGCACGTGAACCTACAATTATCTTTGTTTTTTTAAGATTCTATTTATTTATGTTTAGAGAGAGGAAAAGGGAGAGAAAGAGGGAGAGAAACATCAGTGTTTGCATGCCTCTCACACGCCCCCTGCTGGGGACCTGGCCCACAACCCAGGCGTGTGCCCTGACTGGGAATCGAACCAACAACCCTTTGGTTTGCAGGCCGGTGCTCAATCCACTGAGCCACACCAGCCAGGGCTACAAAATGCTAATTAAATATATATAATTGGTCACTTCTGGAGAGTATAGGGAACTAACTCATTATTATAAAGGCTGGAGTACACAGGGTCCAGCACAAATAATACCCGTTTCATTACAAAGTCACAAGTGTGCCGTTCTGTAACATAACAACATCACACTCAAGCACAGCACAGGACACTTTAGGTGAATGGTCCACATCAAAACTGTCAGCCATCACACCGGTATCACCACCCTCCCAACCATACCCAGGCAGGCCCTCCTTCTACCGGACCCCGTCCTTCCTGCCGGAACGGAACAGCACCCACGGGCCAGGAGACAGCCGCTGGAGGGAACCACGTCTGTATAAAAGTTCATCTCTTAATAAGGGCAGAGACTACTAACAACCTGCATCTCCAGCCCCCAGTGAGTGAGTGGACCCGGGCACTGGGCGCAAGGGACAGGTGGCACCCCAGAAAGCGGGGGGCAGGCTCCGGGAGCCTGCTGGGGCCGGAGCTGCCCAACGTGAGGGCCTGCCGGGGGCCCCGGCTCGGGTCCGGCCGCCCGCGTGCAGGGACGCAGGGGGAGCAGGCGAGCCCCGCCGTGACGGGCCGGCGGCCGAGTATCCAGTGAGCGGAGCCTGCCAGCCAAGGCCCCGGGGTCTTCCAGAAACAAAGCGTCTGCGGGGAAACGGGGGGAGGGCTGAGTGATGGGAGGGGGCCTGCAGGGTAAGACACTGGAGAGACACCCACTCCCTTTCAGAGGGCAGGATGAGACCGCAGAAGCCTCGGGACTCGCCGCTGGTGACAACCCCACACAGGAAGACGCGTGGGGAAGCATCTCCTTTAGAAGCTACTCTGGGGACAGGGCGGGGGCACACGGACGGGGCACCCGGGGCAGGGGGCGCGGCCCTGACTCCTGACCTCGGTCCTGACCTCGGAGACGGTGGCCAGCAGGTCCGAGTCAGGACAACTCGGTGAGCTGCGCATTCGCTCGGTGGGACTGCCGTGTCCCACCATCAAAAGGGGTTTATTTTAAGGATGATTTACATCACTAGTGTAAACTGTCATAAACAGAGCATTCCCGTGATCATCATGTAACGTAATTATAACCTGATGATGGTATCACTATAATAAAGCACTTAAGATAATCCCATGAAAGCAATATTATACGATAATGACATTTAAAACAATTACAGGAGAGTGAACAACGCTGTGAAACGCCAGCTGGCTTCTGCAGGCAGGGGGCCCGGAGGCCTGTTTTCCGTGTTAAAAAGGGGACTAATCTGACACGTGTTTCCAGGTGTCGATGACATGCTAGGGCCCCAAGGAGACTTCTGCCACGACTGAACCAGGGTCTGAGAGACACCCGACGGGGGAATGACACCCATTTCCCTGTGAGTCGTCTCGGGGCCCCCAGCGTCCCCCACCCTGGAACTTGGGGTGAGGGCAGGCCTGGTACTTGAGGGCGCGTGAGGCCTTGGAGCGCGCTGAGAAAACGGACCCTCAGCTCCCCCCACCATCGTCAGCAGAGCCATTTCATTTGTCCCCACCCTTTCTAAGCGCACTGAGAGGGTTTGCAGTGCAGCCAGGAGCCGACCACGGTCGGTCAGCCGGCCGGCGGCAGCTGCTCATCCTCACCCCGGTGGGGCACGGCACAGCCCAGCGGAGCTCTGCCCCCGCCCCTGCCCCGGACATGCGTGCTCCACGGTTCTCAGTGGCGGGAGGCCTGGGCCTGAGAGCTCACACGTGCAGAGCTGGGGCCCGGCCCCGCCCAGACCCCGCATCCCGCTGACAACGCGGGACCGAGTCGTGAGCCACTGACCCAACGGCACGAGGCCAATCTGACCTCAAAGCCCTTCAAAACCACCTCTGTGTCAGATCACAGAAGGGACGCGTAACAGGAGCCTGTAGCGGGTCACCGAAACCGTGACACTCACACGGAGCCCCGGCTCACTTTCAGACACTTCTCTGCAGCACACATGAGGGGCTGGCCAGACTCCCCTCCGCGTGACTCGAGAGCAGGTGTGGGTGCACCTGGCCGCTGCCCCCCGGCCCCCCCCCACACTCTGCTGCGTTCGTCCGGAGAGAAAGAGCCTGTGCCCTCGGACACGGTTGTTGCCCCATCGCCATCCTCGCCCGCGAGTGGCTGACCCGCTGCGCCCTGTCACCAGCCCCGCCCGCGCCGGCACTCTCGGCCTCTGTCTCGTGAGCACTCTGTCTTCCAGCTCCCGCACTCCCCCTCCCGGTCCCGTCTCGTCTGCCTCCCGGGACACGTGAGAAAACCCACACGTGCACGGCCCTGCCAACCGTCTCCACAGACACCAGGGCCCGCTCCCACGCAGGAGCTGGCGAAGGTGCGGCTCTCTGCTGCCACTCGGCCTTGAGGACACACATCGAACCCCAGTTCCAGGACCGCCCCTCGCCCCTGAGACAGCGGGCACGCCCCGGGAGGGCCAGGTCCGTGGTCGGTTCCCCAGGAAGAACAACACTGTGTCGAGAGAGTTCACAATCATGCAGGACACTCTCTCCACCCTGTACCTGACGATGTCATGGCTTCACGGGCAGGGGTTAAAAAAGGGTCACACGACCCCTCCCCTCTGGACACGGCCATGAGCAAAAGTCACCCAGGGCTGTCTAGAGCCTGGCTGGGCCCTGCTCTGCACATGGGGTGTCACTCAGGTGCTCGGGGCGGTCGCTCCAGTCAGACCCGGCATGCCCACCACCACCCCAGGCCCCGGGTCCTTCTGGGCACATCCGCAGTGCGGGTGGGGGAGGGGCAGGGGCACCAGCCTGAGGCTCCCCACCCAGGCCCCTTCCGTGGGGGGCGGAGGGCCCGCAGAGCCCGCAGGCGCCACTTACTGCCTGCCGGACGCCGGTCTTCACCCGCTCGCTCAGCATGCCCTCGAAGACAAAGGAGTCACCGAACTTCTCAGCCTGCAAGGGAAAGGGGCAGCGTCCAGAAAAGGCCGCGGGGCCGTGCTCCGCGGGTGCCACTGTCTCTGAGCTGTCAAAGCGACTCCTCCTGCCCAGAGACACCCAAGCCCCTCTGCTGACCACCCGGAGGATGCAGAAAAGACTCGAAGGCATCTGGCTCCCACAGAGGGAGGGAGAGTGTCACTCAACAGAGACCACGTCCACGTGTCTAGCCAATGCACCTGCAGACGGGACAACAGTCGCTTTTGAGAAGGAAGGAGAGACACCCCCGCCCTGAGCACCACGGTGACTTTGCCACGTGGCAGCATCTCTGCGTGTGCGACTCCGTGACCGACCGCTGCCCTCGTCCTGGCCCCGGAGCTGAAGGAGTTAAACCGCACTGCCCGCTGCCAGTGACCCGCCCAGCCCCACGGAGGTGTCCGCTGTGCTCACCGGCACCGCGCCCCGGGCAGACACCTGGGTTCCCATCATCTTCATCCGCCATCGCTGCCTCGGGCCCTCAGCCCCCCAGCCCCTCAGCCCCCGCTCTCTGTGGGGCGCAGACCTGGCTCTCCAGGGCACCCCAGCTGACTCCCCCACGTCTGACTCTGCTGCTCACCTCCCGAGATGCGCAGGCTTCCCCTCCAGCCCCCAAACACGGCCCCCCCCCGGGCTCTGCCCCCAGCCCCTCGGCTTGGTGCACCCAGCTGACCTGGCCGGCTTGTTACAGATCACTGCCCCCCCACACCCCGGTTCCGGACACCCCCTGGTCGGGGCGAGGCCAGGGACCCGCATGCGAGAACAGCCCCGCTGGTGATTCCACCGCAGACCTCCAGGAGGCCACGCCGTGGGACACCACGGGAGCCTCGGGACAACCTCCCCGCCTCACGGCTCTAAAACGAATGCCTGTGCGCCGGCTCCCGTCGCCGCCTCCAGGCCAGGCCCATCCCCACAGGGCACTGCCTGCCTCCTGGGCCCCTGCGTTTCAGGCCTCACGAGCACCCAAACACCTCCTCCTGAGTGGGGCACCGTTTCCCTGCCCCCTTGCTCCTCCTCCTGGGACCCCAGGCCCACCATGCCTGCCTGCCTGAACCTTTCCTCAACGCCACCTTTCCAAGTCCTACCGCGTGTGGCTTCGGGCTCAATGACGGGGACACAAGGTCGGTACCAGACAGACACGGTCCCTGCCCTCACAGCGCTCACACGGGCGCACAAAGACCAACGCACACAAAGACAAACATTACCCCTTCACCTGACCCCGTAAGGCACAGAGTGCGGAGAAAAGGGCCCTCGGGTGGCGCGAGCAGAAGATGCCTCTGAGCGACAGGGACACTGGAGCCGAGATGACACACAGAGGGGTCCAGCTGTGCAACGACGAGGGACCAGCAGGGGCCGGGACGTCCCAAGAAGGGGGCATCAAGGGAGCAAGAGCAGTGTGGCGCAGAGGGCGGCGGAGGGACAGAGGAGCCGTGAGGTGGCGCACAGAGGGCGCACAGCACCCAGCACGGGGCTCCTGCCGTCCCTGTGCCCTGGACCCCCGGCAGAACGGCACCGCGGAGAGGGCCGCCTTCCCAGAGTGAAACGAAATCAGTGCGGCTGCAACGTGGAAACGTCAAACCCAAGTGAGCCGGAGCGGCGTGCACACGCTCTCCAGCAACACCCGACCGACCACTAGCGCAGGCCTCCGGCTCCTCCTCACTGCCAAGGTGGGCGGGTCTCGGCGTCTGCAGCAGCAGCAGCAGCTGCAGCAGCGAGGCAGAGTGCCTGGCTCCACCGTGACGAGACCCGGGTCCCGTTGCTGCCGTGGCTGCCTGCCTGCCTCGCCGCGGGAGCACGGAACCGCAGTCAGAGGGCAGCAGAGCCGGGTGCGCTTTCCCCGCCCCCGTCCCTGGGGGCCCTGCGCTCCGTGTACCCAGTCTTCCCGGGGACCCTGGTCTGAGTTCTGTCCTCAGAAGCCGTGTGCTGACTCAACCAGACGGCAGACGAGCTCGACCTGAGGGCGTCCTTAGGAACCAGAAAGCAGAGGGACATCGCTGCTTGCGGCCCGACAAACAGGCACAGAAAGACAGCCACTCGCACACGGTAGGGAGTCCCCGAGGAATGTGACAGCACGAGGCCCCATCTGAAGGCTGTCTGCCCCCAGCACTCCCTCTCAGCTACTTTTTCCATTAAAAAAAAAAAGGTGTTTTGGGTTTGGGGGAGGGGAGGGCCAGGGATGCCCCCGACGGAGGGCCGGGCAAGTCCTACAGCAAGCGGAGAGCGGCAGCCTACAAAACAAGCGCGGTTCAGAGCCTCGCCGGAACTCTCCTAACTGCGCAGCCTCCGCCGTCCTGTGCCCGGGAGGACGAACACCCCTCCCAGAGCCGGGCCTCGTGGGTCAGTGACCGCCGCAGGGGGCTGGCACTGCCCGCCCCCGGGTACTGGAGCAAAAAAATGAGAAGCCGCATCTCTGCGTCTGACAGCGGCGCCGTCGGGCCCATCAGAGCCCCAGCACAGCAGAGCGGAACGGGCCGGTCACACCGCCAGGCTGGGGCCCCGCGCCCCGCTCCACAGCCCTGCGCCCCAGGGCACGCCACCTGTCCGAGCCTGGGTCTGCCACCCGAACAGCCGCCTGCCACACGGAGGGGCAGGGAGACCCGAAAGCGACGCCCTGCGTGCAAAGCGCTGACTCGGCACGCGTGGGCGTGCGGCGGGAAGTGGTGCAGAGCGGACCCCCCCCCCCCCCCCGACCCGTTACCTCGGTCAGGTAGCCGGTGGCGTTCACGAACTTCTCGAAGTCCGCGTTGCTGACCTCGTAGGCGTCCATGTGAAAGGCGTCCAGGGTGACTCTCCGCGCGGGCGCTTCCCCGTCCTGCCGGATCTGGGGGTCGTCGGTGCCCATGGTGAACACGCCGGCAGGAATGGGGACCATCTGCAGCGAGAGGGGGCACGCAGGCGTCCGGCCATCAGTGTGACCCGCGGGACGGGCGGGGCGCCCAGCACCCGGCCAGCACCCAGGAGGGGGCCAACCCCCACAGGACGCCCTGGACAGGGGGTCACGTCCTCTCACAGGGAGTGAGGGACCAGTCACAAAAGGAAGTGCAGATTCTTTTTTTTATATATTTTATTTATTTATTTTTAGAGAGGTGAAGGGAGGGAGAAAGAGAAAGAGAAACATCCATGTGTGGTTGCCTCTCATGTGGCCCCCACTGGGGACCTGGCCCACAACCCAGGCCTATGCCTTCACTGGGAATTGAACCTGCGATGCTTTGGTTCCCAGCCCTCACTCAATCCACTGAACTACGCCAGCCAGGGCCGGAGATTCTTTAGAAAAGGGGTGTCTTTGGTCAAAACTCTACAGGACACATGAGAGCGTGCCGTGGAAGCCGGCCTGGCGACAGCCGCCAGCCTGCCGACGGCCGGGCGCAGGGGCAGGGAGGACTCGCCGCTTTGCACGTGTGAGCGCCAGTTACTGCGCTGCTTCGGATTCTGGCTAAGAGCAGAAGTAAAAACGCCCACGCAGTGTCTTTGAAACCCCACTGAATGAGCGTGGGCCTCCAGTGAGAACGGAAAAGTCTTAAATCAATGCCACAGAAAATCTGAAGCGTTTACTAAGGGACCGTGTCTTGTCCTTGTTATGTCCTTGTCCGTAATTCCTCACCGAGACTCTAACTGCAGTTCCTTGGGTCCCTTCAACAACCCTCGGTGTTCCCGCCGTCTCTGCCAGGGGCTGCCCCGGTGCCGTGCCTGTGTTTCCCACGGGCACGGAGCTGCGCTCATCGACAAGTGGGAACCAGTGTCCTGTCACCTGTCCTGAGAGGTCCTGCCTGACTGCTCCGGTCCCCTAATCGCCACACTGCGGAGGGCACCCCGTCCTGCTGGGTCTCCCAGACGTCCACCCTCCAGCCTCTCCCTCTTCTCTGCTCCCAGACACCGCGGTCGCCTGGCCCCCCATCCGGCCCCGCTCCCTGCTCCTGAGCCATCGACCCTCGTCCACTCGCCCACCCCCCCAACCCGCCCCCCTGCACACAGAAGCCCTCCTGAACTTTCTGGAACGCCAGTCTGCCGCACCCAGTGCAGGGTACAGCGGCACTGTTTGTCGCAGAAAGGAAGAGATTAGAGTAACCTGAACGTTCATCGATTGTGGACTGGTTAAGGAAAGTGTGGGCCATCCATGATCCATAAAACAGAAGACCAAGCCGCCGCAGGAAAACGAGAGAAAGCAGTGATGCATTCAACACGCTGGCACGGAGAGAGCTCGCCACGGCAAGGCGCTCCGTGACCAGAGCACGGCGCACTCTCTCCGCATGGGAAGGGCGCGAGGGGGACGCACAGCCACAGCCACGCGTTTTTGTCGCTGCCTAGATCTGCGGGCGCAGCCCCGGGCAGACACACGAGCACTGACTCGTGCCCCGCCGTTGGGGCGGAGGGTGTTAGGTGAGCAGGAAACGTCGCGCCACGCCCCCGTCTGCACCACTGGCCTTTGTGTCTACGCCATGGAAATGCCCTGGCTATTCAAGAGGAACAATACGTTAAGGGTCACTGTGGTCATACCGTCAGTACCGTCCCACCTAAACGCCCCGAGCACCCCCACCGCCCCTCGGGGCAAGACAAACACAATTGTCACCCCTGATTTCTTACTGGCACACCCAAAGAAAGGCCACTGCGCCCCGTCTCTCTGCACCAGCGTCTGTGAACACGGTGACCCCCTCCTGGCTGGGTATTAGGGCCCTCACGGGGGCTCCTCTGAAAACCCCTCCATCTGCCCCAACAAGCGGCAAGTACCCGGTACTTCAGTAATGTGTTTTCCCCTCCCTAGCGCCCCGGCTCCCTGGGAACCAGAAATGCAGCTTTCACGGCTCTCTCTCAGCACCTGTGGCGGAACACAGTCCATGGCAGACACTAAAAAACAGAACAAAACAAAACAAAAAACCCCTCTTTGTTGACTGACCAGGAGAGATCGTGAATATAACAAAGACTTCATCATCTGAATGCTTCCAAATGATGATGTGAAAATTCCGTTTCTCCTGCAGCACCGCCCCAGACACAACAGCCGGTCTGCACAGGGGGCGTGCCCGCCAGGCCCGGCGCGCGGCCCACACCGGGCTCACCAGGCCTGCGCACCACCTCCACAGATGCCCCAGACCCAGGACCCCCATCCTCAGAACAGAGGTCAGAGCTGCACACAGCCTGCAGGGCAGCCCACAGACAGACGGCTTCGGACCAGGGCTTCCGTGCGGTTACAGTGATTATCATTGTAAATGATCTGATGATGGAAGGCTTCACAGGGGGCTTGACGGGGGTAAAAAGCTTCCCACCGCAGACAGGCAGGTCCTGCCAGGGACACCCGTCCATCCCTGGGTGCACAGACGAGCCCTCGGTGGCCCTGCGCACTGTCCCTGAGGAAGCCGGACGGCCACCTTGTTTCCGCCCTCCCCGCCCGCGAGGCGAGCACCCACGTGCTGGAGAGCCCGGCACGACTCCCGCTGTGGACTCCTGGCCTCGTTCTTCCTCCCTGCACCCGCCCTCCCGTCAGAGGCCACCGGCCCCCACCAGGCCGCGTTCCCATTCTGGAACAGACACCCATATCTGGATACGGATAAAAATAGCCTGATGCGCCCAGCGGCTGCGATCCCCAGGGCACGCCGACGAAGCGCTCTGTGCCGCAGACGCACAGCGTCCTCCCGGTGCACCCGGAGCGCCAGGCGGCCACGCTCTCCCACCGCACCAGGGCTGCCCTGAAGGGCCGGACTCAGACCGGCCTCTCCTCCCCAGAGCCAGCTGACCCCGCCCCCTGCCGCCCCGGTTTCTGCCGCTGAAGCCAGAGGCTCGGGGGCGTCAGGAGCAGCTGCAGCCGTGTTTGGGCCGCGCGCTCCGGCCAAGCACGGTGGGCGCTGTGCCTCCCCCCCACCCGGCTCCCGCTCCCTGGTTCCTTCACACAGCCCCTGACGCCCCTCGGGAACCCTGTCTCCCACTGCGGCTCTCAGCTCCAGCGGGCGGCTCCAGCCACCCCATCAGGGCGTCCTCCTCACCCAGCTGCAACGGGCCAGGCCCACCCCCCCCCCCACCCCCACCCCCCCCCACCCCCGATCGAGGGCGGTCTCAGCAGCTCTGCCCTGCTACGGGGGAAGGGGCCCCTCTCCCTTCCGGCTGTTTCACCAGCAGGAGGGACTCCCCTGAACACAAAGCCAGCGTGGAGGAGAGCCCAGGGAGGCTGGAGAGGCTGCACACCGAGTCTCCGACCCCAGCCGTGCCTGCCTGAGGCCAGATCCACCCCCGAACCCCACCAACCAGAGCCCCCAGGGTGCCCTCCGCTGCCACCTTTGTGTCTGCGGAAGTCCTTCTGTCTTTCCTTGCACTTGCTCCTGAGATTTCTGTCCCGGGCACAGAAATGGAGAGAGTTGATCTGCGACTCTCTCATGTAGCTCCTGTCCCTGTCCCTGACCCGTCCTTCCCTCCTCAGACCCGCACCTAAACACTGGAGGCTCGGGAGACAGCAGTCTCCGCGCCCGGAGCCTCAGCCCACCTGCCCACCTGCCCACGCAGGCTCCCCTCCTCCGCCACTCCCCGCTCCCCGCCTGCACGGACTCTCGTCGCACCGGAATGGTTTTACGCTCTCCTCAAGCCCTGGGATCTCCAATCCCGGGAAGCCGCAGTGGCCGCTACAGTGAAGGGGGAATCATCTCTCACTGGAATCTTGGTGGGGGGGGGGGGGAGATACAGCAAAAGAATAGGTTACAAAGGTTTCTCTGAAAAGTGGGTAGATCATTCAAGGATTGTTACGGCATGCCTAAAAAAGCGTAAGGCACTTGGAGGGCACAGAGACAAAAACAGGTCTAAACACGCCCCCCAGCTGCAGAAGAAGACGTCACACAGCCACACAAACACCATGGCACAGACTCCAGGTGCCGGCACAGGCTAACCAGACGCCACGGAGTGTGCAGGGCGGCAAAGCCAGTTCTTCCTCCTGGCGGAGGGGTTTCACCAAGAGGGGGTGTTCGGTCCCGTGCCGACGCCTGGGACAGGAAGTCAGGCCGGCGCTCAGCCAAACACACGGGGACGGCATATACAGCGGCATCATCACGAGCCGAAGGCCCTACGAACAACTGTTTAGAAATACACATGGAGATTAAAACATTCTGATGCCTTGTCACAAAATAAGCTGTGTAGGAAATTGTTAGGACCATTTTCTCAAAGGGAACTGCATACTTTTTAACCACAGGGAACTTAATTAAAATTTGAAAATCCCTACACTGTTTCCCAGGCAACTGGCGCTGCCCTGACTCTGCAGTCCATCCGGGAACCCCCTGAGGGTGAAGCGCAGTCTGTTTATTTCCTTGTGTCCCTCAACGTGCCAAAAGCTCATTAAATTAGCCTACCACGAAGAGACACACCTGAAAAGTGTTCCATTAAAAGTGTGACAAATCTCTCCCTTTCTCAATCTCTCCCTTTCCCTCCCTCTCTCTCTCTCTCCCTTTCTCTCCCTTTCTCTCTCTCTCTCTCTCTCTCTCTCGGAAACCACACTCACCTCCGCTGGCCAGAGCACACCGTATACCTGCACCTGCTTTGAGCCCACCCCGTCTCCTTCTCAGCTGGGGGCGAGGGTGGGGGGAGTGGGGGAACCAGTCCACCAGAGGGTGGGGGCCTAGAGGGCAGGGCAGGGGTCTTTTCATTGCCTCTATGCCCAGGACACAGGACTATGCCAAATACACATCTCTTGAATTAAACTAAATAAACAGAAAACAAAGAAAAAATAAATTCAATACGATCCCAACCAAAATTCCAGAAAGTTACTGTATGGTTATCGACAAACTGATTCTGAAGTTTACGTGGAGACAAAGACCCAGAAGAGCCCACACAGCATGGAGCAAGAAGAGCAGGAAAGTCGGAGGACCAACGCTACCCAGCTTCAAGACCCACCATAAAACTGTGGTAATCAAAACAGCCTGGTGTGGGAGAAAGAACGGAGATCGACAGAACAGAACTGAGGGCCCACAAACGGGTCCGCAGAAGGACAGTCGGTTGATCTTTGGCAAAACAAGGACAACAGCGAACGGGTAACGCGATGGAGCAAAGACAGTCTCTTCAACCACTGGTGCCGGGACGCCGGGGTGTCCCCCACGCAGAAACATGGATCTACACACAGCCCTGACGCCCTCCACAAAGGTTAACTCACACACCTGAACGCACAGCACGGAGCTGCAAAGACCCGGAACACACCACGGGAGGAAACCTGGGAGACTTGGGGTACGGCACCGCTCTGGAGAACGCATCAAAGGCACCACCCCTGAAGGAAATCGCTCAGCTGGACTTCATTCGGATGTAAAACTTCTCTTTGAAAAACGACCACAAGAGAGTGAGGAGACGAGTCACCGACTGGGGAAAAAACATTCGCAGAAGACACACCCGATAAAGGGCTGTTACCCCAAATGCACGAAGAACTCTTAAAACGCAACCATAAGAAAAGTGATCCAATTTTAAAAAGGGCCAAGGACCTTAATAAACACCTCATCTTGCAGGTGGCAAAGGACCTCCACATCACATGTGAAGCAAAAAAAAAAAAAAAAAAAGAAGAAATCCAAACAATGACGCATCACTTCCCACCTCCTAGCGGTGCTGAACCTGGAGCGTTGACGCCACCCAACGCAGCGAGGTGAGATGCACCAGGCGTTCTCACGGGTGGCTCTCGGAACACAGCCTGCTCTCGGGACGCAGCCCGCTCAGCCCCTTCGAGAGTCGGATCAGCGGCTTCCTAGCCAATTAAGCACGCTCCTGCCATTTGGTCCAGCAACCAGGCTCCTTGGCATTTACCCTATGGAGCTGAAAACTTCTGTCCACACAGAAACCTGCGCACGAATGTGTACAGCAGCTTTATTCATAACTGGCAAAACTCAGAAGCAAGATGCCTTCAGTAAGGGAATGAATAAACCTGCATGATGCAACGGAATATTATTCTTCAGCACTGAAAAGAAATGCACAAACAAGGCTTGACAAGACATGGAGGAACTTTACATGCGTATTACTGAGTGAGAGAAACCAACGTGAAAAGGCTGCACACCCGCACACTGTGATCCCCATCACACAGCAGCCTGGAACAGGCAAACAATGGCAACAGAGAGACCCACCTGGTTGCCAGTGGGCAGAAGAGGGAGGGGTAACCAGGCGGGTTCATGGAGAGACTCTGCAGGACACTACGATGACCGAGACACGTCGCCCAAACCCAGCGAACGTGAGACGCCAAGAGTGAACCCCACAGACAACTGTGGACCTTGGGGGATTACGACGTGTCACCGTAGGTGCATCAGTGGCGACATGCACCATTCCGGTGGGGGATGCTGACCGTGGGGGAGGGGAGCATGTGTGGGGACAGGGTGTATGTGGGAAATTGCTGTGCCTCCCTTTCGATTTTGTTGTGAACCTAAAACTTCTCCAAAAAAAGCCTGTAAAAAAAGAAAAGAAAAAAGGGCCATCAAGACACCCAAGCACCTGCCCCACAATGCTGCACTTTCTGAATTTAGAAAAAATGGCTAAGAGTCAGAATGAGACCCACGTCCTCTGCACATGAACTAGAATATCTGAACCCGAGGGAAACGGAGACAAAGCAGTGCCACCTGCGGAGCCCTGTCCTGAAGACGAGGCTGCCTCAGGTACAGTCGTTAGGTCACAAGTCCTTGAAGCCTCGCACGCTGTGTTCTCGGCAACCGCTACTACACTAACAGCTTGAGACGCCCGCAGAGAGCACAGAAACTGAACGCAAGAAGTAGCCAAAGACGACCCACGCGATACCCAGCTGGGGCACAAAACCACTCTAAAGAGACGAGAGATGTATAGCGTATAAACGTGGAACTGATAGGAAGATGGGGCACTCCAATGAGCAATGTTCAGTGCTGGCCAGAGGGTTCTGAGTGAAGTTTTGATGCAGACCAACATGCACCTGCAAATTAGACAACCTCGCTGTTGGCTGCAAGGCAGACAGACAGACACAGGGCTTCTTCCTTAAGGAGGGAGAAACCAGTCATTACGTAGCATGCAAGCCAGAGAGGAACTGAAATCAATTAGGGCCACACACTGGGCAGGAGCCAGGGCTCCCCACCCCACAAAAGCTACACACTAACAAAGCAGGTCATCCTCTGAGGAACGGGAAGGAAAACTTAAAAGGCCAATAAATATACGGGACGGAGAACAAGCAGAAGCTACCAGCCTCCTAACACTCTATACCTGAGACACAAATACAGTCCTGCCCCCAGCGCCCTCACTGCCTGGCTGGGGCGAGACACGAACAGACAAGCATGTTGAATTACTAACTGTTAGTTCAGAGTAAGCCCCTGCTGCTGTAGCAGGAAGGGGAGACAGTCAGATAAGGCCTGAAAATCAGTCCAATGAGCCCAGTGGAAAGAACAGTGGGATGGAGAAGGGAGAAAGGGTGTGGCCCTGGGTAAACACAGGCAGGCGCCCTTCTTCGGGAGTCAGAGGACCACTTTCCAGTCCCGGAAGCTGCCTCCACAACCTTGCCGTTGCGCGAAGTACCTGGCAGATGGCAGGAAGGAAGCAATCGCTGTTACTGTCATTTCTGTCTCCTAGCACCTAACACGTGCGGGCCCTGCGCAAGTCACCCATCAGGAACAGTGAGAAAGCGCCTGCCATGGACGGAACCCTGCCCCTGTGCTGCAGCGCCAGGGAGCACAGGACCACGCGACACGTCCTTGCCCTCCAGAAGCGCAGTCTTCTGGAAGAGGCTCCCGGTAAGCACGCGAGCGTGACAGCGACGCGGAGCGCTGGTTTAAAGCCCCGCCCACGTGACTTGAAAGTCTGAGAATTCATTCACAGCACAGGGTGAAGGGGGAGGAGGTGGAAGGTAAGGGGCAAGAATGGGGCACGACTGTCCTGCCGGCAAACTTCCCGGCGCTCGGAAGGACGCCGCGCCCCAGACCCGGGGGACCCGGGAGGGAGGACTGGTCCTCGGGCCGGATCAGCTGGTGCGCGCCCGGGGGTGTGGTTGTCACCGTGACCTGCCTTCCGGGTTGTCACCCGGACCAGGCCGGCCCTGCAGCACCGAAGGGCGCCCCCCACCCCCACACACACACCGCCTCCCGGGGACCGAGAGCGCACCTTGGCGGGCACTTGCGGCCGCTGCCCGGGGCTCGGGCCCGGGGCGTTCGCCTCCCGCGAGTACCGGTGCGCCGCCGCCGCCGAGCTGCTGGGGGCCCCGGGCCGCTGGGGGGCGCCGCAGCCGCAGGAGCCCGCGCCCGCGCCGGCCTCTTCGCCCGCCGCCGCCGCCCCGCCCCGCGGCACGAGCTGCGGCAGCAAGACTAGCAGCGCGAGCGCGGCGCGGCGCCCACCCAGCGACCCCAACGCGGGCGCAGCCATCTTGTCCCGCGGGCCATGTGACCTTATGGGTCACGTGGCCCCGCCCTCCTTAAAGGGGCCGAGTTGCGGGTGGACACGCCTTGGACGTGACTTTCTCACCCTCTCCCTGCCTCTCCCCAGGGACGTCTTTTTGGCTGCCCTCGTCCCGGGCTCTGGCCATGTTAACAACCTGACAAAACTCTACAAACTCCTGACTTTCCACAGACTATGAGCTCATGATTATTTCTTGGTTGAAAACGTTGCCATCACTTTTATTTAGCATTTGCTATGTGCCAGGCACCATACCAAGTAAGCCCTTCACTTTTTGAAAACGCATGTAATCCCCACAACGACCCTGACATCTTGGGTACACAGAGCAATTAAGTAACTTGTCCAAGGTCACATGGCAAAGAAGTATCAAAAATGAGGTTTAAACCACGCCGCACTGGGTCTCGGTGTCTCTAACATAAAACTCCAAGCCCTGAGTTGTAACCATCACGCTGTACGGTTGGCAATTAAATGACCTTCCCTGAGCAGGAGGAGCATGGGAGATGACCGCGTTGAAGGGCGTGTCACCGAGGGATACAGTTTGAGGAATCCAGACTGGGGGACGTGAGGACAGGGACTTGCAAGGCGTGGTTCCAGACCAGCTGGAGCCCGTGGGAGCTTGTTAGAAACGCAATTCCCCATCAGAATCCCCGGGACGGGGCCCTCATCAAGTTCTCCAGGTGACTCTAATCACACCCGTGGGCACTGCAGTCTGAGAACTGCTGCTTTATAGAATCCAGTTTCTTCAGGGGGAAGAAAGCAAGATGACAGTGAAGAGATGAAGGCAGAAATGTATAGATTAAAAACATCTCAGTCACCTGCAACATATGAACATTTTTAAACACTGATTCAAACCTACTGACCTCACCATTTTTAGGATAATCAGGGAAATGTGACCACTGATTCAAGTTAAGATATTCGATAAAATTGAGGAATTACTGTCTATTTTGTTTTTATTTTTTTAAGAGTGATCGTGTCATTTGTGGTTTTTTAAAAAGAATCTCTTTCTTAGAGATATAGGAATTGAAGTATATATGGATAAAAATATATGCTCTCAAGGATTTTCTTCCTAAAATATGGGTGAGATGGGGGATTGGCTGAAAACGATATACAATTGACCATCAGTTGATCATTCTTGGAGCTCGTTTATGGGTATTTGAGTGTTTATTGTACTATTTTCTCTAGTTTATGTTTGAATTTTTAATGTAAAGAAAAATCTGGTGGTGATCATTTTGCAATACATACAAATAAATATAGTCTGATTTTGTACACCTAAGTCTAATATAATATTATAAATCAATTATACCTGAATTTTTAAAAAATGAAAAAAATTTAAACATTTCCTCCATATCGACTATTTCACAGTTTGCTAAAAACTTTCACATGTTTTCTCATTTGAGATCACAGCTGCTTGGCAAAAAACCTGTAATTACCTTACTCACTTTACAATCGATGAGGCTAAAAGGTCAATGCTTTAACCCAGGTTTTACACATCTACTGGAGATTCTAGGGCCTGGGGCACAGGTGGCAAACACAAGCCCCAAGGGCCAAATCCCGCCCTCCACCTTGTTTTATCCAGCCCGGCACCTTGTTTCCACCCGGCAGCAGCACCGAGCTCTCGTTTAACTGTTAAGGAGCAGTTACATTTATACAGTCCTAACATTACCTTCGGCCCTTTGAAGGCAGCCACGAGGCTGATGTGGTCTTGGGTGAAAATGAGTTTGACACCCCTGCTCTAGGTCAAGGATAATCTTTGTTAGTTTCTGCAAAAGTCCCGTGTCAGCACCTGCTGTGTCTGCTCCCCTGCGAGACCCGAACTCTTCTGATGTGTGGTCCTGCTACCCTGTTTGACAATAAGCTCCGTGAACCCAAAGCCCCTGTCCATTTGTCCACCCTGAATCAGCAAACAGGTCGAGACCTGAGACGTGATCGACACTCAGTGTGTGATGACCGAATGAATGGGTGAATGAATGAATGGCAGTAATCATGATCTCTTTCCCCTAAAGGGAAGCAAATCGTTGAGAAGATAATACAGAAAGGGCTGTGCTAAAATCCGGCCACTCACGAGAGGTATGACTTGGGCATGTTACTTCACCTTCTGAGCCTCTATTTCTTCGTGTGTGATGTGGAGATGATAATAGCACCTTCCTAGAGATTTCATGAGGATTAAATGAGATAAAGTCTGTACAGGGCTTAGCACTTCACAATACCTCAAAAATGCTTGCTGTCCTTAGCCATTGCTGTCACTGTTCCAGGAAGCCTCAGCCTTCTCTCTCAGTCCCCTGCATAGATTCTCATGGGTCAGTGAGTGCATGGAAAAAAATCGATGAGAAATTCCTAAGCGAGGAGGCCTGTGGTTGGAATGAAAGGTACAGCTCAGCACCCAACTCAACACAAATTAGGGCCCAATTAATGCAGAATTTTTCCCATGCTCCACCTCCCATTTGAGGTCCCCCTGCTGATCTTCTTACCTCTCCTATCCAAGGAAAGCCAGAAGAAAGACCCCATGCCTGACGATGACTTGTGTGTTCCCAAAACACCAGTGTGGCTACAGGAGAGTGAGCAGGGTGGAGAGAGAAAATGGAAGGAGGAGAGACAGGTGACACAGGGCCAGGTGGTGTGGGATCTGGTGACTTCTGCTGTCACCGAAAGGCGGTGCCACCGAAGATGCCTCACACCTCACCCTTCTCCTGCTGACCAGGGTCAATTTCCCTGCCAAGTTGGAGACTCCTTGTCTGCCTGCTGAGCACAAGGAGTCCAAAGTGCCTAGGCGGCAGCCCTGGCTGGTAGTTCCCCGGGGACCTTTTCTGTGGCCATAGAAAGAGTCCCCTCCCTTGGGTCCAGGAAGGGGAAGAGCACAGCCCCCAGCGGGCCATTAGGGGTGATAATACGTGGGACACTTCTACCTCTGCCCCTTGATTCCTGAACCCATTTGTTCCTCCTTCATGGGGACACAATGCGGTACAGACATCTCTGCTTAGACAACGCCATCCCTAACCCAGTCCCCAGCCCCCATGCTGTCACCCACTTGCTCAGACCCCTCCCAGGACCCCTGCCAGGGTGGCTCCCCTCGGAGCCAGAAGCCACGTGTAATTAGAAATGCAAGCGTCGTTGGCGGCAACACCTGTGAGAACTGCAGGGGCGCCGGACTGGAAGTCTACGGCCGTCGCAGCCTCCAGGCGGCCGCGAGGGCCTGACACCTGGGAAAGGAAGGCGCATGGGGACGGAAATGCCTTGGACACCAGTGCTTGTGATGGTTCATTTCATGGTCACTTGACAGGGCCATCAAGTGCCTGGGGACCTGGTTAAACATTATTGAGCAGGTGTTTCTGGAAGAGACTAGCATTCCTATTGGCGGACTGAGTAAAGTAGATGGCCCTCCCCCACGTGGCTGGGCCTCACCCAGTCGTGGAGGGGCTGAGTGGAAAGGAAAGGTGGAGAAAGGCCTGGGGACCAGCCCAGACTCTACACCGGTGGCTTTGCTGGATCTCCCGCTAGCCGGTGGCAGGTAGGGAGCCATTTCAGATTCCATAATCACGTGAGCCAGTGCCTCAGAATAACGCTTCTTTATTTATTCACCTATACCTGTCTGTTCGTAGGAATAGATGCATAGATATACACGTATATAGATCCACCTCCTGTTACGAGTTCTGGCTCTCCGGAGAACCGACGCAGTGCTGCCCAGGCCGGTCCAATGGGAGTCTCGACAGCAAAGATCACTCCTCAGCGCAGCCGCGCATTGAGCCAATTGCTCCAGCCTGAGTCTCCCCACCCTGTTCAGTCATTGGCTGGGGCTGCCCAGGAAGGCGGGGTCCTCCTTTTGCACACTGGCTGATCCCCCAGGAGGTCCTGCTAGGGGCTGCCACCTAACCGCGTAGTTCTTATGGGAGGTTCACTTTCAGGGGACATCTGGGCACACACCTCCTGGCTGCTACTGTGACCAACAAGGCCCTACGTGATCTAGCCCCCCACCTCTCATGTCATCTCCCGTTATTGTCCTCTGCTCCCCATGACCAGCCCCGGTATCCTTCTTGCTGCTCCTGGAATACAGCACGCACGGTCGCACCCCAGGACCTTGGCACCTGCTGCTCCTCCCACCTGCGACACTCCACCCTTCTCAGCACTGGCTCTTTCCTGTCACCTCAGGCCTCGGCACCAAGGTTACCTCCTCAGCCTCCCCGTCCCCACATATAAAGTGATGCACGTTTTCCCATTATGTTCTGTCCCATCGCCTCTTTTACTGTCTTCACGCACTTGTCTCTACCAGAAATGATGTGGTTGGTTTATCTCCCTCTGCGTGGGCAGGTACAGCATTTTTGCATTTGATCGTATATCCTCCGAGCCTAGAACAACGCGGTGTATGCTTAAGTGTTCAGTAAATATTTGCTGAATGAATGAATGAATGACGCATCATCAAAAGAATAAAAACCTTCAGACTGTGAGAAGAAGGTGAAATCTGAACTTCAACATTTCTCAAATAACAGAGCTCCAAACATTTGTAGGACTGGCTGCCCCTGGAGGTCAAGGTCTCTGTCCCTGCAGAAGCCTGCCGCCTGACAGTGTGAATGAGGCTCGGAAAGATGTCAGGATGTGACTCTCCGCCTTTACACAGGGAGTGCTTGCGCCAGGGACGGAATTGCACCTCTGCTCAAGGGCCCCTGAGGATCCACTTGGATTCATTCATCACGTGCTGATTGAGTGCCGAGTAGTGGCCGAGCATGATTCCAGGTGTGATTCCCAGGATACAGCGGGGAACAGAGCAGCTGAAAATTCTAGCCCTTGTGGGACTGACATGAAATAATTTTAAAAATGTGAAATACTTTGAACACTGCTTGGGACATAGGAATAGCTCTAAATGATTAGTTATGATTATTACAATGATCACCTACCTATTTAATACATAAAAGGAGCATTCCAAGGTTTTCTTTTTCTCTTTCTCTCTCTTTCTTCCTTTCTTTCTTTCTTCCTCCCTCCCTGCCTCCCTCTTTCTTTCTTTCCTTCTTTCTTCTTTCCTTCTTTCTTTCCTTCCTTCCTTCCTTCCTTCCCTCTTTCTTTCTTTCCTTCTTTCTTTCTTTCCTTCTTCCCTCCTTCCCCCTCCCTCCCTTCTTTCTTTTTCTTTCTCTTTCTCTCTTTCTTTCTCTCTCTCTTTCTCTCTTTCTTTCTTTCCAGGATACTTTCCCCTGTACATTTAGACAGGAGAAGGAAGAAGTCCCAAGAGGAGAGCCATTATGCTATGAGGTGCCCTGATTGGGAAGCCCATTAATTTAGGTGTTTTCGTTTTGCTAATTTGTGCTGCAAAGTCAAGGTAGCAGTTCATTTTCGTTCGCCTTTTTCTTCTTGTTCGAATGGCTTGGTCTTCTCTCCCTCCTTGAAAGTGCCAAGAAAACGGTCAGGAGGATCCTTGAAGAAAATGCAAAGAAGAGACACGTGTTAAGGACACACAGGCAGCCCCGGGGCTGCAGAAAAGGGACTGACTGCTCCTGTTTCGGAAGGGACGGGACCGCTTCCGAGAAGAGGACAGAGCCTGAGAGTCTGCGGCAGCTCCAGGACCTCCGCAGCAGGTGCACCGGGCCTGCCCTGGGCTCCGGGCTCGCCGCCACCTGCCACCTCGCGGGCCCTGCCTTTCTGCACGTGGTCCTTCCCTGCCCACGGCTTCGCCTCCCTCACTCTCCTCGACGCCTTTTTTTAGCTTCGCTTCGCAGCTTCTGCTGAGTCACAGCCCAGCTCCAGCCGGCAGCCGCTCCCGACCCTCGGCGGCTCGCTCACTACGCAGCCCAGCCTCGGTGCAGGCTGACTGTGCCGCGAATACTCAGATGCCACCGCTTCCCCTTCCAAGTGTCCGGAGAGGAAGCGCGGGCGCCGGTGCGCGGGTCTCACGCCCCGCCCCGCGGGGAGGCGGAGCGAAGGGCCCGCTGTCCCGCCGGCGTCTCTGGTCGCCTTGGCTGTCACCAGAAGTTCAGGCCAAACCGTCGGTGCGGCTGCAATGATTGGTGGGCGCCTCCGCCAATCAGCGGGTCCGGGAGGGGGGCTAATTTGCATTTCTGACCGGCTTCCTGATGCAGCGCCTATGGACCCTTTGCAAACGGCTGCGTTCACACCACCATCCTCCCTGGGGGCGTTGGTCTCTCAGCAATGCTGGGGGCGAGATCCACCCCTCCAGTGCAACCGATATTCTTCTTCCTCCCAACTTTCCATCGAGTCTCTTTCTGGTGGCCCTGCACAGGGGCGCGTGGAGGGAAAGATGAGCAGAAGCAGCCAGAATGGCCCGAGAGAAGCTGGAAAGAGAGGAGGGAACGCCATAGAAATTCGGTCGTGGTTCGCTAAGAGCGATTCCCAACTTTCTCGACAAGGAGCGCTCCATTGTGAAGGGGAGGGTGTTATACCTACGCAACATGTATTAACCTCGCAGACGCTCACACAATATGACTTTTACTTTCAGCGCCCATTTATTTGGAAAATGAAACGCCAGGAGGCCACCTTAATTAAAGGAGGTTCGCGAGCAAAGGATTAAACACATTGGCACCTGGACGTATTTGAAAGGCACAAATATATATTACATTTTCAGGCTTAAAACAGCGCTTAACATAAATGAACTCCACTAGGTGTGTGATCACTTGTTAAGGCAGCAGCAGGACTCCAGCACAAATTCGTATCTCGGCGCCAGCGTCACCCTAGGTACAGGCTGGAACCCACAGACACACAGGGCTGCCTTCGGAGTGTCAGGCAGTGTGGTTTGGCTGGCACCCAGCTGGGCCTCAGGCAATCACCCACGATGCCCTCCCTGGCCACCAGGAACGTGAGTGGTTTTGCATGGGGCAGGGGCAGGAACTGGAGGGTGAGCTCAGACGCTAGCCGGTTAGAGGAACTCAGAGATACACCAACTGCCAGCCCCTGGAGATCCTGAGGGCCTCCGGAAGCCTGGCACTTCTCAGGCCTCCCTCTGAGAGGCAGGAAGCCGCAGGTCCCAGCCTCGAAGCCCCTAGTTCCGGGAGCCATTTCCCAGCCAGGCTTCCCGGTTCCCTAATCACAGCTGGGAAGACTTCGTGCCTACAAAGCCTATTCTCCAACTGTAGCATGCATCAGAATCTCCCAGAGCACAGGTGGCAAACACAAGGCCCGAGGACTGAATCCGGCCTCCCACTTTGTTTTATCCAGCCCAGCCCCTTGTTTCTGCCCAGCAGCAGCACTGAGCTCTCACTTAACTGTTAAGGAGTAGTTACATTTATACAGTCCTAAAATTATGTTCGGCCCTTGGAAGGCAACCGGAAAGCTGATGTGGCCCACAGTGAAAATGAGTTTGACACCCGGTCCCAGAGGGATGATTAAAACAAAACAAACAGCTCTGGTTGGCGTAGCTCAGTGGATTGAGCGCAGGCTGGGAACCAAAGTGTCCCAGGTTCGATTCCCCGTCAGGGCACATGCCTGGGTTGCAGGCTATAACCCCCAGCAACCGCACATTGATGTTTCTCTCTCTCTCTCTCTCTCTCTCTCTCTATCTCCCTCCCTTCCCTCTCTAAAAATAAATAAATAAATAAATCTTAAAAAGCAAACAAACAAAACAAAACAAAAAAAACACAGACTTCTGGGCTCCACTCCCTGAATGTCTGATTCTGGAGATCTGGGACAGCTCAAGAACTTGCCTTTCTAACAGTTCCCCAAATAAGGCCGATGCTGTTGTGGGGGGACCACGGTTTGAGAAGCAGGGCGCAGAGGGACAGCTGAGGCTTCGGGCAGCGTCTGCTGCTTGCTAGGCGAACGATCTTGGGCAACGTACTTAAATTTAGGAACCCTTTACTTTCTTCATCATCTATCAAGTGGGGTTACTAAAACCCCGTGCCCGGACTGTGATGAGGATTAGATGGAATGAACAGTCTATGTAGAGCACTTAGCTCATCG
This sequence comes from Phyllostomus discolor, assembly GCF_004126475.2. Lineage (NCBI taxonomy): Eukaryota > Metazoa > Chordata > Mammalia > Chiroptera > Phyllostomidae > Phyllostomus > Phyllostomus discolor. The sequence continues at coordinate 2,691,055 of NC_040909.2, forward strand.
TGAAACCTCCATAAAAGCCTGTGGCTGGCATAGCTCAGTGGATTGAGCACGGGCTGCAAACCAAAGCATCGCAAGTTTGATTCCCAGCCAGGGCACATGCCTGGGTTGCAGGCCACGGCCCCCAGCAACCACACATTGATGTTTCTCTCTCTTTCTGCCTCCCTTCCCTCTCTAAAAATAAATAAATAAAATCTTTTAAAAAATACTGCTTTAAAAAAAAAAAAGAAGTTTCTGGTTAGCTCTCTGACTTCCGGCAAGATGGAGGAATAGGTGGACGCACCGCACCTCCTCGCACAACCAAGAACAGAACCACAATAATTTACAACAATGATTTGCAGTCATAATATCAGAACTGTCAGAGGATTTATCTAAATGGAAGTCGGACAGCCTAGAAGTTGAAGTAGACCTGTACATCCAGACTGGTAGGGGACTACGAGCCGAGCGAGCAGGCATGGGGCTGGCGCGGGTCGCAGGCGCGTGTGGGTCGGGGGAAATTTGGCGCAGAATCGGCGCGACAGCAATCCGGGACGCGGGAGCGCAGCGGTGTAGTGGTGATCCCTGAGTACGCAAGCAGCGGCTGGGGGAATCAGTGGGGCAGCGACTGGGGATCAGGGCAGAGCTCACAGCCCAGAAGCCCAGGGAAGTGTCTGACTCCAGGAGAACGGAAGGGTCGCCATTGATCCCTCCTGTCCCCGCTCCCGCCCCTGCCCCCACATATAACGTCACAAGCTAGCGACTGGGGTGCCCAGCACCGGTGAACACCTAAGGCTCCGCCCCCCACCGTAACAGGAGCGACCAGACCGGAGAAAAAATAAATAAATAAGTAAAATAATAGGAGAGACGGGGAAAGACGTAAGATATGTTTCCAGCAGAACAGATCAGACCCCCAGGACTCATCCTTTTGAGTGACCAAGAAATAGCCAATCTATCAGATGCACAGTTCAAAACACTGGTGATCAGGAAGCTCACGGAACTGGTGAATTTTGGATCCAAATTACATGAAAAAATGCAGATTACCATAAAAGGGATGCAGGAAGACACACGGAGAAGAGCCAATTGTGAAAGGAAGGAATCTGAATCTCAAAACAACACAGTGGACCAGAAGGAAGATAGAATCAACCAAGCAGGAGAGCATGATGAAATAAGAATTCAAAAAATCGAAGAAAAGCTTAAGACCATCGAGGACACCTTTAAACGTTCCAACATCCGAATTATAGGGGTACCAGAAGGGGAAGACCAACAAGTGGAAAAGTTATTTGAACAAATAATAAAGGAGAACTTCCCCAAACTGGCAAAGGGAACAGTCTTCCAAGAAATCCAAGGAGCGCAGAGAGCCCCAAAGAAGTTGGACCCAAGAAGAAACACACCAAGGCACATCATAATTACATTAGCCAAGGTAAAAACGAAGGAGAGAATCCTAGAAGCAGCAAGAGATAAGGGGACAGTAACCTACAAAGGAGTTCCCATCAGACTGTCAGCTGATTTCTCCAAAGAGACCTTACAGGCAAGAAGGGGCTGGAAAGAAATATTCCAAGTCATGAAAGACAAGGACCTACATCCCAGATTGCTCTATCCAGCAAAGCTCTCATTTAGAATGGAAGAGAAGATAAAGTGCTTTTCAGATAAGGTCAAATTAAAGGAGTTCATCATCACCAAGCCCTTACTTTATGAAATGCTAAAGGGACTTATCTAAGAAAAGAAGATAAAGAAAAGACATGTATAGTAAAAGGACAGCAAACTCACAATTATTAACAACCACACCTAAAGCAAAACCAAAAGAAACTAAGTAAACAACTAGAATAGGAACAGAACCACAGAAATAGAGGGCACAAGGGGGGGCTAGCAGTAGGGGTGGGAGGAGGAGAGAGGGGGAAAAGGTATAGAGAATAAGTAACATAGAATGTAGGTTGAAAATAGATAGGGGGAGGGCAAGAATAGTACGGGAAATGTAGAAGCTAAAGAACTCATAAGTATTACATATGGACATGGACTAAAGGGGGGGAAGGTGGGTGGGAGAGGGGGCACAGGGGGGAGGGGAGTGAAGGGGGAAATGGGACAACTGTAATAGCATAATCAATAAAATATATTAAAAAAAAAGAAGTTTCTAATATCAGGTGTTTGCCATGATGATGATGATGACGATGATTAAGGGCGAGCTACCAGGTGGAACATCCACAGATAAGCCGGTGGCCGTCTCAGAAACCGTCTCCCACCCACGGACGATCTCTTAACTTTGTAACTCAAGAGGCCTCCCTGAGGAAAGAGTCCAAGCAAATCGAATACATCGCTTCGCCCACAAAGCAGAACACCAAGGAAGCAGAAAGTGTTTTACTCCTTTGAGAAGGCGCATCTCACAATAGAAGGAGGAAGCTCATTTGGGTGTGAAGCCGTGGCTCCAGAAGCGAGCAAGGGCAAAGCAGGCCGGGAACAAATTAATTGGAAAATAATTGCAGACGAGAAAAAGGAACTGTGCCGTGCTCACCCCTGTGGGAAATCTGACAAAAGTCAGGGTTCTGACGGGTTTTTTTTTTTTCCCTCCCGGTTCTAGGGCAATTGGTCTCACAATCATGTGGAAAAATGTAAGTCACCGGAATGGCTGCATGGTCCCCTGCGCGGAATGCTCTCTCCGGGTCGCAGCGGCAGGAGAGCGGGCTGGGTCACTGGGAAGTCAGGATACTCTTGTGGATTTCCCCACGATAAAGTGTCCCTGGTGGAAGTTGCCCACGTGGACGGAGGAGTGAAGAACTCAGTGCACTAACCCCACTATCTTCACTAGTGGATTTACTATCATGTGTACAGTAACAAGTCTATACGAAACGATGTACAATAAAGGACTTTAACTGCGTCTCCTGTTTTTAGGACAGTCCCAACAATAAAGAGCTGGTTAAGAGGACAGCGGAAAGCCTGCTGGGTCCGTTGAGCGGCGGCAGTGCAGGTGGTCAGGGGGGCTGTTACCTGGCGCCAGCCAGAGGCGGGGAAGGCTGGCTCCCCGCACGCAGAGCCTCCAGTGGCCTCGTGGTCTGGAAGGACCAGTGACTCTGTTCTAGATTCTGTTCCTTCAGCTGCAAAAGAAGGCACAGAGCAGATCCCTCGTACTTGAAGCTTTCACCCTGGAATACCCTTTCCCCAATCGCCCTTTCAAAGGGAGGACTGTGTGTTGGCAATGACCTCGTATGACCAGCTAGCTACTGAAGGGAGGGCTTTCGCTGCAAGTAGTGCGGTTACACTGACAATAAAAAGGCTGTAGGTAGTGCTAACCAGTAGTCTCTCCCTTACTGAGCAGCTACTGCGTGCTGAGCACGGGGGTGCATCATCTCGTGCCGACAACCCTGTGCAGGAAGCTCCGTCACTGCACCAGTTGGACGGACACAGGCCTCGGAGATGCAGATTGTTTTGGGGAACTTGCGAGCTGGGCTGGGCGGAGAGAGGGCCCCACCCGTGCTCACGGAGCGGGCGAGTGGCCAGCTGGGATGTGAAAGTGGGCCTTGCTCTTCTGGGATGTGGTTGCATCACTGCTGTGACTTAGTCCTGGGTCACACTGACTTTTTTGAGGGAGTGGCCCTGCTCGAGGTTGCAAAAGGCTTCGGGTCGGACAAAGGAGTTGTCAGGAAGACAGGCAGCTCTGGGTCCTGGCCCCTGGCCCCCTCCTCTCCTGGCATCTGTCCTTCTCTGCATGTCTTCCGTGCCCCCCTCTGTCCCCTCAGTTATGTCTGCTGCCTTGTCACTTTGATTGGCACAGGCTCACCCGACCCCTGTGACCTTGACATTTGGGTCTCACAGTCCGGTAGCCCCATCTCTCTGTTTCAGAGCAGGGGCGGGACGGACCTGGGTCACCTCTTCAGGTGAGGCTGCAGGATGTGGTGGGGGGCCTGGGGTGCCCCCTAAATGCTGCCAAATGCAGCAGCAGGAGCTGTGGGCGGGCCACACCCTTGAATAGTGAACAGGAGCCACCACTTACATGCCGTTGTGTTGGAAGTTTCCACCCAAATCTTCTCATTTGATCTTTATAGCAACAACCCCTTTGGGTAGGCTAATTGTGTCGGTCCCTTTTCAGATAAGGAACTCACCTGAGCGAGTGAGTGCCAGGTGCTAGGATTCAAGTCCCGCATTTCTTCCCTTTAACAGCTTTACTGAGGAATAGTTCATATAGTCTAGAATTCACCCATTTCGAGGGTACAATTTCATGTTTTTTGCGATCATCGGAGATGTGCAGTCGTCATCAAAATCCATTTGGGACATGGGCCTTACCTCGGCAGGATATCCCAAACCCTTTAGTGGTTACCCCCATTTCTCCCCAGCACCCCAGTCCCTGCTCGCCATAGGCCAACGCTGATCGACTGTCTGTGTCTATAGATTGGTCCATTCGAGACATTCCATACAGATGGAACCACGTGCCACTAGTCCGGTTCTTCTAGGGGCCGAGTAACATTCCGTTGTGTGGGGTAAGTCCACACCTTGTTTATTGGCTCACCGGTCTGTGGACATTTGGTTGCTTCCACTTCTCGCCTCTCATCAATGATGCTGCTACAAACGTCTGTGCCCAAGACTTGGTGTGGAGGTGTGCATTTATTTCTCCTGGATGGACGGGGACCGGCGAGTGGACACACGCCGGCATTCTGACGCCACGCCGCCTGCGGGCCTGGCAGGCTTCTGAGGACCGGCCTGTCTAGGACACAGATAACTCACTAGTTAGCGCTGGCTATATCTTAATTTAATAGAAGACTTTAATGAATACATTTCTCTTAACACAGAGTACAGTGATAAAGAATGAGGGCCACTTAGTTTGTTTATAGGACATTAGGGACCTCCGTGATCTCTCTGACCCTTATGGACCAGCTATCCCTTGAGCATAAAGATGCTAAGAAATGTATTGACCACGGGGTTGGGGGTGTCTTTGTAATAAATCTATACTGAGTACCCAGCATGTGCCAGGCACTGCGGGAAGAGCTGGGGACCCACAGAATCAAAGAACCCAGCACTGGAAACTATTCCGAAAGCTACGTGTAAATTCTAAGTTCTAACCGGCCAGCCCTCTGCTACTGCGCGCTCGGAGGGCACCGACATCTGCCAGTCACTCGTCTCCGGCGGAATGCCCCACCCTCTGAGCAAAGCCTCCTGGGCCTCCTCAACGGGCCTCTTCTCTGGGGCACAGTGACGGCGGTCCGTGGTTTCTTTTGCTCCAAAATAGGCTTTGAAAGGCAAACTCTACTGTTTTCTCACTCCCCCAACACTCTTCTGCTTCTCCTGCCTTTCCAGCGAAATAGCAACACACAATAAGATTCATAGTTTAAGGGCCGAGAGTAACCAAAATGTAACTTGCCGGCTGGTTGAGTTATGCCATCGAACCCGTGAAAGTGGCTTTCTCCTTTACTTTGTAGCGTGGATTGACATGTCACCAGCTGCCACACTGTTGCCTCAGGGCACTGTTCCAACGGAGATTAGCATTACAAGAAGCCTTTTTTCCTGTTATTTTTAACATTGGTGCCTCTTCCCTTGTGGTAATGCTCTGAAAATAAGTTAAGTGGGAGAGAAATGAAGGCTAATTTGATCGGAGAACCTACTTTCTCATACCGATTTGGGGTCAGAATGTACTTTTTTTTTTCCTTTCTCTTTAAAGCAAGGACAACAAACATAATATGAAGATTTTCTAATAGCAGCTTCTCACCCTACTTCTTGAACCCAGTGAGTTTTTCCAAGACCAGATAAACAGTTTTGCTTGTTCTGAAGGCCGGATGATTATTCAATGGATGCTTAAGTTACAAATACTTAGCAAATACCTGAACCGGTTTTTGGAGAGATCAGATCTACTTACTTGTCACTGTATGGAAATCTTTTCACTGAGCCTGGTTACAACATTTTCTCATTCGGGTACAAAACAGTATATTCAGAGACGTAGAATTACCTATGAGTGGGATATTTTGGAAATAATATTTCCCCTTTAAATATCCTTATTTATTTCTGATGATAAGAGAACTACGTGCATGTTTAATTTTTCTCCCCCTAAGGAACACTGATTTTTGCAGAAGGGCTCATTTGCTCCAGGAGGAGCCAATTTCATCTGTCCCTCGAGGCACTTTGGGCGTTGAGTGAGCCTTAGAATGCCCAGAAAATACCAGACACTTCGCGTCCTCCTCCTTCTCCCCTAAGAGGTAACACAGTTACAGATGTAAATACAAGGGCTTGCTTGAGGGAGACTTGGAGAGAAGCTACTCAGAAGACGCTGTTTCCCTCCTTCGCTTGCTTTGTTACGCCCAACACACACGTTTCAGTGACGAAGGATCACCCTGGCAGTGTGGACCCTTGACAGAGAAATAGCCCAGCGGGGAGTGTCAGGGGGCCTGGAGAGTGGACAGGGACCTAAGGAGGACCAGGGGACTCGGTCACAGCAGGCTGGGCCTGGAAAGAAGGAACAATGAGGGGGTGGGGTGGAAGACCAGCTGAGGACTACAACCCATGACTACAAAGCGGCCATCTTCCTCTTTGTTGCCCTCCAAACACCACGACTGAAATTGCCCTGCAAGGGGGGTGATGACAAGGGAATATTCGACACAGCCTTTGCCCACTCCCTCAACCCACCTCCCACCCCTTGCCCAGCACCTGGGGCCTGGTGTAAATGCCCAGCAACCATCAATTTGTACAACCAAGCCCCTAGGGGACCACCAGCAGGTTCCCCAGTGGATCCCTCTACCCGCCCCCGCCCCCCTCCCTGGGGCTGACTGACCCTGTAAGTGGTCTGGAGAGTGAAGGATTGACCTCAAACTCTGCATCTGGGTTGAACGCATGATGCAGGTTGCCCACAGCCTAAAACTACAGTTAAAGGGAAACACACTTTAAATCTGGAAACAAAAGCGTGTGGGAACCAAGGAAGCAGCGAAGTTGCTCGAGTCCGGGTGCGCCGATACAGCGCAGGAAGTGAGAAGTCCGCGCGCTCTGCTTGTTGCAGGCTGAACAAAGCAGAACTCGGTGCCTGCTTTAGAGACCAGGTCCAGTGACCACTAAAGAACTCTCCCAGGAGAAGGGAGAGCGAAGCCTGTGAAAATTCCCAAGTTTCCCACTTCCCTTTCCTCATGCATAATTCCCCCTGCTCTTCTGGTCCACCTGAAAAGACTCTCAGAAGGATATATTGTAACAATTGGAATTATTTATAACTTGGAGACCCTTGACACAAAAGTTGCCTCGTTACAGTAACTAGCTGGTTTTGCATTTCCCCTAAAGAGTTAAATTGAACCCAGAAAGCTACTTTCTCATACTGATTTGGAGTCAGAATGTACGCATTCTATTTTCTTTTTGAAGTGAGAACAACAAAGCATAATGCAAAGATTTTCCAATAGCAGCTTTCCCACCCTCCTCCTCAAACCAAGGGAACTTCTCCTAAACCATTTTTCTAAATAACTTACTGCACTTAACTATCACTCTCAAAGGTATAAAGTAATTCTCCAAAATAACTGTGAAATGACCATAAAAGTGGTCATAGGTATATCTATTAATGCAGCAAGATTTTTGGTAGCTTTTTGAATAAAATAGATAAGTATAAATACATACAATGCATACTTTTTGTGTATTAAATAGGTTTGCATTTTTTAAGAGTGAGTTGCAGACACCACTGGAGATTCCACGGAAGCACAATACCATGATCACACCTAACGAAATGAATAATTCCACACTTTTCCTTAATATAGAGTCTAGAATCAAACTTTTTCAGTTGCTGAAAAATGCCTTCCATCAATTTCCTTTTTTATTTCTTTGTGCCCAGGACCCAATAAAGGGCCACAGGTGGCATTTAGTAGTTATGCTCATTTTAGTCTTTGTAAACCTGTAGTCCTCCTGCCTTTTTTTTTTTAGGTCATGACACTGTTTTATTGGAAGAGTCCAGGCCAAGGATCTTGTGGCGTGTCCCCCGTCCTGGGGTTCTGACGGTATCCTCCAACCTCGCCGGCAAGGACACGTCACGTGTGGTGCTGTTACTCCTGATAGAACCGCATCAGAGGGCAGAGGGTGCCCGGCTGACCCCATGTCACTGACAGCCAGCTTGGTCCCTTGGGGAACTCGGGAGATTGCCACAGTTCTTCGTTGTAAAGGTCCACTCTCCACTTCCGAACTAGTGGGCAGTGTGTGGGGTGATGCTTAGGATCGCGTGAGCATCCCGTTCTCATCGACCTCTCAGTCCAGGGAGTTTGTGCTCTGTTGATATCTTTGTCTAGATCACTGGCTGCACTGGAAGCTGCAACATGGTGATTGTTCTAATTTTATTATTCTTTCCACATGGATTAGCTAAATTCCTCTGTAAAAAAGAGCTTTCTGTTTTTCTTTTGACAACCATGTTTCCTTTCAGTTCAAACACTGAGATAAGAATAAGGCCTTTCCCTACATTTTGGCTGCCAGAGCAACTTAGGATGGTAGTCTTGTCTTGCAGGTGTGAGGCAGGAGATGGGGGGGCGTCCGTTTGATAAGAAACCCCTGGTTCCGCGTGGCTCCCAGGAAAAGAATGTGAACGAAGATGATGGTGTTCTTTGTTTGCGTGTGTGGTCCTAGAGCCCATGTTGGCAGCGATTGGAGATGGTGTAGCTTTCACCCCCCCTTATGGGACAAAGTGGTAGGAACTGCTCACTTTTTGTGTCCTTCTGTGCCTAGGATGCTGGCTTCCAGATCTTAAATCACTGACCAGCTTGTCCATGTTCCCTCCACGTGCAAAGTTACTGAGCAGCAGCCTCTCCTAAACTCCAGGTACAGGACAATGAACACCGGCCCTCTCTGAGTTCCTGCCTTCTCCCAGCCCCACGGGACGCCCCGAGCCTGGGGTCAGCAGAGGCATCTTGCTTCCTTTAGCTCCTCACCCAACAGGCCTCTTTCCTGCTCTTGTCCAAACACACCTAAACCCTTCAGAAATGGCTTGTGTTTAAGCCCTGGCTGGTGTAGCTCAGTGGATTGAGCACAGGCCTGGCAGAACAAAGGGTCTCCAGTTTGATTCTGGGTCAAGGCACATGCCTGGGTTGCAGGCCTAGGTCCCCAGTAGGGGGCGTGCGAGAGGCAACCGTACACTGATGTTTCTTTTTTCTTTCTGCTTCCCTTCCCCTCTCTCTAAAAACAAATAAATAAAAGCTTAAAAAAAATAATAAAACAGCCCTGGCTGGTGTGGCTCAGTGGATTGAGCACCAGACTGTGAACCAAAGGGTCACAGGTTCGATTCCCAGTCAGGGCACATGCCTGGGTTGCGAGCCAGTTCTCCAGCTTGGGGCATGAAAGAGGCAACCCCACATTGATATTTCTGTCTCTCTCTTTCTCCTTCCCTTCCCCTCTCTGTAAAAATAAGTAAGTAAAATCTTAAAAAAAAAATAAAACAAAATATTTACCACGGGGAGGAAAGAGAAATGGCTTGTTTTCACAGGGGAAAGAAGGGACGGGACAAATGGGGAAGGCGCGAGCCCTTTTGCTGTGACAAGGCGGGGGGAGTTCCTTGCTGCCGGGGCAGTGGTTCGAGACACGGGACAGAGGCTGTAGTGCCCAGCGACCAGGGACGGTGCTGAAAGAGAGGAGGGCGGAGGGAGCGTGATAAACACAAGCATCGTGGACTTCAGAGCTGTGCCGGTTCCTGGCCTGGTGTTATATGAGCAGACACTCACACGTGGCAAATGTGTGTGCCCGGGAGGCCGGGGACTGGGTTCGGGTGCCAGTCAGCCCACCGCCACCTGTGGGACTCGGGGGGCGTTATTTAACCTCTGTGTGCCTGTTTTCCCATAAGTAAAAAAAAAAAAAAAGATTTGTTAATAGGGTTTTGATGAAACAATGTCCATAAAGAGCTCAGACCAATAATGCCTGGCACACAGCATGTACCTGAGAAACGCCAGGTGTCATTACTGACGCTGGCATTACGTCCGTAACAGTTATCAGCTGTGGCGCTCCCCTAACTCACTCCTGACAGTTTTGCCAGACTGCCCGCTGTGCCTCGAGCCAACCTGATAGAAAATAGGCAAATTCAGATGGTTTTCTCCTCTGATGGCAAAACTGGGACAGAGAGATGAAATTGCCTTGCCCGGGGGCTCGGAGGCTGCTCCCGAAAGGGGAGGCTGTGCTGCTGGAGCTCCCCGAAGACTAGGACTCTGTCCACGTGGGGGCCGCAATTGGAATCCAGGCCGCCCTGCTTAGTTATCCCTGGCCTCACCTTGGGAAAGTACCCGATTTCCCTGAGCCCTCCAGTGCGGCCTACCAAAGAGGGATAAAGAAGACGCCAAGGTGGTTAAAACTCAGCAACATGGTCGCATGAAAAGTGCATGTGGCCTGGGCTCCAGGAAATAGGTCTCCCCAATTATTATTATTGTTGTTGTTGTTCTTATAGCAGATCCTGTGCGGTGCAGGCGGCTCCCGTCTGGGAGGCTGCGATGTATTTTGGCTCCCCACCGTGCCCCAGCGCCTGGCGTACCGCCTGGCACCCAGTAGACACACAGGAAACGTTTGTGGAATGAATGCACGTCGTCTGAGGAAGGGAGGGCAGCCGGCCGACTGCCTCTGGGCTTAGTCCTTGCTTCCCAAAGGCGGGGCCTGAAGCGGCCCGCAGCCGGGGAGCTCAGGCCCTGGTTGGCAGTGAGCCGAAAACCACCGCGTCCCTGACGCCGCTGCCCGAGCCGCGGGAGGGCGCCCCGCCTGGACGCTCCCCTCTGTGCCAACGGCTCTCTTCCAAACCCTACGTCGTTTTGTTTTGCTTCCCTTGTTTGCGGTTTATTTATTTAAGCATTTACAGCTGCCGGGAGCAGGGGGGCTGCTGGAGAGCCGGGTCAGGACCGAGGTCGCGGTCTGTATTTGTTTCCTGCCTCCCCATCTCAGCGCTGGCGAGTCCCAACACGGCTCCTCTATTTGTGCACCAGAGGGGGAGGCTCGAGGTCCCCACCTCCTGCAGGGCGAGGAAGGGCGCACGCAGTTCGGTTCAGTCAAGTGCCCTCCATCCAGCCACTGGCCTGTGTCCCCGCCGGCGGGGACCGTCGCTCCCGGGCATAGTTTTCCGTGCAAACCCGAGCTGATTAAGTAAAGACGACCTCGCGCCTTCAATCCCTGACCGCAAACACTGGCGTTCCTCTGCCCTGGATTTCTGACATTCTTGGCTCGCGACGCCAGGCGCGCGGAGGGAGGGAGGGAGGGAGGGTTCCAGCTGGTAAAAACTTCCCAAAGCAGAAATCCGAGCGGCGCCCCGTCCCCCGCTCCCGGCTACACCTGCACTCAGCAGAAAGAGGCCAGACGGATGAGGAGGGTCCCCCAGGGATGGGGGCGCCCTCCAGGGGCGGCTTTGGGGGGGCGGGCCCCCAAGCCCCGCCAGGTCCGAGCGAGGACCCGCGTGCGGAGTCCGGATACCCCGCCGGACGCCCCGCCCCTCCCCGCCCGCGCAACTATTTAGAGCCCCGCCCACTGCCCAGGGGATTCTGGGACTGGAAGTCCGTCCCGTCGCCCCGGGGCCGTCGCATCGCGGCCTCGGACTACATTGCCCAGGGAGCTCCCCGGCCTATATAAGGCTCCGAGAGCCGCTTCCAAGTGCAGTAACCATGTGGCTGTGCTGCTGAAGCGCTCCCTCCGGCTCGCTGGGGCGGGAGGAGGTGCAGGAGGCGGAGGAGGCGGAGGGTGGAGAGCCAGAGCCGCGCCGAGAGGAGGTGTGGGTGTTCCGCTTCCATCCTAACGGAACGAGCTGCCTCTTCGCGAGCATGGGATTCCCCAGCGGCTGCTGACCCTCTCCTCGCCCTGCACCCCCAAACCGGCGTGGCTCCCCGGGTACCAAGGTAGCGGCTGGGGCCGGGCGGAGGGCGCGGGGAGCTGCATGTCCCCACGACGCACAAGTTTGTGTCCCGCTCTGTGGGAGTTCTTGGTGGCTTTGAAAGCACTTGCAGGCGTTTGTGGGTTCTTTTACTGCGGGCGGTTTTTTTTGTTTTTTTTTGAGGGGGGAGTTCATTTGAGGTGAAAAAAAAAATTCTCGAGTCCAGAGACTGGTTTTGAGGGCTCCCCATTCTGGCACGGAATGGCATTCCCCCAAGTTGGGAACTGTTGCAGCGGATGCAGAAAATAGGTGTTTTTGTTTTGTTTTGGTTTTTTTTTTTTTTTTTTTTGCGGCCGGGGGGGGGGGAGGGCTGTGTGAGTCCGCCTAAGGAAACCATCTTTCTCAAAATGTGACCCTCGCTCGAGCTGCACGGTGGGGAGAACCGGGCATGTGTGGGGGCCCCAGTGGGGAGGGTTTTAAAAAACGGAAGAACTCCGGGGGAGCGTGGAGGGCTGAAGTGTGGACGAAGCTCGCGTCCAATGGGGATGCGGGCTTCCGACGTGGGGCCTACGCTGCGGGAAACAAGTGTTTTCGGAGCCGCCGAAACGCGTCCGGTAGATCCAGCACCCCTCCCCCGCCCCGCCCGCCCCCCCCCCACGGGCCAAGCCGGTGCCTACTGGCAGTAAGCGCACCGAGTTACCTGCACTCTTCTTCCCCCACGTGATTCCACCAACCTATCTATCAACTGGGGGGGGGGGGGGCGGGAGGTGCTTGGGGAGCAGGGTATCTCTCCAGGCAGGAGGGTCACGGAGGTGGAAGGTGGGGATTTGGAACATTTGTGTTGGGGACCCACCTTCGTGGTCTCACACGTGGTCTTCATTCTAAACCCTTAGGAGCTGACTCTGGAGCATCAGGATTCGCACCCCGGGCTGGGCGTGTTTCGGCAACGGAGTGGGAGTGCCTGACGAGGGTCAGGTGAGTGTGGTCGCCTGCGCTAAGGCCGGGGGGCAATAATGAGTTTTTGTTCTGAGCCTGTTGGAAGTCCTCTCTAATGAGCCAGGGGGGTGGGGGATATAGAGACGAAAAAGGCTCAGTGTCCAAAACTTGTCCTCCTCTGGTGAGGACTCCAGGGACCAGGGGGGACCCAAGGGCAAGTCCTGCCAGCTGTTCTGGGGACAGGAGTGGGAACGGCCACTACCTGGAGCAGTAAAAGGGGTCCCCGTTGGTGGACTGAGCAGTGAACTTGCCTGGCAGCTTGCCGATGGCTTGAATTCCAAAGGACGTTGTGGATTTCCTCTGCCAAGACATGGAGGCAAACGCTAGCTGCTCCTCTCTCTCTCAAAAATAGTCACTTTCTTTTTTTCTTACTGTGAATGTGCGTTTAATCGGAGTGTGTTGGACTGCAAGAAATGAAAGTGGCTGCTGGCAAATGGAAAGAGTTAGAACTTTGAAAAGGGAAGTGAGTGCTTGCAGCCGAAGATAGTAGCATCCAGCCCTTGACCTGAAGCCATCTGTCAGAGCGTCAAGGTCTGCGGTGGGCCCCCGCTGGTAGGTGCCTTCGTGGGATGTGAGCTGAGGGTTCGCGTTTATCAGCGGACACAAGCGGCTCCTGTTTTTCCTCCCCGAACGGTCAGGCTGTCCTTCGAGAAAGGCAGGCGCGTGTGCGTCTCTGTCGCTGCAGGTTTAGCCATCAGAAGTTTTGTTTTTTTTTTCTTTTGAAATGGTCCGGAGCAGGGTAAACAACAGGGTAATGGGGCGGGGGGTGTCTTAGTAACTTCTTTAACCTTCCAAATATTTAGCTGTTCCCTGGGCTACAATCTTTGGGCTTTTCTAATTAGAAAAGAAAAGCCAGACACTTCATTATAGTAGCCTAGTGCTTTTGTTTCCTGTTGATAAGATCCTCAGGCCAGCCGGCGGATTGGGACGCATGAGGATGTGTGAGGTCTGGCTCCTTCTGGGAGTTCCAGGGACTCGCCTGGCCGCATGGGCACTCAGAGGGCCAAGGACTGGGCTCCGTTTTCCTGCGAGAGCCACAGGCCAGGAAGGGCAGCAGGTCCAAGAGCCTGTTCCACCTGGTCGCTAAAAATCATGATATTGATACATCAAGTGCTTGTAAGCCAGGACCAGGGCCGTCACGTTACAGACGCCCCGGGCGTCAGGCCCAGGTGGAGACACTGAGGTGCAGTTAGTGAAATCACCTGCCCAGCGAGTGGCTCAAACATGCGGAAGCTGGGGTGACTGCAGGTGGGGCTGTACCCACAAAAGCACCTAAGCTGGGGGCGTGGCGAGGGAGACAGCAGGAAGAAGGATAAACTTCTTGCTGTTGATGCAGCACATCTTGCTTGTGTGCTGCCAGTGGGTGGGGGGTGCGCGGCCCCTCCCCCGAGGTGAGAAGGAACCGAGGCAGCCACAGGTGTGGGGGCTGCAGACTGGCTGTTTGAGGTGGCGTTAGTTTGTTTTGGAAGGCTGCACGCCGAGAGCCTGATCAAGAGTGAGAGAAACCACGGGGAACCTTAGGTGCGGAGCCTCTCGCACCTGAAATCCATCTTACTTATCCTCGTCGAGGCACCTGAGCAGGTTAAAGGACTCCGGCCCGTACCCAGCTGAGTAAAATGGGATCGTTTCCATCCCCGATGATGTGAACGGTGGCGCGCCTGGAACCTTTCCCCGTATTACCAGTCCGTTTGCTCGGTGGATGGTTGTGCAAAGCCTTTTCTCTTCCCCCCATCCTTACTTCGCTGTGTGTATTGAAAGTATAACCTGCTCTTTGAATAAATAAAATCAGAACAGAGTAGCCTGGTGGGCAGGGAAGGTTCAGTCGTGCTCTGAAGGCATCCCTCCCGGCTCCTACTGTGGGCCCGGGGAAGCTGCTGCGGGGGGGGGGGGGGGGGGGGGGGCGGTGTCACCCATTTCAGCCGTGCGGTGCCTTCTGGGGGGGGGCTGGCATCTTTTCTGCTGGAACAAGACGAGATGGTGGCTTCCAGGAGAAGTGGATGACATAAGCCACATCTGTTGCCTTTTTCCTCAAAGTATTTTCAACGGAGGAAGACCGGCATGTGAGAGAGAGAGAGGGAGAGGAAAGAAACAGAAAGAATGGCCCTGGCTGGCGTAGCTCAGTGGATTGAGCGAGGGCTGCGAACCAAAGCATCGCAGGTTCGATTCCCAGTCAGGGCACATGCCTGGGTTGCAGGCCATGACCCCCAGCAACTGCACATTGATGTTTCTCTCTCTCTTTCTCCCTCCCTTCCCTCTCTAAAAATAAATAAATAAAATCTTAAAAAAAAAAAAAAGAAACAAGAATCCAACGGTACACAAGCGGCCGACTTCCAGAGGGGAACAAGCACGTGGGTTTTTTGCAGGTTTATGATGATCTCATGGAAACTCTGCCTGATTTCTTTACAAGCAGCTCTTAAAAAACAAACCAATGGGAAACAAAAACAAAAATGCCTAAGAGGAACAAGGAGAAAAACAAACAAAAAAAATAAAAGTAGGCTGGAGTTAGGTTTCTAGGTCAGGCTGTCCTTGGGCGCCTGTGATTAAGTAAGGAGTCCGCACGAGGCCAGCGCCCCGTCTGGTGTGCTGCTGGTTTGAGCTCTTAAAACAAAACACGCTGCGTTCGCAGACGCTCCAGTGACGAAGCCCACGCGCTTTCTCCGTCCACTTGGGCTGTTTCACGGTTCTGCACGGTTCTTTCCGTGACGTCCAGTTCAGGCTTGACGTCAGTGACGTGACCGACCTGATTGCTGTTACTCCTACCGACTGTCACAGCGTCCTGTGGTTCTGAAGTGAAGGAGGAAGAGCTGAAACCCCCTCCCCCGACCCCATCACCCGTGGGGCTGCGCCTCGGAGGGAGCCACCACGTCCAGGTTCGTGCCTGAGCTGGGCGGCGTGGTTTAAGGCGTTGGGTGTGATAAGCCTCGTCTAGGAAGTCGAATAACTGGTGGAGCTGTTCCAGTCCCGGTGTCTGTTCCTTCATTTCTTTCCCAAGTCCTTTCTTCGCGCCCGGCTGTGCTCTCGGTGCCGGGGCTGCCGCCGCGCGATCCCGCCCTGAGAGGTTTCGCCCCCAGCTGGGCCGGGGCACCCGGCGTAAATCAGCGGGTGTTCCAGTGTAACAGGTAGTCGGCGCTGTGGGGGGAAGAAAGAGTGAAAGGAACAGAAGTTAAGTGCTGGTGAGGACTCGGGGAAGTCGGGACCCCTGTGCTGTTGGCGGGGACGGAAAAGGGTGTAGCCGCTGTGGACACCCGTGTGGGGAGGACAGTGACCTTCAAAGATTAACCCTAGAATCACCAGATGACCCAGCGCTTCCACTCCCAGGTATGCACCCCAAAGAACTGGAAGCAAGGGCTGGCACAGATATTTGCACACTCACGTTCACAGCTGCACTCGTTGACTGTAGTGAAGACATGGAGACAACCCCAGGGCCACTGACAGGGAACGGGTGAGCGAAATGCAGCGCACCCACGCGATGGAACGTTCCTGAGCCTTGACGAGGAAGGAAGCTCTGACACGTGCCACAAGGTGGCTGAGTCTGTAGGACGCTGAGCTGGACAGAACGAGCTGGTCACACGCAGGAGGACGAGTGGCGTGGAATGTCAGTCCCGTGAGGAGCTCAGCGCAGGGAGGTCCACAGAGACAGGGAGACGGGGGTCGTGGGGGCGGGGGAGGGGTGGGAAATCAGTTTCCTGGGCAGAGCGTTTCATTTCGGGGAGGTGAAAAAACTCTGGCAATGGACGGTGTGATGGTCGTACAACAACATGTGTGGACCCAACGCCCCTGAGTCGTGTACTTAAAGGTAGTTAACATTGCAACTTTGTGCCTGTGTCACCACCGAAAACAAACAAGGACAACGCAACAGGGAAGGAGATAAAGCAGGACTCGTGGGGGGTTGGGAACCAGGGAGGGCTTTTTATTGTTTTTAATGTTACTTTTTATTTTTAATCCTTGCCCAGGGAGACATGCAGAGATTTTTAGAGAGAGGAAGGGAGTGCACGAGAGTGAGAGTGAAACATGAAACATTGAAACTTCTATCGGTAGCCGCCTGTATGCCCCCTGACTGGGATTCGAACCGGCTGACCTTTGGGTGCACAGGACGATGCTCCAACCAGTCAAGCCATGTGGGCCCGGGGAGGCTCCTAAACATGGTGTGTTTGAGCAGAGCGCCGGAGGAGTGAGCAGTTAGTCCTGTGGACACCAGGGAAAGGGGCGTCCCGAAGGGAGCAGCTGTGACCCCCTGTGGAGGGCGCAGGAGGCCAGGGTGGCTGCCGCTGAGGAAGAGGCCAGTCGTTCAGACAGGAGAGGGGGTCAAGGTCAAACAGTGCAGGTTTCCCCGAGGATTTCTCAGTGTGGGTCTCACCACCAGCGAACTACGCACGCCGTCCTTTCTGAAGACACCGGTGAGGATGTCGGCGTCACACTCCAGACGGCTAGACCCTCTGGGACTGTGAAGCCCGTGGCTTCTTGAGGTTGCAGTGGCCGCCGTTGGAGGGGAACCCCCTTTGGTAGGTGGGCGAGCCCGCAGCTGGTCGGGACAGCACAGTGTGAGCGCCTGCTGGTGTTCCTGCGGGGTGATCCTCGCAAACCTTCCGCAGCCTGCCCAGTCTTGGGGAGCCCCCCGAGGACGACTCAGGCGCTGCTCCCTAGCACCGCCCTGGAGGGATATGAAGTTCAAGTTCAGTGGTGGTTTCTGATAACCACAGTGGACCCCTTCCTGTGTGCACACGTGTAACAAGCACGCGCTTTGTTACTTACTGCGTAAGATGTGCGTGTTCAGTTGCAGGAGAACGTTAGGAAGTAGAGGGATGCCGTACCCCACAACCGTTCGCCCCCAACCCCGCCACCCACCTTGAAGGCTGTGGACCCCTCCCTCTGTGCACGTGTGTGAAACCCCCTCCCTCTGTGTGCACGTGTGGAAGCCGTGCGTGTGTGTGTGCACAGTGCGTGCAGAGGGACTCCTACGGCACTTCCTGCTCGGCACCTCGGCTTTCACTTGAACGTTTTTCTGGTTAAGGAGTGCGCACCTGCGGCTTCATTTTTCCAGAGGGGGCGCTGTACCTTCGACGGGACCTGTGTGCATTCGAGCGGTGACATGCGTGGGGTCACGAGGGTGCAATGAGGGTGCCAGGCCCAGCCTCCAGGCCGCCTTGTCCAGTTCTTCCTGTGTTGTTGTTTTTTTTTTTTAAAGAAAACTAAATGGAAGATAAAGCTCTATTCAGACGTCAGCTATCTTATTACAGGGATAAAGCCTAGCAATCATTCCTGTAAATATAGAATTTCTCGTCTGTTCTTCAGAGTAACCCAATGCCGCGCGCTGAGCCGGGTCAGGTGCACCCTCTGCTTGTTTGCGCTTGAACAGGCAGACACACTCGTGCGTCTGTTTTTGAGTACGTATCTCTAGTATTGGAGTTCTTTTCTAAAAAGAAAACAATGCTATTATTCATCCCAAGAAAAAACCAAAACTTCAGTTGGACAGGAGTCAAGTCTGTTCTCACTTCCCTGATACCCATATTTAAAAACACGTGTGGTGTTGATACACATTTAACAGTTTGAATTAGCATCCCAATAAGGTTGATACATGACAAATAATTAATGTCTTTTAACGAGTATGTTTCCTGTTGCGCCTCTTTTTTCCCCCTCCCCCGTGCACGTTTCTGTTGCTGCTGTTCTTACTGAAGAAACGGGGGGCTGTTCCCCCACAGTTCGGGCTCTGCTGCCCGCATGCGTGTGGCGTCGCTGAGCACGTCTCTCTGGCCCGGTGTTCACTGTGGTTCACTGGTCGATGCAGAGGCGGAGTCTGGGTCAGGGTCTGTCTTTGCGGGGGGGAGGGGGGGGGTCGAAGGAAAGGGGGCCAGGACTATTTTGCGACTTCACTCGGGGGTGTATGACGGGTGACACATCTGGGTGTGTCTTCTTGTGACTCTAGTAGCCATTGGTGCTCACAGCCTCGATCTGTCAGTCCACGCGTGCTTGTAAAACAGCTATGTGACAGCTCACAGGGGGCGGACACAGGGCCCACCGGTGGAACCCAGCGCTCCACCTTGTTTTATCCGGCCCGGCACCTTGTTTCTACCCGGCGGCAGTGCCGAGCTCCTTGCCCCTAGTTAAGGAGCAGTGACGTGTATACAGCCTTCAGATTACATTCGGCCCTTTGATGTGGCCCCCGGTGGAAATGAGTTTGACCCCCCTGTGTGACCTGGGACCGTTTATGTAAGTTTTCTCCACTTAGTTGTTGGTTCACTGCGACATTGTTCATACACGACAGACAGGACCCGGCCTTGAATTTCTCTCTGCACTTGACTAGGTTTCAGAAATAAGGAATTGATTCTCCACCACGAGCTCTGGAAGTGGTTCTCAGCTGGGGGATGTTGGGCAATATCTGGGGACATTCTCGGTTGTCGCATCTGGAGACAGGACGCTGATGGACCCAGGGGTTAGAGGCCAGGTCTGCTGCTAACCAGCCTGCAGCATGGCCCACCCCCCAGCCCCCAGAGTATCCAAAATGCCAGTCAGTGCTAGTTGTTGAGACACCCAATGGATAGTTTTTTTGTTTGTATCATTAGGGAGTCATGGATTTAAATATTTTTTATTAATATTTTTTAAAGATTTATTTATTTATTCTTAGGGAGGGAGAAAGAGAGAGAGAGAGAAACATCAATGTGCAGTTGCTGGGGGTTGTGGCCTGCAACCCAGGTATGTGCCCTGACTAGGAATCGAACCTGCAATGCTTGGTTCGCAGCCCGCGCTCAATCCACTGAGCTATGCCAGCCAGGGCGGATTTAAATATTTTATATCTTTTGTAGCCTTTGTGTAATTATCTCTATTGATGTTCCAATTGTCCGTCTTTGTTGGCGAGAGAGAGAGACTGTTTAAGTCGGTTCAAAGGACACCACCCTAGTAGTCGGCAGTGGCGTCCTTGCTCCATGACAGAACATTCCGGGTCCATCTGTACTTCGAGTTCCTGACCTCTACCCAGGCCCTTTCTCCGGGGCCCCCTAGTTCTCTTCCGCGTGAACTTCTTGTTCAAGACCCCCCCCAGCCCCCGCTCAGGGCCGCACGGTGCTCTCGTCCCCCTTGCGTGGGTCAGAAGACAGAAGTTATGGTGAAGAACACTTCCCGCCAGAACAGTTTCAATGGAAGCTTTTCCAAAAGGCGATCAGGCACGTCCTTGCTCTTTTTGGAGGATTTCCGAACGCACGCTTGACCCCTTCAGTGCGGTCTCCGTTTCAGCCACCGTTCACTGGGGCGCAGACACAGCGCCCCCAGGCCCGCAGGAAGTTACTCGAGTTCCACATCCAGGTGTTTCCAACTGCGTGGCAACCCAGGAAGAGGTGGTGACATCCGTTGAGTTGGCCTCGGTCAGTGGATTTTTTTTTTAAGATTTTATTTATTTTTAGAGAGGGAAGGGAAGGAGAAACAGAGAGAGAAACATCAATGTGCAGTGGCTGGGGGTTATGGCCTGCAACCCAGGAATGTACCCTGGCTGGGAATCGAACCTGGGACACTTTGGTTCCCAGCCCATGCTCAATCCACTGAGCTACGCCAGCCAGGAGGCCTTGGTCAGTGGATGTTTTAAACAAAGTAGGCTAGAATAGACAGCGGTAAAGCTTATTGCCCCCATACTTAAAAAGAACTGTGTACGTTGCAACCAACTTCCTTGTTCATTCTCTGTGTGCTGCTCGCACGTGCATGTGCGCACACACACACACACAGTGAACTCTGGGTTATACGTTCCTCCCTGGGGGTTGCAGTCCCATGTTAAAGAAACACTGTCCTCCAGCTTTGTCACTCTGTGGTCCCCAGACGGGCATCACTGGCTTCATCCGGGAGCCTGTTGGCTGTGCAGACGGTCAGGCCTGCCCAGACCCACTGCGTCAGAAGCTGCGGTTTTAGGGTGATTGCCGGCGGGGCAGGTGGGGGGGGGGGAGGGCAGGGGTCACCCCCCTGTGGGCGTCCGAGAAGGCCTGCGCTGCGCTGGGGGGTGCTCGCCTCTGTGCCTTGTCACTGCTTGGAACCACTATTTCTGTGGTTCCTTTGCTGTCATCCGTGGCTGGCTCTCACCTGTGCAGCCTGACCTTTGCCCCCCCCCCCCCAGGAGTCCTCTCATTTCCAGGTCAGTGCAAAGGCTCCATCAGCAGCCTGGGGTGGCAGGAGGCTCCCCGGCAGGCGCGCTTTGGAGACAATTGTACTGGCTGCACAGGCGGAGAGAGACCGAAAGCTCCAGCTAACTCGGTGGGGCCGTGAAGTCGCAGAAGTACGCCTGCCGGGGGACCCTGGGAGGAAGCTGTGTGCTGTCCTGTTGTAGGACCTGCTGCCGTCCGCAGGACTTCGGGGCTGCTTTGTGGGATGCTCCTCCTCCGAGAGCGGTGAGTGGGAGAAAAAAGTCTCACCGGTCTCCAAGTTCCTCCGTGTCGTTTGCGCTTCAGGAGGAGCTGTATCGCGGAAGTGATTGTGTTTTGCAAGAACAGCTTCAAAGCATCCATCCCGTGCACACGTTTTCAGCAGAAAGAGCTGATCAACACGTAGACTTAGGGCCGTGCGTTTTTGTTTCGGGTCCACGGCTTTCCCCGGGTCCTTCCTGCCTGCCTGCTGCGCCCTCCCCACCCCCTCTCCGCCCACTTTGCCTAATCCCGCCATCTCCGGCCCAAATGCCTCCTCTTCTGGAAAGCTTTTCCTGATACTTGCAACTCTTTGGTCATTTGAAACTCGGTGACACTTTGTATCTGTTTTCCTCCTGGGCCTTTTTGATCTTGAATCCGGCAAGAGTGCCCGATACATTGTAAGTGCTCACAAAACATTTGTCAGCGGAAGTTATTTATCGGCATGTTTCATTGGCCTTCAAAGGCGGGAGGCTGCTCTGGGAAGAATCTAATCTTTTGTATCCGTCCCCTGATTAGCTCTTTCTTGAACTGGCCTGTTGCTTTGAAGAGCCCCTTTTGCTGGGGAGAGCCCCGTGTAGACATGTGTGAAACGGTCCCTTTTGATAGCTTTGGAGACGTTGCTCTCTGGGGGCGTTGGGCTCGGGTGTTCACGGGGCGTGGGGGTGCGAATTAGGTAAGGAAACAAGCTGCTCTCGGGTCGTAACTCTCTGGGCCCCCCGACTGCAGGAGGGCGGCTCCAGGACAGCGTCCCCTGACTCTCGGGTGCAGGCAAAGCAGGTGGCATCTGTGCGTCTGTGTCCTCTTCGGTGGAGCGGGTGTCGAAATGCCCGATCCGGGTCATTGCTGCCGAGTTGCGCAGTGAATGCTTGCGGAGGGTTAGCGAGCGAGACAGCCACATCGTGTCCTGGATCGGCGGGGCTCACCCCGTGGGGTGAGATGCCCCCGGGGTGGGGGGGACACTTGTCGGTGTCTGGAGACGTGTCTGTTGTCACAACCGAGGGGGGAGGGTGCTGCTGGCATCTCGTGGGTGGGTGGAGGCCAGGGGTACCGCTGCACCTCCTACAGCACCCAGGACGTGACCCCACAACTAAGGACGATGCGCCCCAAAATGTCAATAGCCCTGAGGCCGAGAAGCCCTGACCTAGAATGATTTTTCCTGGACTCAGTGAGACTTTCTCCCCGAGGATGTTAACCTGACTTGCTTTGCTGGCTTTTTGTTGCATTTTGTTAGTTTTTGTGGTTCAGGCCGTGGGCGGAGGGGGCGTCTCCTCGGGCTGGGCTGACTTTCGCGTTGAATAAACGCCCTCCCTGCCGCTGGGCCCCCAGCACGGGCCCCGGTGTGGGGAGCCCTGTGGTCACACTGTGGCCGCTACTCGGCTGTGTGGCTGCCAAGAAATCACTGTTTGCGTTCCTACCTATAAAACGGGGGACGGGGGCTAGATGGGCCCGGCCCACGCAACGCCCCGCTTCCTGGCTGCCGGCTCTGAGCTGCAGGCCAGCAGGTGCTGCTCCCGTCGGCCTTGAGTTACAGGGGACAGGGGAGCTTTCCTGAGCAGCGACCGTGAGGATGACGCGCTGCTCCGGGACAGGGCGTGCGGCGGACATGTTCGCAGAAAGGCCAGGACGTTTCTCTCCCTCTCTGTGTTTATCATCTCTGGCGTCTCCAGCGAGCGACGGCGCAGCCAGAGAGCGAGCGAGTGAGCGTCACAGCGACAACTGCTGTTTCTGAGGTCACCCAAGAGGGGCCCCGCTTCAGGTCGAGCCTTCTGCGTGGGGGCCGTCCTCTGGGACTGGCGGAAAACGAAAGCAGAATGTGACTTTTCTGGGCTCCGAAAGCAGAATGTGACTTTCTGCGCCTGTTGCCGTGGAATAAATGATCCCTCGCTGGGGACAGGCCGCATTTCTGAGGACCGTGTGATCGGCCGGCCCCCCGAGGGGACGCGCAGGCTGATCTGTGCGGGGCTCCGGCCCAGAACCCCGCCGCTCTGCTTGCCCTCCTCTCGCTAGGAAGATGACACCGTCCAGTCCTTGCTCGAAGGAAGTTCCAGCGTGAACCGTGCAGGCGCCTGGCAACCGAAGCCGAGGCCTGGTGAGGGGAACTTTCCCCTTCTCGCGGGAGGCTCCACTGGGGAGGCAGCGGGCTCTCCCGGATTTCCAGCCGCGTGACCATATATGTGCCGGGGCCAGGGCATCTTGGGGAGGCTTGTGCGCCTCCGGAGGGAGCGGCCTTGGCCCCCAGCCAGCACATCCGTCCGGTGCCAGCAGCAGCAGCGCTTCCTTTTTCTGGGCATTCTCTCGTTTTCCCTCCGAAGGGCCTTCTGCTTTGCCGCGCTCTGCCCGCGGGGCGCCGCTGGGCCTCAAAGGGAAGTGGCGCCCCTGGTGCTGTTGGCCAGGGCCCTGGCCCTCCGGGCCGCACCGGGCTTCTGGGGATCAGGGCCTCCTGGAGCCCCGGGCGCTTGTACATCTGTGCCCAGGAGCCCTTCTTCTCTTGGCTGCCTCACTTGAAAGGAAGCCCTTTGGTTTTATTCTTTTAAAAATTCTTTTTAAGGCAAGCCGCAGTACAGCCAGCACTGAAAGGCCCGGGCAGGGGCCCTCCGTGTTTTCAGGAGGTGGAGGTGGTGTGGGTGTGCCAGGGGAGAACGGGGTGGGGGGGCTGGTGGGGGTCCAAGGGCGACGTTTTCCAGCAGAAGAGTGACTTCCGGTGCTCTGGGGCCGAGGGGCAAAGCTGGGCGGCCGAGGGGCCACACAGTGGGGGCTGCGTGGGGGTGATGCGGTCATCCCCTCTCACCGGGAGGTGCTTTGCGTTTGGCCGGGAGCAGTGGGGAGGGCGCTCTGCTGGAGCCGGCCGTGGCCTGTCCCGGTGGACGCATCCCACGCAGCGTCCCTCGTGTGCGTCCACGTGTCACGTGGACCTGCGGGTCGGTGCCGCCGGCCCTCCGTGGACTGGGAGGGAGAGGTTCGGGGAGCTGCGGGGGAGGGGAGGCAACGCGGCAGGCTGGGCGGGCTGGGCAGGCGGCGGACGGGAATGCTTCCGGTCTGCCCCCCCCCCCCCCCCCCCGTGCCGAGCGCGCTGCCCGTCCTCCTCCTCCTCTCGTTTAATCCTCAACGCGGTTGCCGAGGGCAGCCCTCCCGCTGCAGATGAGGAAACCGAGGCCCAGAAGGGGGACGCGTCTCGGTCAAGGTCACGAACTTCCCGTCCCACCCGGACGCAGGCAGACTGCTGCCCCCGGCTGCCCCCTTCTCCGACCTGACCCCGTTCGCTCTTCCTTTCCCGTTGCTGCCCGAGGGCCTCTGCCCCAGCTGCCCGCGCTGCCCAACACGCCCTTCCGCGGGACGGCTCTGCGTGGCCGCCCCCGTCCTCGGGTCTTAGCGTGCATGTCCCAGCTTGTCCCCTCTGACCAGCCAGGTTCCGGCCACTCGCCAGGTCGCCCAGTGTTAATCCTCCTCGTGGCGGTGATCACTCTCCGGTTCGTCTGGCTCGTGCGATCTTTCCGGCGTGGTTCCCGTCTCTCTGCCTTCACCGGGTTACCGGCACCGTGAGAGTGGGAGCCTTCGTTGTCTTCTGTGGACCTACCACCCCCGCCTGGAGCGGGGGCAGCACATAGTGGGTGCTCGGTAAACGTGCTGGCTGAAAAGGAGGGTTCTGGTTTCAAATCAGGGGTGATGCCCCCTGAAGGCCACGGCTGTTCAGAGGGGTGGTCGGCATCTGAGTCCTGTCCTGCCCAGCGTCCCCCGCTGGCCCTGTGTCGGCCCTGGGCTCAGAGCCAGCGCCAGGCTGCAGGGGAGCTCAGAGCCTCGCTTCCCGGTCGGAGGGGCTCAGTGCGGGCTCACCGGTCACCGAGGGCCCCCGAGACCTTCTCTCCGTGTGAGTCAGAACAGCCCACGCTTAACCGCGTTGGAAAGTAACGCTGGGAAACTGGGCAGAAGACGTGAGAAGTAGAATAAACCGGCCACACGCGGACACAGGAACATGTTTTTCAGCGTTCAGTAACTGCTTTCCAAAACACAAAACGGCGGTGAGAAGAGTGGCATGGCCGTACACGTCCCACGGTGCTGGAGGTCAAGCTTGACAGGACACAGCCGGGGCCCTGTCCCAGACCTACTTGTGCTCTGGTCCCTCGGGGTGTCACTCGTCCTGTGGCCTCTGGAAGACCCCGCTGGGCACCCGCGGGACCGAGTGGAGAAGCAACGGTGCCTTGGCGTCGCTCGGAAACTGGTTTCGGCTTTGCAGACCCTCTGCAGGGGGAGGGCCCTGGGAGGGGGGGGCCTGTTGAGAGCCGGGGAGCTCGTAGGTGGTTCGCAAGCGTGGGGTAGCGGCGGCGTGTGACGGGGGCGACAAGCCGGAGGCCGATGCGGCAGAACGCCGCTGAATGTCTCCCAGCCCGGGCGTCACGTCAGACCTTCGTGTTCAGAAATACCTGCACGGGGGCTCATTTAAGCTGCTCCTGCAGAAGAAAATTGCCTCCCAGGAAAGCGCCTCCTGAGTTACAAAGGAACACCAAGAACCTGGAAGCCACGGTGCTTGTCTTGCGTTCATCTTTTTTTCCTCTTTAATTTTTTTATCCTCCGCTGAGGACTTTTTTTTTTTTTCATTGCTTCTAGAGAGGGGAAGGGAGGAAGAGAGGGTACAGGGGGAGGAGAGAGAGCATCAGTTGGCTGCCTTATATGCGCTCCAGCCTGGATCGAACCCGCAGCCTGGGTCCTGCGTGCGCCATGACTGGGAGCCCACCCACAGCCTTTCGGTTCCCGGGGCGGCGCTCTGACCGAGCCACACCAGCCAGGGCACGTGCGTCCTTTTCGGGCCAGCAGGCGTCCCCCTAGCAGGCCCAACCTCCTAAGCTGGGAGGACTGCGGAAACCTAGAACATGTGGGTTCCTCTCCGCGTCTGAGAGTAGCAGCTTCAAGTGCAAGTTCCTTTCTAGCTTTCCCTCTGCAGCCCTCGCTTGGTTCTGCTGGTAGCTTTCGGCCTCAGGGGGTGCCCTGTGATAGAAGCGGGTGGCCCGCAGCCTCGGAAGGCAGAGGAGGCCCCGCTAGCCCCCACTTACCGGTGTAAGAAAGGTCAACGGGTGCTAGTCCAGGCCTCCGGGGGTGTTTTGCACGTGTCTCGGGTGCTGTATGTGAAACGGCCAAAGTTAAGGTCATCGGACGCCAGCACAGGAGCGGTGCTGGGTGGTGGGGGGTGCGGCATGGCTGGGTGCTCAGTTCCCGGCCCCAGTGCTCGGCAGTGTGGGTGCCCTCCAGACCCCCAGGACTGAACGTCAGACTCGGTAGCTCCCCAGGGCCAGCGGCTTCCTCTGAATTGAACTGAGGAGGCCGGCTTGCGCGTGCCCGTCAGGTCTGCATGTCTGTGGTTCCGCCCATCAACCGGACTGGCGGCAAGTCGGACTCCCGCCTCCCGTGTGCCCACCCGCCCGGAGGAGTGAGTGGCACCTC
Organism: Phyllostomus discolor; assembly: GCF_004126475.2. Taxonomy (NCBI): domain Eukaryota; kingdom Metazoa; phylum Chordata; class Mammalia; order Chiroptera; family Phyllostomidae; genus Phyllostomus; species Phyllostomus discolor. The sequence goes on from NC_040909.2 coordinate 2,717,596, forward strand.
AGGTGACTTTGTGGTTAACGAAGGTGTTCTAATTTAGTCCCATTTCAGGAACTGCTAACTTTTACATTCCAAATTGCGTGTAGGCGACAGTGGAGATTTTTCTCTTTTTTGCAAAATGAATATAATGCAATTAGTTAAGTGTGTGCAGGAGAAAGAGACGGAAAAAATTACAAGTGCGTTTTCTGCCACAAAGCTTTTAGAACAGAAAAAAAAAAAATATCCCGAGGCTTATCTTGAGCTGCTTAAAATGAAGCGAACATGTTTCTTTTTTCAGCGAGGCTGTGCTTTCGCCTGTCTTAACACCAACGTGGAAGAGGTTCTAAATATTGAATTACCATCCCTTTGAAGAGGTTCCGCCCCCAGCAGGGGCCTGGTGTGACAGGCGAAGGCGGGGTGGGGATTGGAGCTGGCCCCAGCTATGGGGTCTGGTGAACCCAGGGGGGCCGTCGGGCAGGAACCACTAGCCGCCCCGTGAGCTGAAGTAGGATTGAGCATTTGTGGGACCTTGTGCGTTATTCGAGCGAGTCCCCGCAGCGCCCAAGAGATGGGAGACGTGTGTTATCAAAAGAATCACAAGTCACGAGCAGAAGTGAAAGCACACTTCAAAGGAGAAAAGCGAAATTTCACTTTCACTTGAAAGTACAAGCAGGAACCACTCCGTGAGGGCCAGGCGCGGTGGGGGTGGGGGTGAGCGCCTTGGGCAGGCTGTGTGCCTCACCCCCCCGCGGCGCCCCAACAGGGAGGGGGGGTTGCCTCCCCCCACCGAGCCCCATGACCCCTTGCCCCACATTTCGAAGGGATGAGGCAGCTGAACAAAGTTCAGAGAAGTTACGCAGTTTGCTTCTTGACACGCAGCTGATAAACCTGGCATGTGAACCCGGGCCTTCCAAGTCTATTTCTAGCCTACTTGGAGACACAGAGGGGGTGGGGGGGACTTCTTCCCAGGGATGGAAGTTAGGAACTGCTTTGGGGTCCAGCATTTCCCGCAGAAATCTGTTGGAAAGAGCCGGCGGGTCTGTGTCTCAGCTCTGCCTTCCATCCGACGGTGTGAGCTGGGCTTCACTCCCGTGTGGGGACACCCACAAAGCAGGTCAGATTCTTCTGGGCGACCGGGGGGGGGATCCCCTGTGGTCACGCCAAGCCCAGACGTGGCTGCTCATCCTGGACTGGAGGCTGGGGGGCCCCGGAAGAGCTGTGTCGTGTCGCCTGCTCTCTGGGCCTCACAGTCTAGGGGTGCAGGCGGGTAACTGAGCAGCTTCAGGACGGGACTGTGGGGACACTGGGGAGAGAAGTGCCCGGGATGTGGCTGCCAGATCTGGGGAATCTGGGAGGGCTCCCCGGAGGCTGTGATATCATATGGGGACTCCAGGGGTAGTGGTTGGTTAGGGGAGGGTAGCAGGGTCAGGGCAGTGAGTGAGTGGTGGGCACCTGGGGAAAGCTTGTGGAGGCTAGAGTGTGGACGGTGGGCGGGAAGGGTGTGGGGAGGGAGGAGGGGCCAGGGGCAGAGAGACCAGATTGTGGAGAGCCCCAGGAAGATTTGGGGAGCTCTGAGGAGGAGGGGCGTGCTCCGGCTCCCAGGAGGCCTTGCAGGCTGCCTGTGGGAACAGGCTGGGGGCGGGCCAGAGGCAGCCGCGTGGCTGGGGAGGCTTGCTTGCGGCCCCGCCGAGCGAGGGCGCTGGCTGGGATCTGGCTGGAGGCAGAGCAGTTAAAAAGCACCGGAGGAGTCGACTGTAACTGAACGTGGAATTTTACTGATCAGACATCCTCATTCCCGTCTTTCCTGAATCTCTCCCGAGCACCTACCATGGACCAGGAGCTGGTGATGGGGGTGCAATGGTATGCCTACACAGATTCCGAGGCAGGCTGGCCTTGAGTCGGGGCGGGCGGGCGGGCGTGGGCTGGCAGGAGCAGCACGGGCAATGGCCCCGGGGCAGGGGTGAGGGGGGCAAGCCCTGGAGGCGCCCTGGGTGTTGCATTGCGTTGTCGGGGGTACAGGGAGCGGGCACAGAGGAGGAGGAGCGGGCTGGGCAGGCAGGGGAGTTCTTTCTGGGGCGCCGAGATGCCTGCGGACATCCAGGGGCCGCATCCCAGCAGCTGCCGCTGGCCGAGAGATGCAGATTTGGGAATCTTGATCATGGAGAGAAGGCTCCGGAGCCAGCAGGGAGGAGGAGGTGAGCGGGAGGGTGTAGCGCGGCACGGAGCTTCGCGGAATCGGGGAGCGCAGCGTCGGGGCCGCCGCCTCTGGCGCTGCTCTCCGAGGAGGAGATCTCGGAGTTCGTGTTTTTATCTCTGTCGTCCTTGAGAATAGAAGCAGGTCGCTCGGGGACGGGAACGGGGGCCTGCCTCTGAGCCCGGGGGTGGCGTGAGGCTCCGCCGGGCTGCCGCAGCCTCTGCCCTGTCCCCTGTCCCCCTGTCCCCTGTCCCCTGTCTGTCCCGTCCAGCCACCTAGAGAATCCTCTCGTGAGAGGCACCTCAGCCCCGCAGAGCGAGGCGTCTGCAGGTTGCACTCTCTCTCTGGCCGGTACTTGGCCGCGTGCTCCATCAGCACGATCCTGCGGAACCTCCTGCCCACCTGCTGAGGGAGCGCCTTGTGTCACCCCCGTATTATGGGTGCAGCAAACGAGGCGTGGGGACCTTATGGACCTGGCCTGTGGCCCTCCGGGGTGGAGGGGACCGGGCTGGCTTGTAGCCCTGGTGCTGTGGCCCCGGTGGGGGGTGGGAGTGAGCGCTCCCGAGGCCAGGCCAGGGCAGGTCGGGAACAGCGAGGGTGGCGATGCTTTGCAAGCAAGCCGAGGCGTATGGAGAAGTCAGAGCGCCTCGCGGTGTTCAGAGGCGTTTGAGCGTCGGAGAAGCAGAAATTCTGGGGGGTGGGGGCGGTCCTCGTGGGGCAGGGGAGTCCGGGGAGACCACACAGTGTGTCTCCTCACCCAGCTCTCTGAACCCGGAGCTGACCCCAATGCCCGGGGCTCACCACAAAGCCGAGACCAGCCGTAGGAGACGTGGGGGGGGGGTCCCCTCATGAGCCAGGGTGGGATTACATGAAGCGCCCTGGCTCCAGCCCTCGGCGCGCCTGCGTGTTGGGAAGGGCCCGAGGGCCCTGCTGCCGGGAGGGAGCGTGGCCTTGCTCCACAGGTGAGGCCAGAAGGGTGACTACGCTCCCCCGAGCCAATGGGCCATCGCAGGTCCCACGGGGTCTCCCGTTCGTCAGCGTGCTCAGCTGGTGTCCTGCACAGGAGAGCCTTTGCTGCAGTGGAGTTCAGATTGTGAAGCCCTTGAACCTTCTGGAATGCCCCGTCATGTCCTTAAAGAAATACTAAAAAAAATTACTAGCACTGAGCAGCGAGTCTGCCAGCCCCGTTCCAGCCCCTTTCTCTGCGCCACTCCATCTGTTTGGCACGGCAGCGCCTGGAAAGGGAGTGTTGTCCTCGCGGCGCAGGAGAGGAAGTGGAAGGGGAGAGCCTGGGGGGCCAGGGGGGCCGGGGGGGGGGGGGGGGCTCATGGTCATAGCTGTGCAGGAGAGGGGGTGGGGCCCAGGAGCTGGCCGAGACCTGCTCGGGGCGTCAGCAGAGAGAGGCCTGGGTGCCGCGCTTGCGGCTCAGGGTCCTGCAGCTCCGGGGCAGGTTGGCCTGGGCTCTGCTCCTCTCTCGGGTGGTCCCTGCCCCCTGCCCCCGCACTGGTCTGTGAGCTGCACAGGGTGGGGGAGGTGGGGGGGCGGGGGGCCGGGGAGCCTCTGGGGGCAGCTGGCCCCACCTCAGATTTAGAGGCAGGTTCTCCACCTGCCTCTGCTCCCCTGCAGGGGGCTTCTGGAGCTGCTCCAGGCCCTGCTCTGGGCCGGCCACCGTCCCACTTCCTCTCCAGGTGTCTCTGCTGCACCTTCCTGGCCTCTGCCCTTCCTCCCAGGACAGCCCTGGTGATCCCTCAGGTCCCCCTCCCCCAGTCCTCCTCCCCCTCCCTCCTCCCCCTCTGCTCTGCCTCCCACTCCTCCCCTTTCTCTCTGCGCGCTCCCCACACCCCCTTCACTACCAGTAGGTGGGGAGAGACCCCCCCTAAGTTTCCCAGCCAGACCTGGAAGCCTTCTCCCTGGTCCTTTGTGAGGGGACTTAGGTTAAGACCCCCCGGGGGAGCATGTGTCCCTTCACTGCCCGCCCCCGCCGCCCCCGCCCCCCGCACGGTTTGTGTTGTGTTTGTAAATGACCCCTGACCCCTGCAGACTACCCAGCTGAGGACCATCAACTGCGGTGGATGGACTGACGGGTCTGTTTTGGGAGGGGGTGGGGGGACGTTAAAATCTGGCTAAAGGTTTCTCGCTCAGGTGTCTAAGCTTGTGGGTCAGGAGGAAGACACTTACGTAACTTCTTCTGACTTACCAAAGTGCTGTGTGGCCACGGTAGAAAAATTAAGAAATACTGAAGTGTAGACCAATTAAGAAGTAGAGCTGTGGCCCTGGTGGGACAGCCCAGTTGGTCTGAGGGTCACCCTGACAGGCCAAGGTCGTGGGTGCGACCTGTGGGCAGGGTGCATTCAAGAGTTGACCAGTGACTGCATCGGGAAGTAGAGCAACACATGGGTGTTTCTCTCTCTCTCTCTCTCTCTCTCTCTCTCTCTCTCTCTCAGATCAATAAAGTAAAAAATACTAAAAGAAAAAAGTCAGCCCTCCATAGTCTCCCCCCCCAGAGAGGAAGAAGAGAAGGGTGGTACGTTTTCCTCCAGGGTCGGGGCTCCTCACGGATGCAGAGCCCTGCTGGAGGGCCGCGCCGAGGCGGGCCGAGGTCATGACCCCGGCCTTCCTGCTTGCTAGTGCACACACCCTGGGCGTCTCACCCCCTCTGTATCTGGGCTTCTTCCCAGCAGTGACCCCGGAGGGAGGGAGGGGCGGCAGAGCCGGCCTCGTGCAGTGGTCCTGAGGGTTCCGTGCAGGAGGACTCGCGGAGCCCTCCGCCGCCCGCCGGTGCGTGCGGTCCTGCTGGAGGGGCGTGAGCCCTTCTCTTGAGGAACGGAACAGGGGAACAGGGAACAACGCAGAGTCGGGCAGCTGGTGCCGCCACCCACACTGAGCGCTCCCGCCCTGTCCTCTGGGACGCTGCGTCCTGGCCCCCTCTCTGCATGTGAGGCCTGGGGCCTCCCGGTTGGGTTACCGGGTGGAGGGGGGCTTCCCACAGTGAGGTCCCTCTGCTGTTGTCCGGCCCGGGCTCCGCAGGGGCAACAGGCTCCCTGGAGGGGCACGCCCAGGAGGAGAGAGGCGGGCACCCTGCACGAGGCCCTGGCCCGGGGGCGCTTCTGCAAGGCCAGGGTGTGCAGATGGGGATGTCGTCGGCCTCCGGATGCGCACTGAACTGCTTTCCGGCATCAGTGCCGGAAGCACGCCGGCTCCTGGCCCGTTCAGTCCGGCTTTTAAATGCACGCACACAGGAAGGCAGGACTGATCCTTCGCGTCTTCAGTCCCATGCAGCTGTTTGGATGCTGCTGGAAGCCTTGGTCTGCCTTTGGGTATACAGTGTCCAGTTTGGAGCAAGTGGCCTGATGGTCAGTGGACTTGAGTCTGGAGACCGGGACTGGGCAGTGGCCCCTGTGCACATTGTGTGAGAGTGTGTGTGTGTGTGTGTGTGTGTCTCCTCGAGGTCGCTAAGGGCTGGCTGTCAGTGCTGCCGCTCTGCACACAGAAGTGTGGGTGCAATGAAATGCTCTCTGTCCCTCTGGGAGGTGTTGGGGATGAATGAGCCATCCCTCGCTGCCTCTCAGACGCGGGAAACTGTGGTTCTTGAACAGTCGGTGTTCAGTCCCGGAGCTCCTGCTGAGGTGGGGGAGGTGCTGCCCGAGCCTTCGCTGCGGGGTCCCTCCGGGAAGACGGCTCGGCCCCCACAAGCACATAGAAAGCACTGTCAGGAGAGAAGGGGACCTGGAGGGAAGACTCGGGAGGCGTGGCTCTGGGGGTCGGGATTTGCAGGAAGGGTCAGGGGAAGACCGGCACACCTGTGCGTCTACCTGGCAGGTGCCTGTGAGGGCGCTGGGGGGTCACCTGCAGCCCACACCAGCAAACACACTGCCTTTCCACACAAGGGACTTGTGTCCCCAGGTCAGCTCAGCTTTCTACAGCTGGCTCCCACTCTTCAGTGCTGATGGCCTGGCGAGGCCGATCCCGTGAGCCGGGGCCGTGTTTTCATTGGGGGCGTGTGTGTGTGTAGTGATTCTTGGGCTGCATAGAGACGTCCTGGCATTGGTGAGCCGTTTCCAGGACTGTCCCTAACGAGCTGCGCACTCCCGACCGGGTCCCTGACGGACCTGCGCCTTACCCACACCTGCGTCGGGACAGGTTGGGGCGAGGGGCTGAGCCCTTCCTCCCTGCACGGGGCTGTCTGGTGAAGGATGAGGAGGGAATACGTGGCAACAGCACCTGGGCGAAGCACGTCCTGTCCAGGTCTGGCGCTCCGAGAAGGCCGCGGAGCTTCCTGGTATTTGTTACGAGGTTTCCTCCTGTTGGGCTTCCTTTGCTGCTGCAGCACCTGGCCCCGGGCACCTCTGGGCCTGAGCTTCCTACCAGGTGCCTCCCCAGACTTCACGTTCCCCGAGGCCCCTGGACCACGTCAGCGTTTCCTGGGTCAGGCTTGCCAGCGCCGTCCTGGCTGCCAAGTTCGTGGCTGAGTTCCCCGCCGTCTTTGTAGCCCTTGGTTCACCATCGAGGGTGCCCCTCACCTTGCAGGATCGCGTTTTGGCACGGCCAGTGCTCGTTTCGAAAACCAGCGCCGCTGTGCTTGGGACGCCCTGACGCTCGGTGATTTGTGGGGGAGAACGTGGCCGCCCATGTGCCCGCTTGGCCGGCGTAGGTGCCTGCCTGCCCGTCACGCACTCATTTCTGTCTGATTGTGAGTAGGGCGCCTCAGAGCCTGCGCCGAGCCAAGCCAGCACCCCGTGGCTCCTTCCCCCTCCTCCCCGGAGCCCGTCTTGCGTTCTAACGATGTCGCTTGTGTTGCTTTCTTTCCTCTAGGCTTTTCGGGGCAGACATGTCTGACAAGATGTCCAGTTTCCTGCACATCGGAGACATTTGTTCTCTGTACGCGGAGGGGTCGACGAATGGATTTATTAGCACCTTGGGGTAAGAGCGCACCATTTCTTACGTGGCAGAACCTGCTGGGCCTCGTGACGTCAGCCTAAAACCTGGGATCCTCTCTAAGGAGAGAAGGCTGACCGTTTTCACGTGGGCCTTTCCAGGGGGCAGCTGCAATCGTGAATGCAAAGTCGCACGTTTGCTGAGACTCTGTTACCATTTCCCCTCCTTCCTGTGGAAGGGAGACATGCTGAGCATGCAGTTCACGGGGTGAAATTTGAGAGTCATGTTACAGACCCAGAGAAGGGCTTTTCAGCTGCACGGAAGCTGTCCTGTCCGAGGGCACAGGAGCCAGGCCCGGGGCCTGCCCCAGGGCAGACCGTCCCCCTGAGCAGCGCCTCCCCCGCTGCAGGTCACCAGTGCACTCCGAAGTCACAGATTGCGCAGTCCTGTAAATCAAAGTCTTGTCCTTTGGTGCTTTCTTCCATTTTTTAAAGTATATTTTATTTTGATTATGTTACTGTTACAGAACAACAAGGGAGGGAGGGGCCTGGGATGATATACTATTACTGAAAGGAACCCCCCAGGTTTCTTACGTCCACCACCAGAGGAAAGACATCTCTCAATGCCAGAGATTCATGAAAAGGAAAGGAAATGTTTATTTGATGCTGTACAGACTTAAAGTAGTGCCCTAATGTCTTCATCAGAATCCCAAAGTCCCTTAAAACACCCACAAACACACACAGTCCTTCCTTCCCCCCTTTGCCCAGTCTGGGGTACCGTATCTCAGGAAAAGAAGTAGAAGTCCGTGGCTCAGGCAGCCCCCAGTTCTTCCCAGTAATCCATCTCAGCTGCTAGGCCTCCCTCGGTCCCCGGCACCATCAGCTGTGTCACCTGGATCTCTGCTGAAGCCGGGTGGTGGTTCCCCCTTCTAAAGCTGCAGGGGTCCCCACTCTGGCAAAGCCGTGTGGTTTTCTCTGCACAATGGCTGCAGGAGTCTCCACTCTGGCAAAGCCGAGTGGTGGTTCTCTGCTAAAGCCACAAGGTGATTCTCTCTCGCAGGGCTGCGGGAGTCGCCACTCTGGCAAAGCCGAGTGGTGGTTCTCTCTCCCAGGGCTGCGGGAGTTCGCCACTCTGGCAAAGCCGAGTGGTGGTTCTCTCTCGCAGGGCTGCGGGAGTCGCCACTCTGGCAAAGCTGTGTGATTCCCCTTCTCAATGGCTGCTGAGCCTGGGTTTAAATCCCCACGCCAATCCTCCTCTGCAGCCCCATTCTGACTCCTCCCACAATTGGCTACACCTGCCAGCACTCTCATGTCCTTCCAGCTTTACTGGGCTGCCATCGTGAGTCTGGGCAGGCGTGGCCCCATGTCATGGAGCCAATCTTCTCCAAGCTTCCACGCAGGCGCTGTAACTCAGGCACAGTAACTTGGGGGACCTGCCCCCCCCTCTTATGTCTTGGTGGGGAAGTTACTTCCATCCCCCTGGCTCAGAGCATGGCCACAGCTATTTAACATATCTGTGTAACCAGATAAAGTTTACATAGATGTGTTAAATGGCCACGCCAGAGGTTAGCTGCAAAGCTGTTGCTATGCGAAACAGCTCTCAGTGGCCCTGCTCCATGTGTCCCTTCCCCCAACCCACACCCTGGGCGGGGGCGGGGGGGGGGGCAGTGAGGACATCCTAATATTTCCTGAACACCTTGAGTTCTGGACCCCATTCCAAATCCCTATTTGGGGTCCCCCTCTTGGCTGCACCCTGTTACATACTACAGTTGTCCCAGTTGTTCCCCCTTTGCCCCCCGCTGGCTGGTACCCCCCTTCCCTCCAGCAGTTCCTCCCCCTTTAGTTCGTGCCCGTGGGTCATACATACAGGTTCTTTGGTTTCTCCATTTCCCATACTGTTCTTAACCTCCCTCTGTCTATTTTGTACCTACCAATTATGCTTTTTTTAAAGATTTTATTTATTTATTTTTAGAGAGAGGGGAAGGGAAGGAGAAAGAGGGAGAGAAACATCAATGTGTGGTTGCCTCTTGCGTGCCCCCTACTGGGGACCTGGCCTGCAACCCAGGCATGTGCCTCTGACTGGGATTCAAACCGGCGACCCTCGGTTCGCAGGCTGGCACTCAATCCCCTGAGCCACCCAATTATGCTTTTTATTCTCTGAACCTTTTCCCTCGTTTTCCCCCTTCCCTCCCGCTCCCTGCTGATAATCTCTATATCTGTGATTCAGTTCCTGTTCTGGTTGTTTGCTTAGTTTGTTTTTTGAGGTTCAGTTGATAGTTGTGAGTTTTTCATTTCAGTGTTCATCATTCTTCTTTTTCTTAGACAAGTCCCTCTAACATTTCATATAATAAGGGCTTGGCGATGATGAACTCCTTTAACTTGACCTCATCTGGGGGCACTTTCTCTGCCCTCCCATTCTAAATGAAAGCTTTGCTGGGCAGAGTGAACAGGGTCGTAGGTCCTTGCCTTTCATCACCTTGAATACTTCTTGCCACTCCCTTCTGGCCTGGCAGGTTTCTGTTGAGACGCCTTTACCCAACTTCGAACAGGACAGACGTATTCCGCAGCGTCCTCATTTGCCGTGCCCCGCCCTCCTGTGGTCCAGCGGAGGGGAGGAGAAGGGACACAGCCCCAGAGGCCGGCGAAGCAGAGCGGCCGAGTCTGGAGGGGGCAGGGCAGGGCGGGGCTGCCTCTGTGCGGGGAGGTTCCGTGGGGTCCTGGGGCGGCCTCCTGGAATCTGGCGAGAGCTGCCCTCAGTCAGACGGGGGAGGATGGCCGGCAGCGTCCCCAGGAGCCTCGTTCTTACCGCAGGCAGACGCCGCACCGCCCTGTGAAGCACAGCGGCTCTCTCCCCAGCCGGCCTGCTGCCTGCTCTCTGCTCTCGGAGCGGGCGCGGCGGGTGTCCTGCGGGCTCACGTCAGGCCTCAGGGAGCGCGTGTCCCCAGATGGAAGCTCGGAGGGACCCCGCTGCGCAAAAACTTCATTTCCCAAAGTCGTTCGATGAACTGTTTTCTGTGGCTCTTGGCAGAGAGGCCTGTCTGTCACTCTGGCCTCGGAGATGGTCCTTGTCTTTTTTCGGCCCAGTCCATCCTCCTTCGGTTTCCTTGTGGTGGAGTCTTGAGCCCTCCTTACCTTTCAGCAGTTTCAGCGATGGGGCTGGCTGGCAGCGGCAAGCCCTCCTGGGGTGCTCACCGTGCTGTGCCCGCACCTCCGCCCCCACGTCAGCCATTCTATCCCTGGGCGGGCTGACAGCGAGTGCTGTCTCTGTCGCTGCTGATGGCGGGGGGGTGGGGGGTGAGGCTTCCAAGTGACCAAGAGGTCCAGGCTCCTGCCCGGGGTGTCCCCTCTGTGAAGACTCGGCCTCCAGGACTGTGTTCCCCCCGGCGCCCTGGGTGGGGCCAACCTCCCCTGCCCGGCTCTCCCGGCCGCCCCCCTCGCCGCCTACAACTCTGACCAGGATGCCCTGTCCACCCTCAGACCCCTCTTGCCCCCGTGGCCCCGATTTCTTTGGTGCCACCACCTCCCTGCCAGTCCCCCGGGCTCACTGACGGGGCGTTGCCCGGCCCCCCACCTTCCCTGAAATCTTGGGGCCTCCCCTCCCCCGCCTCCTCTTCCACAGCATCTGCTCTCAGACTCCCGAGGCAGAGCGTGTTCTCGGAGTGGGAGCGTTCTGCTCACACGTTCCAGCCGCACGGAAGAGGCGGGCCCTCCCGTCCTTCTGGGGCGAGGGCGGCTGCTTCTGAACGCGGGGCTCGCCTGCCTCTTTCAGAGAAGGGTTCGTTCCCCTTGGGCCCCTGCCCATGAGGTTGGAGGATTATCCGTGTAAAAATGGACTTGGAAAACTAAGTTGGGCCTTTTTTTCCTTTTCATATTCTCAACCTCTGTGGAGCACCCGTGGCGGATGACAGTGAGGGGCCACCCCTTCTGTGGAGCTCGGTGGCCATGCTCCAGCCGGGTCCCGTTTCTGGAGGTGGCGGTCACCGCCCTCCGAGCTGCAGGACCGAGCATGTGCACCTGGGCGGAGGAGACGGGCTGCCGAGTCCCCTGCGGCCCTCCTTACAAGTGTCGGCCCTCGGGCTGCATCCCAGACAGGACACAGCCGCCGTGGGCCTGGGCGCCAGGCACCCAGGGTCGAGCTAGTTCAGACTCCAAGTCTGGGAGCCTCTCCCTCCCAGAGGAACCTGGGGACCAGGAGAGTGGGGTGCACTCACCCCGTCTTGCTGCTGGGAGGTGGGAGGGTGCCGCTGGCCGGTCAGTCCCTTGCCCTGCAGCCCCAGCGGGGCCTTGCGCCTGCCTCCCGCCCCTTGTTTGAGAGCTCGGTGGGGCTGGTGACCAGTCCAGACCCGAGTCACCCGTCACAGGGTGTGTCAGGTCTGGTGGCCCCGCTGTGTGGACATTCACAGGGACTCAGAGTGGCGTTTTGTGTGTCACACGGTGCTCTTGCTGTGTGCATGGAAACTCAGGCCGGGGGCCACCCTGCCCGGGTGCAGAGGCGGCTGTGTCTTGGCGCCAGAGGACACAAACCGCTGCTGGGCCACTCCGGACCCTTGGGTTCCCCCACCCGTTGGTGCTGAGCCCCGGCCTGTGTGGGAAGCGGGGTTTGCCCAGGGCGTCTTTGGGGCCACAGTGCAGGCGCTCGCTGTCCTTGTCGGCCCAGGGAGGCTGAGAGGACAGGGTGGAGGGCAGGGAGAGGCGGGGGGGGGGGGGGGGGTCTTGTGGAGAGGATGGGGCCCTGGAAGGCAGGCAGGGCTTCAGGAGGGGGAGGGAGTGTTGGGGGAGGCAGCCGTCGAAGCAGAGGCCAAGGACCACGGGCACCCTGCCCTGGGGCACAGGCAGCGCCGACTGGCGGAGCAAACCCCAGACACCACAGTGTCGCTCGGCTGGGAGCCGCTGTGGTCTCTGCGAGGGGGGCCGCCCGGTGTGCCAGCGGCTGGGACTTGGAGGCATCCTTGACGCTCCTCCCAGCCTCGCACTTTTTACCTGCATAGCACCAATTCTTGAGTTGGCTCTTGTGGAAGGGTTCGTGAGTGAGAGGGTCGGTCAGGACCTCACGCCCCGGGTCTGCCCTCCCCACACTGGCGGTTCCCTCGCCCAGAAGTGCCCCTTCTTCCTCTTCCCACGTCTCAAAGCCCCGTGGCTCCTGGAGCACTGAGAGCCTCTCTCTCCTGCCCCTGCTGCTCCGTTGGCCTGGGGTGCAGGGAGCTCCTAGGTGTCATCTCTCCCTCCTCTTGCAGCCCGAATCTATATTCTCCTGGTCTGTGTGCTTTTATGGTCCCCGAGCTAACCTCGAGCTGCTTCAGGGTGGGGCCTGGTCCTTGCCACCCTCCTATCCCAGGCCCAGCCAGCCTGCACAGAGCGGGCCTCTGGTTGCTGCGCCCCCCCACCCTGGGCGTGATGGCTGCGGGTTCAGAGCTGTCCTGGAGGTGGTTAGGAGAAGGGAACCCAGAGGGCAGCAGGGAACCCTGGGCATCTGGCTGAGGTCCGCACACCTGAGGAGGGAATGCTGCAGTGTGGCTGCCCCTCCCCTCCCCGCTGCCCCCTGCAGCGGGGGTGGGGCGGTCTGAGCCTGGCCCAGGAACAGCCTGGCTGGCTACTTGATTTCTGCATGGTGCCTAGGGTTTTATTTTCTTGAACTTGACTTGTCTTTGTCTGGTTTGCAGGCTGGTCGATGACCGCTGTGTTGTGCAGCCAGAGACCGGGGACCTCAACAATCCACCCAAGAAGTTCCGAGGTGAGTGGGCGACCGTCTGGAGTGGGCAGCTTGTCTCACTGGGAAACTCAGGAAGTGTGTTGCCATGTGTGGGTTTTTTGTTTTGTTTATTGGTATATACATATATATATATATATATTTTTTTTTTTTAAAGTATGGTTTCAGTTCCGAGCTTGATGACCTCTTGAAAATGCCCAGGCAAGGTCAGGGTCAGGATTGGGATGGCTTTTATGAGGGCTCTGGGCCCTGGGTTCCCGGCCGACTCGCTTCATTTCTGCGGAGCTCCTGCCCCGCCGTGGGCTCCCACGCTCTGAGGTCCCTCACCTGCCGTGGGAAGTTCCTCAGGACAGGCGGGACAGCCTTCCGCCAGCGCTGGCTTCCTTTTAGGCCTCCTTGGTGCCTTCCTCGGAAGGCAGCTTAGTTTATTCCAGGAGGTGTTTCACAGGTAGTCGGAGTCTTAAGATGATAGAAAACGTTTCTTCTTCCCTGTCGTGGCAGTTAGCGAGTCTCCGCTTGAGCTGCGGAGTCCTGATCCCAGAGAGATTCTGAGCAGGTGCTTGACCGCTGCTGACCAGTCCGTGACTGGGGGCGAGGTGGGCGGGGGACCCAAGCACCGGCATTTTCAAGGCTCCCCCAGCGACTCAGAAGCCAGGGTAGAGGTAAGCTACTTGCTCAGGTGTTTGACTCAGGTCTTGGGCCCCCAAGGGCTCAAGCCTTGTCATTTGCAAATTATATCATTTGAGTTAGAAGTCCTTATTGTTAGGTGACTTAGAAACTGCTGTTGTGGATAAAAGCTAAAGAAATTCTGATAAACTAGGAAGCAAATGTCAAGTGGACAGAGGCCACCTGGCAGAGTTGGTGCAGAGCTGAGGCCATCAGAAAGGTTTTGGGGGCGGGGCTGGTTAGGAAAACGGAATTGTTGGCCTGCCTCGTGGGCAGGGGTGAGCTCCTCTGTCCTCCAACACACAGGTCTTGGGAGCTGGGGGAGGAGCCTGGCAAAAAAAGTGATTGCTCTGTGCAAGGTTGGGCAGTTAAATGGGCCTACCGCCGGCAAAGTTGGGCGGTGGGCTTTGCTGGCCCTGGGGGCCGAATGCCTGGTCTCAGGTGTGTGTCTGCTGGCTGATGTGAGGAGACTGTTTCAAGACAAAAGCAAGCCCGATGGAGGGCGTTTGGGAAGAACCGAGCTCCGTGTACGGCCTGGCCGGGTCTGCAGGTGGTCAGGTGGCTGCCTTGGTGCGTTGAATGGCTTTCTCTGCAAAGTGACAATAGCGCCTCCTTAGGCTGTGAGGTGCTTAGAACTGGTGGGACAATCCTGGTTTGGAATCGGCTTTGCTCCAGGTGCTGTGACTGTCGGGCAGGACGGCCACACCAGCCAGGGGCCGGCACCCCGCCCTCTGCTGCCCGGGCCCGCAAGCCCCACCCACTCCCACCCACGCCCTGCCGCCTGGGCGCCCGGGCAGCGAGGAGGACGCAGCCCTTCTGTTATGGTGTGGCGTGCTTGAAACTCCCCGCACCCCGTAAGATGAAGAGAAAGCTCTCTTGGGAAGGGATTAGTCCCTTTCCAAACAGAAGTGAGTTCTGAAGTCGTTTCCGTGTTCGGCGGCGGGGCTGGGGCGGCCGGGACGCACTTCCGGCCACGTGCTCGCCCTGCAGGGAGGCACTTCCGGTCACGTGCTCGCCCTGTGGGGAGGCCGCCACGACCAACGCGGAAGCAGCCGGTGGATGATGGCGTCTTTGAGTGACGGGCCGAGCCGCGTGCGCGCGTTCGGGTTTGCCGTAACTTCCGGGGCGCCCGTGCGGAGTTGGGGGAGTCATTCGTCGTCACCTGTTCTTCAGCAACTGGAAACCAAAGGCCCGCGCGCACAGTCCCCCCGGGGCCTCCGGCTCCAGCGGGCTCCGTAAGGTGGGGGGTGATAATAGCTTTGCTCCGTGCAGTTATGAGAAGAGTAAACGTGTTTGGAGCTTGGCGCCGAGGGAGCCTGGTCCCCGGTTAAGGGCTAAGTGTGCCTCGTACTTCGTCAAGTGCAAAGTCAGGCTGTGGCCTCGCCACTTCCGGTCTCCGCGCGGAATGGGCCCGGTTGCCACTTCCGGTGCGCGCTCTTCCCAGCTTCATCTGGTCCCGTTTGCGCGAGGAGGAAGGCCGCCTGGGAGGACTGAAGCCCCTGGGCCCTTCTGACTCCGTGGGTGTTCAGGACAGGCCGTGGGACACGCAGCGGGTCCCCAGGACGTGGCGTGGGCTGTGTGTGTGGTGCGGGCGAGGGTCTGGTCGGGGGCTCCGGAGTGAGTTGTTGGCGGCGGTCTCCTGGTTCCGCAGCACGTGTCTGGCTTCCCAGAATGACAGTTTGGAGCCAGGTCTTGGGATGACAACTGCTGGGACAGGCCACTCCTGCATCAAAGGCAGGCCCTGAGTGGGAGGCTCGCGGCTTTTGTGTTTGCTGGGCCCGCTTTCCCCAGCCCCAGCGCGCTTGTCCAGGGCCGCCCACCTGTGCGGGAGCTCAGGGACTTAGGGACGGCTTGTCTGATGGGGGAAAGGGTCTGCATCCCAGGCAAGCTCCTTGTGGATTGGCCTTGAACCCCCCAGCAGCCCTGCAAGGGCCGCAGGAAGAACTTTTTGTGATCAAGCGATAAGTATTGGAGTGCCAGCAGCCTGGAGTACCATCCCGCCTGCAAGCGAGGTAGAGCTCGGGCAGGGCACTGGGGGCTGCCACCCGCTGCTTTGGGGCCGTGGGGGAGGGGGGTCATTTCATCTCCCCAGGACTCAGTTTCCCCATGTGACCAATGGGGTTCAGGTGACATGACTTCAGGACCCCTTCCAGTGGGAAACTCCGGGATTGGTGCTGGAAACGTTTCTCCAGAAAGCCTAGGCGGTGGGTAGCCTTGTGCCTCCAGGAGCAGCCTGTGTTTCTTTGGGATTCCCGGTCGTCGTCCTCAGGATAAGACGGGCGGGTGGGAACAGCCGGGCCTTCTTCTGCCGCCAGATGGGAACACAGCCAGGATATCGGGTTGCAAAGGTCATGTGGACTGGGGTGGCCGTGCCTGGCCCCCTGGCTCTGCTGTCTCCAGCCCCCCCTCCTTCGCCGCATGTCGTCCTCATTGTTGCTAAGCAATATTAGTTCTGTTTTTTTTTTTTTTAGGCAAAGCATGCAAGGAATGAACTCACATCTCATTTAGTTTTAAATACCCACACGTAAAGGGGAGGGCCCAATGTAAATCTTGTTTGTCCTTTGATTCTAAGCTGCGATGGGCCCTGCGCGGGGAGGGCTCGGGCTTAGTTTCCGCCTGTCCTGGGAAACAGGGCAGGTGAGAGTCTGTCTAGGTAGGTGCCTGTCAAGCACCTGCCTCCGGGGCGCTGAAGGTTTTGTGTGTCGCTCAGCTGCTTTGGAGGAAAGTCTCTTGCAGCTTGGACTGTATTCACAGAATCAATTCAAAGTTAATGAAAAGATTAGTAGGTTCTTAAAATAATCCTCATTTCAGATTTACCAGTTTATCGCAATCTTGCACCAACGCACTGCACTTGAAGGGAAGGACAACACTGTAATTTCCGTCAGTCCCCGGAGCGGCGCAGAATGCTGGGGGCGTGCCGCACAGCCGGGGGCGGAGCCTGTGCTGCGCAGCTGGGGGCGGGGCCTGCCGCCTGAAGACGTGGAGGCCCACGCGCTCCGCGTGCCCCTTGGTCTCTGCCCACGTGCTCAGAGCTTGGAGATGCGTGTCTGCGGATGCTGGGCACCTGTGCAGGGGCCCGGGGGCTAATGTTCTTAGCCGTGTGGGTCGGCTTCCTGTTTAAATACTGGTGTCGCCTGTGGGATGGAGACCTCAGACTCGGTTTTTTGTCTTGTTCCTGGAGCAGCTCGTTTGCTAATGCAGAGCGTGTTTCAGCTCTTCGTGCGTGAAGTGCTTTGGGCGCCACACACGTGTGCACACTGTCATCTCACTGAATCTCCGGTGGCCCGCGCGGCTCCCTCCCGGGAGGGCAACATCACATCCATGGGGACGTGGAGCAAGGGAACTGGGGTCGCGTTGTCACGCAGTGTAGCCGGGCGCTCCCAGCAGCGGGAGGCAAAGGCTTGGCTAGTCCTGCCTTCCGAGCTCTGATGAAGGCGGGGGGTGGGGGTGCCCACTGCAGCTTCCGGTGACTCGTTCCCTTCCTTTCTTGACTGACGAGGAAATTAGGTACAGGCGGTCTCCTGGGGTCAGAGGACAATTCTGCGTTAAAATTGGGGCTGGGACACACCCCAGTCCCCTCCCCCCGCCACACACACTGTCTCTTAGGCTGCTGTGTTTGGGCCGCAGATTGAAATCGCTAATTTGGTCCCATCACCCTGTGTAGTTAATCATAACCTGTGTTCTATGAACGGGTACAACAGTGACTACCTTGTGTGGCGCTTACCTACGTTAATTTAATTTACCTAATGTGTATCATTCTCTTCACGTGTGTTAATTTTTTAGCCCCCCCCCCCCCATAACCATGCCCACAGGCAGCTGCAGTGTTAGAAAAGCGCACCCCCCTTTCACAGGTGGGGGAACTGCCACTCCAGGTGTGGGGTGCTGCCGGGTCCAAGGTTCCAGCCTGGATTTCAGCCCCGACTGTCTGACACCGGGGACCTGTCTGCTCATACCTAGCCCTAAACTTGCCGGTAGGAGGGGCTGGCCCGAGGGTATTCCTGTGCTAAGGAATGTGCTGGATTTCTTAAACCAGCTTTCCGTTCCACTGCCCCAGCGTGTCATTCTGAGGTACGCTGCCCCCGGAGCAAATATCTGTAACACCCCAGAGATACACGCTCACTACCCACGTAGCAGCGTCGAGGAGAGTCTTTATCGCGGCCGCCTGCTATTTTTATCTTCCCAGCGAGGTTTCGGAGCATCGGGAGGGACCCGATCCTGGCCTGCAACCTGGCCGAGTGCCGGCGTAGTGCCGCCTCCCCCCGTAAAATCTGGTCCAGAGGAATCGGGGTGGTGGTATTTTTTTTTTTAGATGGTTTCACTGTTTCCAGTTCCAGCAGTGGTTTCTTCTGATGACGATTTAGGTCAGCTGATGGCTGATCCTTTTACACAGGTGGTGCCCTGTGCTGTCCCTGTGACCTCTCCTAACTACCTGTGTCTGGTGCTTTTGGACTGATTTCTTACAGTTGACCCGCCTTCTCTCTGGAGCGGGTATGGGCCCTGCCCCCCTCAGGCGTCTCCCCCAGGACCCCAGCATTTGCTCTTTTTCCCTCTTATGCCTGTGGATTTGAGATTCCTTGGCTTTGTTCAAATATGGTCATGAAAAACGCAGTTACTTGTCTGGATTTGGCTTCTGGCAGGGTCACGGCCTACTCCTGACCCTGATCTCTCACTGACCTCTGTGCTGGGGATGATGGCACTGCCCCTTCCAGCCAGGTGTCCTGACCCTGCAGAGGGCTGGTACCCAGGCTGCACTACCCAGGCTCCGACTGCACCCCGGATCGGAGCCCTGACCGGAGGGCCGCACTCGGCCGCACTCGGCCGGCACTCGGCCGCACTCAGCCGCTCCGGGAAAGAACAGGGTTCTGCGCAGGGAGCACCTGGAGCCCGGGCCACGTTTCCACGGTCCAGAGGCACGCTGCCCGGTGGGAGCACGGCTGAGGGGGATGGGACTAGCAATGGTGGCGCTCGCGCCAAGTGAGGAGTCCTCGGGAGAGCTTTGCACGCTTCAGACGCGTGCGAGCAGCGTGTGTCTCCTAGGCCGAGGCAGCGACCTCCTCGCCGGCGTCTGCCGTGTCCCTGTTGCCAGCCCTCCCTTTGCTGAGGCTCCAGGAATGGCCTGGATCTGAAGATGTCAGGGGCTGCTCGGAGCCCCTGCAGTTCCCCAGCTGTGTGCAGAATAAGTGACACTTTCCAGGGTCCTTGGGGCCCTGCCCAGTCACCCTGCCTGCCTGTCAGCCACGTTGCTGTCCCACCGGCTCTGGGCTCCAGCCAGACCCACGCATTGCCTCCTGGCAGCCAGCGGCCTAGACTTGCGCCCTGGGCCTTGCGTGTCCCTTTTCTTCCCCAAAATGACCTTACTCCGTCGTTCCCCTGGGGCTCCGTCTTTCTAAGACGTGCACTCACCCGCCAGGCCTCTGACACCCGCCCCGGGGTCTCCATGCCGACCCCGGGGTGCAGGCACAGACCCCGAAGCCATACTGATGTGTTTGACCCCCGGTCCTGCCTCTTGCTGCCTTGTCCTCTGGGATATGTCCCGTCACCTTCTAGTGCCTCCGTCTCCTCATCTCAAAGATGGGGAGTGTATGCGGGGTGCCTCGCTGTGAGTGTGTTTGTGGGGTTCGGAGGAGCCGGTCCATGCTACGCACTCGAAAAGCACCTGGCCCAAGTTAAATGCCACAGCACTGCTGGCTAATCTCGCAGGTGTGTGGCCCTGCTCTGACCCTGCCCCCCAACTGCGGGGTCAGGGATGTGCGTGTGTCTCCCCGGGGAGGCCGAGCTGTCTGCAGGGAGAAGGAAGTGCCTGTGACTCGGCGGAGCCCTGCGGGTTCTGGGCACGTGCCGGGGCGGGGGGCTCGGTGTGGGGCAGAGAGCCTGCACTGCCGTCCAGCTGCCACGCCAGGCCCTGACATGTGTCCTCTCCACCCCGCCCCCTGTTCTCAGGCTGCCTGTGGACAGGGGGCGTTCTGAGCCCAGAGAAAGGGAGACTCGGGCTGGGGGAGGAGCGTGAGTGGGAGCCATGTTTTCTGTCGCAGGAGCAGGCTCCTGGGCCCCGAGTGCCGGGGGTGGACCAGGGGCCAGGCCTGCTTCCAGTGACAAGAGACCGCCCGCTGGCCAGGGGCACCGGGGAGGGGATGAGCGCTCCGGGACAGAGCGAGGTGGCCGATGCCATGGCGCTCGCTGCGGCCACGGTTTCCCGTGAGGGACCCAGCTGCTGCGTGCGTCCTTGCTGCAGGCACGCAGGACCCGCCCCATCCAGTGCGTCCGGAGGGCGCGTCCCGGAGCAGTGAGGAGACGTGGTGCTTGGAAAGCCGAGCAAAGATAAAAGAGCACAACCCCTTTCTGTTCCTCTTCGGAATGTTTGAGAGGAGACACGTGGACAAAACAAAAGTCCCGCCGGGCCTGGTTCCGGGGGCCGAGGCCGTGGGACGCTGTGGTCGGCAGCGCCGGCTCTGGAGGCAGCCAGGCGGGCCCTGGCCCGCCTCTCGTCGGCCGTGTGACCGAGTGACCTCCCCCCTCTCAGCCCTCGTTTCCCCTCCTGGTAACCAGCTGAGGGGGGTGACACGGGCCGGACGACCGTTTGCGGAGGAGCCGGTGCGGGCAGTGATGCCGGCCGCCATGTGCCTGGCACAGCCCTGTTCCTCCGTCCACGGCGACTAGATCGGCCGCTGGGGTCTTTCAGGACGCCTCCTAGGAAGATCAGGTGGGGCCCTTGCCGTCTGCTGAACCCTGGCGTGCCAGTTTTGGAGGTTCAGCCCGTGCTGTGGGCAGAGAGAACCACGGCCAGAGGCGCTCGCATCTTCCTGAGTGTCTCAGGTTTTATTTTATGTGTGCCTGTAAGCGAGAGGGGGCTCCAGACTCGGTGCCCTCTGGAGAGAGGCCGGCAGGCCGCCCCGGGCTCCGCGAGCGCTGACCGCTCCTGCTGGGCCGTTCGCTCCGGGTGGCTGCCCTGCCTCGTGGGCAGAGCTGCGAGCCTCGCCGAGAGGAAGCCGTGGTCATCTGAACCCGGGCAGCGGGCGCCCAGCCCCTCTTGACAGGCGGGAGGAAGATCCTGCCAGGGGCTGCTTCCCGGGAAGCCCCTCCCCCACCTGCCCGTGGGGGGGCTCGGCCAGGCAGCCTCCAGGGACGGTCTCTGCCTGGTGCTGGGGCGGCCGCGCTCCCAGAAGGGGTTTCCCGTGGCTGCTTCCTCAGTGGCAGTGGCTGGGGTGAGAGGGGAAGCCCCCCTCTCTCTCTCCAGGGCAGAGACTGTGTGGGTTGCCCGGCGGTGGTTTGGGGTGTGGGGGGAAGACGAGTCTCTTCCGAGAGCCCGTCCTTTCTTCTCGTGAAGCAGCAGCTGACGGCCCGTGCAGAGCAGCCCCAGCATGAGCACTGCTGTAACCGAGGGAAACGAGTCGGGCAGTGAGTGTGTTTTGTCGTGCGTGATGTGCACGCGTGTTTTTGTGCGCGTTATACACGGGATTGTTACACCCATTACCAGGCCCGTGGTATGCAATCGTTACACCCGTGGTAGGTGATCGTTCTACCCATGTATAATGCGCATCTGTATTTTTCCCGCAAAAATGTGGGCAAAAACGTGTGCATCACACACGACGAAATACGGCCGTCCCCTCAGTGAGATGTCACAGTCCCTTCTCCACCTGGTGAGTTCCGACTCGAGCGCTTCTGAGGCGTCGGGATGTGCTGCGCTCACGTCACACGTGCCCGACAGCGTTATCAGGCAGGGTGCTGCTCCGTGCGCTCGCTGGGACTGGCTGCTGCTGCGAATTTCTGGGGCTGAGGTCCCCTCCCTGTGATCACCCCCAGAAACCCAGCACTTCAGGTACAGGTGGGAAACGGAGGCGTCCGGTTCAGGGTCAGCCCTCCAGCGGTGGTGCCTCCCTCCCTCTCTCTCCCCTCTCCCTCTCCCTCTCCCTCTCCCTCCCTCTCCCTCTCTCTCTCTCCCTCCCTCTCCCTCCCTCTCTCTCTCTCTCTCTCTCTCTCTCTCTCTCTCTCTCTCTCTCTGCTTCGGCCTTGTCGACAAAGAAGACCGGGGTTTTGTTGCCATAGTTTCAGTGAAAAACTTGACCTTAGCTACAATAACATCCAGTTAGCAAGAACTAGCTAATCGGTTCTCTAAAATTAGAGTCCTCTGGTGCACCGACCAGCAGGAAGAGGGTAGTTCATTAAGTATCGCACAAGGACACAAAAGCCCCGGGAGCGAGGTCCTCGGGCAGAGTCGGGGAGGGAGGAGCCCTGGGTGGTCCCGCACCCGCCTCTCTTGAGCCGGAGAACTGCCCCCCTCCCGCTTGTGTCTGCATCGGGGCTGTTTTCTGGCGTCGGGAATGAGTGTGGGGGCTGAGAGCGAGAGCAGGACAGGACGGGGCAGCCGGCCCTGTTTCCTGGTGTCCCCTGCAGGGCATGGACCCTCCGGGCAGGACGCGGAGATGATGCCAGGCCGTGTGCGCTCTGATGGGGACCCCGTCGGTGGTCTCCTCGCCTGCTGGGTGGGAGGGCAGGCACGTGAGAAGGTGTCTCCTGTCTGAAGCCGGGGCGTTTTTGAGCAGCTAGGCTGCAAACGCTCGTCCCTCTGGAGTCCTGAACGTGTGATCGAGGGGCCGGCGCCGCCACATTGGTCCCTCAGCCTGACCTTGGAGCCCCATCGGGTCTTCTCCCCGCACCCACGTGTGTCGGTTGCCGGGCGCCCGGGGGACTCCAGGCCCCGTCCGTCTGTCCATCTGTCCGTAGGTCACGTCCCTTTCCCACCGAGAACCTCCGCAGTAGCGTCGCGTCTTTGTGGCGATGGCCGTGGTGCCGTTTCTGGAGCGAGCGAGGCAGGCTCCAGGACGCACAGGCGAGTCCCCGAGGGGACACCCGTCTGCCTCACGGGTGCCGCACCTGCCGTGGGCGCGGCAGGGGCGTGGCGAGAGCGGCTCCTCACCACACGGGCTGACTGCCGATCGTCCTCGCGGCTCGGGGTCCCGGCGCCTCCACGCCGGTCGCGTTGTGATAAGTCGCCTCTCTCAGTTGCACTTCAGCGATCTCAGCTTTTTCCTCTTTCCCCTTTGAACAGTCCTTGAGTCCAGTTCGAGATGTGGGCTCTACTCAAGGGCATGTAGACTTTTCCGTGTGACTCTTTCCCCGCCATCGTGCGCGTTTCTGTGTTTCCGTTCTGGCACTGCGACGCAAAGTCGGTCCCGGTGAGACTCCTGGGGACCTGGTCCCGGAGGTCCCCGGGCTGCGCCAGCTCCCGACTGTTCACGGCCCCACCCCTAACCCCTGAGGGGCCTGCGTCTCCTGACGGGAGGCGAGTGGCGTGGAACCCCAGACGCGTCCTTCCCCACGGGCACGGCGCCATCTCTTCTTCAGGTCGCCGTGCCCAGACCATTGGGATCCGTCTTACTGGTCTCCTGAGGGAGACGCACTTGGGGAGCTGCTGGAAAAGCAGCAGCGGAAACTTCAGAGCTGGTCTGAGTGACCGGCTTCGGTCACTCGGATGTGTCTTAGGACACGTCTCAGGCCCCGGCGTCAGGGTGGAGGTCGGCCGCGTCAGGCTGGGGGGTGACCGGGTGCACTCGTCGGGACTGGCCTCTGGGGACAGCCTGCGGGACGTGGCTTCCCCAGCAGGGGGGTTCATGGGCCGAACAGCTGAGCATCACGAAGGGCTGCCGAGGCAGGGCCGAGCCCCGGGGACCCTCAGTGGCCACGTCCCCCCCCGCCCCCCCTCGCCGGCAGCTGTGTGTTCTGGTCCTGCCCCTTGGGGTCGGGTTCGCCGGACCCGTGCGGTGGGTCGTGCAGCGGCCCCGTCGCTCCGCCCCGGGAGAGTGGGGGAGGTGCCCGCATGCTCGCCCGCCCCTGCAGTGCCTGGCGGCCCGGCGAGGAAACCGGTCCGGCCATTCGAGTTCTTCGTGGCAGGATGCACGGCCGACGACGGGCCTTTCCTACGCCTTTCCTCTGGGGTCGCTTTTGTAAGGCCCGTTTTTCTGGAAGTTGACCTGTGTCGTCTGAGTTTCCGAACCTGATGCCTCTCACTCTCTCGTCAGCCCCCGGAGTGTCTGGTTTGGCCCCTGCGGTCGGCTTAAGAATGCCCCCCTCGAACTCCCCCCCCATGATGCCCACTGTAACCCCCGACCCGTGCCGCCTCGCTGGGTCAAAGGGACCCCACGGCTGCGACTGCGTTAAGGCCCTCGGGGAGGGAGGATGCCTGGGCTCGGACCCCCAGGTGTGCCCGGGAGGCACTCTCCGGAGGCTGGAGTCCTCAGGAGGTGGCGGGCTGGAGCCCCGAGCCCAGGGGAGCGGGCAGGGGCAGGGGCAGGGGCAGGCCGTCCTGCGCGGCCTCCCCCCCCCCCGGGCCCTGGGTCGGAAGGAACGCAGCCCTGCCGCCGTTTTAGACCTCGTGACATTAAGAGACTGGATCCGTGTTGCTTTTCAGCCGGTACGTTTCTGGTACCTTGTTCCAGTATCTGCAGGACTACCGTAGTAACATTTGTAATGTCACTTATTTGTGCATTAAATAAGTAATAATGTGTGTATGTGAGGTACGTCTGTCTGTAGCATCAGTCTTCAGAGAAACGAAGTTTGGCTCCATCGATTCTCTTGAGGTTGGTTTCGAAGCTCATTGATTTCTGCCTGTTGTTCTGCCTTGGGTCTGCCCTGCCTTCTCTGCTGCGCTCCTCTCCGGAGCCGGGGGGTGGAGTGCGGCCCCCCCAGTGTGAGGCGAGCGTGCGAGGCTGTCAGCTCCCCTGCACGGTGCTCCGCTGGGTCCCGCGTGCTCTGGCTGTTGCTCACTCCTCCCGAGTCTGGGATGCGTGCTCACATCCGCGGTCATTTCGAGTGCCTGTGGGGTGCTTCGACGCGCCTCGTCTCCAGTTGCAGGAGGAAGTTCTGGTTCTCTCTTTAGAGAATGTTTTACGGCTGAGTTTGATGTCGGCCAGATAACGTGACCTGCGTCATATCGGTCCTTGCAAACCGGAAAGTCTTGTTTTGTGGCTTGTGGCACTTGACCGGTTTTCACGCTTGACCGTCTGGGTTTGGGGGGAGGTGCGTCTCCAGGCTGGCGCAGCGTCCTCTGTGAGCTCCTGGGGTCAGCCCGTTAGGGGGTGGGGGCGGGCGAGTCTGGCAGACTTACCAGTTGTTGAAAGACATGGTTTGGGGCCAGGACGCTGTTCCGTGTCCCGGCGATGACAGCGATAATGTGGCACGTGTGCGTGTGTTCCACAGGACTGTGCACCACGGAGGAAAAGTGCATCTTACTGAATCGAAAACTTCTTAAAGGTTTCTTAAAGGTTAAAAATTGTCAACTGTGACGGTGGGTTTGCAATTTTGTCTTGTAATTTTTAGGTTGTATTTCCTTTCTTGCTCTTTGCTTCTGGGGGGTTGCTTCTTCAAGGCCATCCCCTCGCAAAGGCCGTGCGCCCGTCTGCGGTGCGGGAGGGTGGTCCCGCGGCAGAGGGGAGGGCGGTGCGTACAGGCGGTGACGTGCACCGGCAGTGAGAGATGGGCCATTCCTCTCTGCACCGTGGCGTGCTTGCGCCGTCGTGAGCTGAGACAGGCCCTCCCGGCCTGGGCGGCCTGGGCGGAGGGGCGGGGGGCCAGGATGCTGCGTCCGAGGCTCCAGCACGCAGCCCAGGGTCGGAGGGCCCGTGGCCCTGCCTCTGAGTCGTCCCAAGCAGCAGTGTGACCGAGGGCAGTGCGCTGGACGTGTCGTGTCGGGGACTCCTCATCTCCTGCTGTGGGGTGTCCGTCCCATGCGAGGCCCGGGGGGGTGCACAGCCTGTGTCGCAGTTGTGCGTCTGTCTCTTGGGTCCCTCGGGTCCCCCGCGCGTCTCTGACGACATTTGGTCTGTTTCATGGAAGACGACGTCTGTCGTTTGGTTCTCGCCTTTTAGTTGTCAGAAACGTCACAGTCCCTCACATGTGTCTCCCACGCTCACTCCCGTGAACAAGCACCACGTAGGCATCACCGCGAACCATTGGCCGGGCAGTGGTCACAGGGACTAAACAAGCGACAGGACCTGTCACTCGTGTTACTGCTCCTGGATTCCCTGCCTCTTTCCCCACAGAGCACACGGGCCTGTGTCTCTCCACGGCACCTCGGCCCAGGCCGGCGTCAGAGGGCCGGGGGGCGCCGGGGACAGGGTGGCATGGCTGTGATGGCAGGACTCTGACGTGGGCTCAGATACCAGCTTTGCTGCTCACCGCACGCGCGTGTCTCTGAGGCTCAGCCGCGGGGGCTGCAGGGCAGGACCCTCCCGCCCCGTCAGAGAGCCGCCTGTGGCGCGGGCCCCGGCCCGCCGTGGTGTCCACTCTCGAACCCCTTCCTGCCGGCTACACTTGGGTGTGAGTCCCAGCCCACATCCCCGGGGTGCAGCCCCGAGTGCACCGGAGGGGGCAGGAGTCCAGCCCATTTCTTTGCAGGAGTGCCTTGGGTATCATTTAGAATCTGAATTTTAGGTTATCCTGTCTTACCCAAGTGCACATTTTCTCCTGGGCACCTGCCCCTGGCAGAGCCGCCTGCCTCCTTGTTTCCTGCATCGGACCTGTAGCCGGGCCCTCGCTGGCCGGGCTCGCGGGGGGGCCCCTAGGCAGCACCGGCCCAGGAGGCATTTGGGGGCCTCCTTTTCTGTCCTTCCGAACAGAGTCTGTGCCTGCAGCCGCCCAGGTCTGCCTGTGGCCGCGGACGAAGTGGAGGAGGCCCCGGCCGGCCGGGAAGGGGAAGAGCTCGCCAAGAGCAAACTGCGGTGAACTGAAGCCAGCGCCACCGAACGGGGTTAATTGATTGAGGGTTCTGCCTCAGGCAGCCAGGGCCCGTCTGCGCGGTCCACGTGCGACCGGCTGCTGGCTGACGCCCAGCGGGGCGGGGTCCACGGAGGTGGGGGGGGGCCAGTCTCCTCTCCCGTGGCCCTTGCTGGCCACGTGGCCTGAGAGGTTTTGGGGGAGAGGGGGCCCGCACAAGTGTGAGCCTGACACAGGCTTGTCTCGAGTAGGTGGCCTTTGCCTCGCACGTCCTCGTGGCAGGCACCGTAACGCACTCCCGAGTGTGGCCGCTGGGCAGCGTCCCTCATGCGGGAAACGACCCTCAGCACCCCCCCCCACCCCGAAGCGCGTGGGCCTGCGCAGGAACCTTCTGGTGGCGCAGAGCGAACCCTTTGTCCCGGGGGTGGCGCGGCGCCAGGGGCCCTCCGCGGGTCACTGCAGCTCTCTGAAGGTGACATGAAGGGCGGGTTACTGCGGGGAGGAGGGGTGGGCGGGTCTCCTGTTGAGGCTGAATTTTGGGAGGAGGTCTAAGTGATCTTTTCATCGGGAAGCACTTCTTAGGACCCCGCCTTCTCCCTGAGTCCGGGAAGCCGGTCCCAGGACGGGCTGCACGTCCCGCTGGGAGCCGGGCTGTTCCCGGTCCCCGGTGACCGTCAGCCTGTTCGGAAAGCCCGGGTGGCGGGCGCTCCTTAGCAGAAAGCGGCTTCTGGAGCCGGCCGCGGCACGTTCTCAGGTTACGAAGGAGTCACTCTCCAGGGAGCACAGCTCGCTCTCGTCCTTGGTCATGAGGGCCGCTCACGCCCCGCACTCGGGTCGGCAGGGTCTCCCTCCGGATTTTCTGGTCTCCAGAGATGAGGGTTCGTGACGGAGTTGTGACACGCACCTTAAAAGCTTCCGAACGTGGAGTGACGCTGTAATGAGTACAACACGTTGCTGTCTCGTAACAGATGAACGCTCCCGGAGGGTGATTAGTAGTTAGTCCTCCTCCCCACGGTCTCGCAGGAGTGTCTGAGCTGAAGTCCTAGACGACTCTGGACTCGCCGGGCTGCCGGGGGCGGAGGGGCTCGAAGCCCCTCTGCTCTTGCAGACCAAACACGGCACAGCACAGGACGTCTGAGCTGCCGCCAGCGTCC